>NC_054054.1:78289817-78600778 GCF_017639655.2 Falco naumanni | reverse complement strand
AGATTAGCAGTTGTTTACATGTACCATATTCACACTATCATTTTAGGCATTAACAATCCGCCACAAGAAGAGTAGATAAAGCGAGATGTTCAGAAGCTTGCTGCAGAACATAATGTTCTCTGACAACTAATACCCATCGCTCATGTCACAAAATATCACCGTGTTTTGAAGCATTACTATGTTGTTTACCTTTTTGTAAATATTGCATCTGTTCTGCAGCTTCTGCAGATGTAAAAAAGCCAAACCTTACACATCATAATTAAAAAAAGACCCACAACATTATGTGGTTCTTCTGTTCAAATGTAATACTGAGTCATTTCAAAGCTGTTCTGGACTCACAGGTCTATATTTCAGTTTTAATTCACTAGAGTTATTAAAATTGCCAGCAAGAACCTAGCTTTACTTCTATAAACAAAAAAGAATTTTAAAAACACAACCTGTGGATGATTAGATGATTCACCTTTGCAATAATAGTCATTTCTGAAGGAAACACAGGTTTCTAGGAGCTCTATTATATCTCTGGAAGTTAATAATACAACTATCACAGAGAAATCCAACTTCAGGAGAATCCACATACCCACAGTTTAGTTTGCTGGTTTATGCATTTTTTTAACAACTAACTGTACTGAAGTTAGAACCTTCAAGGCTCGAACATTGTTTCACACTGAAGAGTCATTTTTATACTACTTAAGTAAATTGGGAGTACTAGTTTGTCAGTTTAGAAGGACTTTACTTTCCATCCTGCTCCACTAATGGGAGACTTTATTAATCAAAAGCATGACATGTAGAAACAGAGGGAATAAATATGTATCAATAAGACATCTTCTTTCAGAAACTACTAGCAGCTATAGCAACATTTTTTTGTTTGCCTTTGTTTAATAGCAGAGATTAATTTGGAAATCATTATAGGAAGAGAAAGAAATTTATTGCAGTAATTAAACATTTTAAAAATTTTTTAAAAAAGCTTCTGGAGAAGGCTTGTAGAGGTTTATTTTTACCAGCTGGTGCACTTCATGTAACTTCTGAGTCCACACAGAACCTTAGAGCTGTGCTCTGGTCACTGCTGGTCACTCACTTGAGCTACTACATGATTTAGTGTCAAGTCATAGAGGGAGAAGAAAACAACTATCACATCTGTTATGAGTTGCACGCCTCAGTCAAAAAAATGTGTCCTTGGATGGGGAATTACAGTAGTTTTGTTAATTCTAGGAGTCTGATCTACTTAAATAAGTACCATTGGTGAGTAAGTGTCTGACAAAACTATCAAAACAAAGCAGAGCTAACATTAACATTTACAGTAGTGTCAAGATGTTGAGTCTACCCGTCGGATGGTAGTCTTGGCTAAGATGGATGCTTAAAACAAACCTACTTGTTCCCCAGCCCCTTTCTTGGGGGGTCACGCAATCTACCTCTGAGCCAAGAACTGCCTATCCCATACAACAATCATACCTTGCATTTAATTTCAGTCATCGAGAGAAAGCAGACTACACTCCTGTTACAAAGCAGTTTCACAGTCAGCTTTTATTTGTCAGATTTGTTTCCAGCACAAATCCTCCTTTCCAGAAATCAAGTGTTCAGAAAAAAACTTACAGAAAATAAATACAAGATTTCCAGCAAATCTTTCATTGTCATAATTGTCAGTATACAGAACAATTCCACTGAAAATACGGATTTGATTCTTAGGTGGCACAGATTTGACGCTGTCTTGTCCATCTCTCCATAAATATAGCTGATGGTTTTATTTAGCAATGTTCCTTATGTACTGACAGCTTGCTTATTATTTTGGGGACACTGATATTATTCATAATAGTAACAGAATAAGGAAGAAATTTTTCTTTCATTTTCCTTTTAAGACATACTATTTCACATACAGAGCTAAATTCCGAGATTATAAGAGGAAGATTGCCCAGTTCTGAAGTATTTTAACAGCTGGAATTCAGGCCACAGATGTATCACATGTTCAGAGGCTTGTATGGTAAACTTAATACACAGGTGAAACCTTTAAAACAATTCCAATTGTCCCAAATTTAAGTTTCTCTTCACACATAACTAACAAAATTCACTCTCTGGTCATGTTTATGTAATAAGCTTACAAACTGTCATTAAATAATGCAACAGAGTCTCTTTCTGGGTCTGCTAACAGACTGAATAAAGCTATCAGTCTCATTACCACATTAAAGCTAAAACCTAATTATGACACACTGAAGAATTAGGTTCTAATCCCTGAAAATTCTACTCTAAGTGTGCAAAATGAAGTCAGCACAATGCAGTAGAACACAGGATGCGAAACAGGACAGATCTTCTAAACTGGAGTATTTAATTATACAGATGGTATTCAGACGAACAGCAACTTAAAAAAAAAATGTGGCCAAGAAAATAATTCCGTCACATTTCATGAGAACCTTCCCATGCATCCTCAAAGGCTGTAAAATCTGATCACCTTTTTGCTAAGTGTGTTTTCTTTTAAATCCAGGAGAATGCTGCAGCAGAATTAGGATGGGAGATCAGTCTTATTTTTAAATATCTTACTAATTCCACTTAAGGACAGTACAATGAAAATAAAACTGAAATTCTGCTTGCAGCTTTTGTCTCGTTAGTTCCAGATTTAAATGTAGAGTTAATTAGTTAGGGTTTTGAAGTCTTGAAACAGTAAACTAAGTTTAAAAAGAAAAAATAAAATCAGAAAATACATTTCTCTGAGAGCGATCATAATATAAAAGGACCTTGCTCTAATATTCTGCATTTAAAACATTACTAAAATATTAATATTAATAACACAGCACTACAGGAAGAATAATCACTGAATAATATTGAATAATATTTTAATATTTATCATGTACCTTGGGGTATTATTTAAAGCCTCTGTAAGAGACAAACAGTCTGAAGAAGAACATGTACATCCTTACTGAAGGAGTAGAACCCGAGCAAAATCACTGTGGATATCCAGGCAAGCAGTCACCTGCTGCCATCACACTAGAAAAGAACAGTTACCTTGGCAACTGCTGCATCTCCTGCTACACCGGGTTACCCCGAGACAAAAACATGGTCTTAGGAGAGAGCTGTGGATGCCATGCGGGTTTTACATTTTCATCGGCAATATCCTCAGGGATATCACAGCAGACTTACAAAGCAATCACTAATTCTTAATTAGACAGAAAATAAAATCATTTTCATCCTATGAAATGGAATTACATCCAGATACAGTCTCCCTCTTAGGTAATAACATGGACCATAAAATTTGTAGAAAGGGTTTTAATTTGTTACCTTGGTATTAAAAATATACAAATAAACTATACACTCTAGAGCACAAACAATCCACAGAAAGAAGGGAAGGGGTTCAGTGACTTTAGAACACGTGCCTTCCACACACTGCAACATCCCATGGACTGAAGACATTCTTGGCATTCTTTACATAGACCTTGTGTGTAGGCAGAATATATCTGCTTGCTTGGCCTGCCCTGTAGCTACAGAACCTTCCACTATGTTTTCCAGGCAGCAAGATAAAGTTTAACCAGCTCTGCTCTTCCTGCAGCCAGCACCTTCCTGACACACTCCAAGGTACCCAGAGGGAACTCTGGCCAGCCTGAGGTCCTCCTACCCCCTGCTCCTTCCTCTGCCTGCACCCCAGTTACCTACACCAACCGCTGAGCTTTCCCACCACATCAGGTATTCTAGCCATTTTCACAGCAAATGAAACATCACCCAGCAGGGTAATACAGCTCTTACATTTGTAGGCACTACATGAAAAGTTCAACTTTCTCAACTAGAGGCCCTTTTTTGGACAGATATCACTTTAGCACGTGCACTTGAAATACAGATTTGAAGTACTGGTGCTCCTAAAATGAGGAAATAAAGCAGGCTGATCTAAACTCAAACTCCATCGCTTATTGATAATAATTTGGGAGGGGGGGATGCATTTACAGATACTCTTCCATCACTACCAACATGTCTGTATGTGAATTGTGAAACATCATCCCAACTAGTTAGCTCAAATCACCTAAGCTTCTTTTGCCCAGTTAGAGAAGAATAAAGCCTCTCAAATTTAATTTATATAAGGGAAAACTATTAAAACAGATCCTTTGGAGACTGATGTAATACCATCCATATTTTATAAAAAATATAGATGGTTACTATGTATTTTACACTTTCCATAGAATTGTATAGAATCGTATCACAAGTACTATAGGATACTACCTGTGGCATCACTTACTAACTGCATCACACATGCACATCAAATACAAGCTAGAACTGTTGAGATTTTAGAGTTTTGTAAAACATATTTGTTCTACTACTAAATTAGGCAGGACTTTTCCCAAAGGAAAACAATACACATATATAGTCCAACCTAAAATTAAGAAACTATGAAGAACATTTAAAAATGGTCTCAAAAGGTCACAACTATTATGAAAAGAAAAAATTAACATTTTTGGCATAGTAAGTATCTGTACTTCCATGCATACTATGTATTACATTGTAACACCGGCATCCAGAAGGCTAATTAAAATTTCCATTCTAAACTTGAAGGCAAGGATTTGACATTTTGACAGAGTTTAAGAAACTGATTTAAATAACAGTTCCTAAAAAATATGGAAAACAGCAGCTGCTTCTATTCTTAAACAAATGAACGTGTTTGTATATCAACGTTTTTCAAAACAAAAAAGAAGGGAAAAAAACGCCAACAACTTATAGGGGCAGATACAGGGTACTTAAAGCAGAATTGTTAAGACAATGAGGTTGTGGAACATCAAGAATTATATTACGGGACAAAAATCATCTAGTCAAATTCTTGGGTAACCATTCTCCCACTGAATGACCAAAAATTTCCCATTTTTTGATGACATAGAAAATAGCTTTTGTACCTGGAATCTGTCAATGCTGTCAACTAAGTCTTTATCTGATGGACATGGCTTGAAATACTTTCTGTTTAAGGTCTGAAGATACACTTTGGATGTAAAAGTATTTCAGTAATTTTGTCTGTGAATCTATTCATTTGACAGGCTGCATCAGTGCTATTCAAGTTATTTCATCCTCATTTTTTCCTAGTTAATTAGAATCTCAGCCTAAAACTATTTAAACTCATCTTAAGAAAAAAACCAAACTACTAAACCAAACCAAACCTAAACCCTCTCAACCCTTTCACCATATGAGTACAGCAAAAACTAGAGTTGGTGGATGAATCTGAATGTTTTTTGTTTCGTTTTAGACACTGTCTTGCATATATACATTTTAGATCTAGAGACCTTAACTACTATTTTCCATTTATACAGTATAACATAATCATCTAAGTGTCTCTGAAATCATATGTAACCTAGCCTAAAGTAAGGTTTCTCTTACCTTCCTACTTGACCATTACACACTCTTTTTATCAGATCACCATACAGAACCTTAAAAAAAGGGAGTAAGAAACACAATTTTCCAGGAGACTGTTACAAGTCAGTGTATCATCATCTTTCAGGATCTTGCCTAGATGTCAGAAATCCTAGTTTCTTGATTACCACTGATTTGAAATAGGGATACAGTTCTCCCACGTCCTAAGTTACAGACCTACTTTTTGGCTATTTCTATGTAAACCTTTGTTTGTTCCATTTTCAGTCTTGTTCTACTTTATATAAATAGCAGACTTCAAAACATTGTTCTTTGTTCAGAAAAAAAACACCACTTTATTATGTTTTCTGTGGTTTATTGTTAGTGTTGGTTTTCTGGTTTTCTTTTATTCTATGGATAAAGTACCAAAGAAATTAATGATGCATGCAATTCCATTAATAGGGAGGTAATTTCCAGTGTTATTACATACTACTTTTATTATTACTCTTACACTGGCTTTATTCTTCTGTTTATACTAGACAAACCACTGAAAATAGCAGCCACTCTGTTTTATAGTACTGCCACGCAGTAATGTAGCTGGAGACAGGATAATGTCCCCTGCCCAAGCTGGTAAGAGGTGAAACAGAAAATCAAAGCTTTTATAGCCTGTGAGCAGAAATAATTGCCAGTTTCTCTTTACATCCTGTAGCCTTGTGTTTCAGTGTAGTTAGAGACTTCAGTATCTCTTGTACTGTCCTGCCAATCTTTGCTGGAACCTTGGTGAGCTGACAGCTACTGCAGGAGGCCAAGCCATCACCAAGTGAGGTCAAAAGCAGACTTTTTTTGAACTATTCTTTCCAACAAAGACTTAGATTATTGCACACTAGAATTTTAAGTAGATATTCTTCATGCAACAAACTTGGAGGATCAAGAAGTAAACTTTGCACTACTTGTAACAGCAAGGCTATATTTGAAAGTATCATTAACAACAGTTTAATTTCATATTACTATGACTTACTAGGAGCACATTAAAGTTTGTATTAATGCTTTTACTTAGAACTGGATATTATTGGTATTTCACTAATTGTAAAACCCTCCTAACTCCATATGTGTGCTCCTAGTGTACAGACATAACTTCAGAGAAAGGGGGTCACCATCACAAAGGATTAAAAATTAGGGATGTGAGTTAACAACTGTGTATTTTATCTTTCTATACTTTTTGAGTTAAAGAGGACTGTTTACATACCAAATTTAGATTACTAATCTGACTTGTTTCACCAGGTTTTTCAAGTACCTTACCTTTATTTTTTTATACTACGTGCTTTGGCTTTCTTTGAAAGAATACACCTACTTCTTGGTTTTGGAATTTTTTTTATATAGATTTTGATATAATTTAGATTATTCAAAATATTGCAGTTGTCTAACAGTCAGGTGGGATTTCCCAAACTACAGTGAGGAGACACAATACAGGAATCATGCCTTTAATAGTAGCTTTTCTCCTACAGTGCTCTAAAAATCTAATGCATGCACTTTACACACATTAGCATAGTTATGCCTAATTTACAGGCAGGTTAACCACAGCACACAGAGATGAAGCACCTGTCTCATCACTATTCTGTCATTAGACCAAGAGCGAAGAGAAGCTACATACCCTGTATGCCAATCCGATACTTTACTAAGCCATACTTCCTCCAATTGTAATACTATTAGATGCTCCATTTCACAAAATCATTGATGCCAGAGAATTCAAAATCAAATGTAAAGTCATTACATACAAATGATACCACAAAACTCAATTTAAACTTCATTTAAGTAAGAAAATAGCTGACAACTGGAGCCATCAAGTCTGATGTGTCTTTTAATCTCAAAAAAACACATGAAATAATCAGTAATCCAGCCTTAGGACTACTGCTACATTAATGTAATCAATGAAGGATACAGATATCTCTAGTAGTGACAAGAACTAAGAACACTGAAGTGCAAGACTGCAGAACTAAAAAGTATACAATAATTCATTAAATTAACTAACACACAAGTGTTGAAGGCTGAAAGAACATGATTAAGAGTCCATGGAATGATAAGCAGCATTTAAAAGAGAAAAACTAAGTCCTTTATTACTACAGCATAAAGCAAGGACAGCATGATATTACTAGTGCAATTATACATTCCTAAACACTTTGAAGAAGTTCTGAAACTGTTTTAGCAACCAATGAAACATATAGGACCTGTATATAGTAAGGTATGATCAACTAGCAAACTATAAAAAATTGTTTTCTTACTAGTTTTGTTTTGGTTTTAACAATAATCTAGTAACCACTAATTTTGGTAAATATTATTTTGTTAACTGTGGGTCATTCAGTCTTCTCTTAGTTATTTCATGCTGCATGTTTCCCAGTCATCCTTCTCTAGTGTTGCTATTACGCTAGTATCAAGCTGCTCTTTCTACCAATTTATACATTTTATAATCAACCCCATTTCACAGCTTGTATATCCTAAAGCCTATGATCGACCTCTTCTGTGGTGTATATTTCTATTTCCATACCCTTTAGCTTTGACTCTTTGAAACTCCCATCTAAATATCTCAAGTCAATGGCTTCAGAATATGACTTTCACAATTCAAAAGGCCGCTGATTATTACACACAAAGTGCTTATTAATCACAAAGCATTAGCACATTCAGGTGTTCCTATTTGTTTCCCCCCATGCCTGATCTCCTAAACTAATTACATTCCTTGCAAGCTTGAGATAAACTACATTTGTTATTAGTCACCTCTGGTAAGAAGTCAAACGTATGCCCTTTCCTTGTGTATTTCCTTTGATAGCTTTGTGTGCTCTTTAAATAGCACCAGCCTATCAAGAAAGGAGCCTAGCTTTGATGGCAGCAGTGCTTCAAAATCATCAACAGAAAACAGCTCTTTTTCCTTATAAACCAGGAGTTGTTTCTTGAAAAACCTATTAACTCAAACAGTTTTGAACTTCAGTCAGTTTTACAGCATTCCTCAGTTTCCCTATCTCTTACATAGATTTCTGTGTGACTGCTCTCTGACACCACAGTTCAATTAAAAACATACCTCTAAGCTAAAGAAAAGTATACTTCTAAACCTGAAGCAACGTTATTAATATTTTTGATAGGTTTAAAGTTCATTATTTTCAGGCTATTTGCAGCTTTTAAAAAACACTATTGTTCAAACTCCATATAAATCTAATTTACGCTAAAACCACTGATACTTGATGCAGGATGTTTTCTTTTTCCCTGTTCTCATTCCCCTGTCCCACAGGCTCTCCCAGATACCTACACTTGTACAGCATTTATTCCGCATAAAATCATGTGACACTCTTTAAGGGCAGCTCTTAGCAAGAATGAAGGCTTACTCTAATTTTGACAGTTTTCAAAAACCTGGAGAACATAATTTTAGGAAGAAGTCAAGATAGTTATTTCTCTCTTGCTGAGAGGGTTCAAATAATGAGAATCTTTCCTTCTCAAGCATTAATCAGTTTCTTCTCTTACTCAAGACTTCAAGTAACAATTCTGTTTGGGACACTAATAATCTCCACAATAGCCAATTATAGTATCACCGAAGTATAACTGTTTAGTGAATAATAAAGCAGTCTATTTGAGCTCCTGCAGTCCTGTGCTTATTCTAATATTTCTGGTAATTACGGAAGATAAATAGTTAGAAGGCCAGTTCTTACATCTTAGAGCAGTTTCCAGGTTTTGGACACAAACACTGTTAGTTGTGCTGGCACTCTTAGCCTCAGTGCAGAGAACTGAGAGTTATTTTACCTGTGCTTAAAAAAATGCATGTTCAGCACAGTTCTGGGATACAAAGGAATGCTGTCAGAAGGTCTGATTTATGCTGACTGTGCACTAGCTTGCTGGGATTCTCACTCAAGTTTAGAATAAAACAACAAAAAACCCCAAAACTCTGATGTCACTAAGAAAAAGAACAAAATGTAATAGTCATAAATATTTTTTATTTCATATTTCAATTTTTAAGCAAGAAAAAGTCAACATATATTTAAGACAAATACCACAAAAAGTTCTAAGCTGACATGTTATGGGGAGGGAAAAAACAAACTAACACACACACAAAAATCCCGTTTCAACAACAAACCAGCGTCCAGCTGTTTTCTTTCAATACCTAAGTCTTGTGCAGCATTAGGGTCATTTGACCAATGTAAGACATTTGAAATGTTGCTTGGTTTCCACTACCACCTTCACTTATGGATCGACGATGTTTATCAGATAGAGCATGAGTCTCACAGGTGAATACTGATATGGGATTTTAATCAAAATCTGACCAGATTCCATCCTAAATTGTGCTGAAATAGTCACTTAATGTTCTAAACAGAAACAGAAGCAGTGTAATTACCTTGTAGTAACCACTTCTTCCAACACTATACCTAAACCCAAGCTATTAATATGAAATCCCTCCATTATTCCCCAGAAAAAATGCTTGGGCTACTACACCAGATTCTGCAGGTCATTATCACAGCTCTGCATCTTGGAAACATTAACCAGTAAAAGAAAAAAAGATGGTGATTGATATTAAAATCTACCATTTTGAGAATAAAGTTTCAAAATAGATTGCAGGGCTTCAGTCACACCCAGTAGTTCTACCAGATTTCAGCAACTGATTCATAGCGTCACCAACATATTCACTGGACAGGAACTGAAAAAGGACAGGTTGTCCTCTTCTCCATTTTGGCTCATTGAGGAATTTTTGCTGATCAGAATGTTGAACCCAGTCCAATGTTTTAATTGCTTTAATGCTAGAAATACTAAACTATTCCTCCTTGCACCATATATTTCAGCTGTGAACCTGTTAACACTGGAATCACAACCTGGTGCCTCGTATCACAGTCTGGCTGAAGCAAAAATACAATGTTAATTATTTTCTACTTATTTTTCAAAACACATGGGTTTTCAGGCCACAGTTGAAACAAGGAGTTCTCAGAGGCACAAAACACAGTGCTTTTCCTCCACTTACTGTCTCCTTAAATCTTTCTACACTGCCTTAAATTAAGGTGTGATATAGAAAGGATGTCCAGATGTTGATGACACCTGGACAAGGCATGACACTGCGTATGTAGGCAGCACTTGGAAGAATACTCTGTGAAGTATACTGAATCACAAGTGAATCACCAGTGAATCACAAACTCCCCCAAAATCCAAATGCCAATCACCACACTGCTTCCGCAATGTTTTGTGAGGACTTCCATTGTCTCTTTTTCATTGCTGATGTGCCTACGTGAAAGCCTTAAGCCCATACTATATTAAAGCCTTAGATCTGTAACAGTAAGCTGTATACACCATGTAACATCAAAGTTCCCCAGCACCATGACGAGAAGGAGCAGTACAAATAGAATCCAAAACAAAACTGTTTATTGTGACAACTGACTGAAAGTCTTTGAGACCATGCAGGCAAATCATTAATGTCGGTGTTACATATTACTTGCTGCACAATAAGACTTTACTAAACTATTAAAGTAAACCTGCCCATCAAGCATGACCACCTCAGCTTATTGTCATTACAGCTCACAGTTTCTTTTCTCTTTTGGTTTTTGGTTGGGTTTTTTTGGAAAGTTTTGGTTTTGTTGGGTTTTGGGATTTTTTTGAGGGGTGAGGGTGGGGTTTTTTTGGAGGAAGCAGGAGTGTTACCCTTAAAAAAAAGAGAGAAAGAGGAAAAACAGTTACTTGGACTACGTTTACACCTCTTTGTCTCTCAGTCTCCTTTTCCAATGACTACACTTATCTTGAATCCATTTTTCACATTAACAATTTAACAGAATTGGCACTTTCCCAATGAAGAGCCAGAGGTGTATCCATGATGTGCAAAAAAGAAGAGCTCAGTCCAGGTCCATGGATGCTGAACTGGATGCCCAAATACCTATGCACCAAAACAGCTAAACTCTTATGAAATTGAACATTTCTCTCACTTTAACTCTATGTGAATTTCAATTCAGTATTCAGTGAAACTTAAGAACTTAAAATGTCACTAACACACAAAAACCAGTAAAAGCAAATAAATGGAATCTAATACATTTGATTTCAAACAAAGCAGAAAGTTTCACAAAGAAATAGAAAACTTGGAGAAGTGCCTTACTTTAAGACTGCAAGCATATTTTTATTATAATTGATTCTTCTTGAAAATAATGCTGTGTTAAAAAGCATATTTCCAATCTTTTCTACAATATGACTCCATTTCTTTAAGTGCCATAGGTAGAATACGTCTGCAGTGTTAGTATTTAACTGTAAGTGGATGATATTTATGCAGCTAGTATATTTTTTGTTTTGTTTTGACATATATATTACCTCAAAGGACAACATTGCCTTTGGAAATTCTGTATCAGATTGAGCTAATTGAAGTTTTGAAGGCATGGTAATCTTTTCATGAATCAGCAGTGTTGGTTATGACTTTGAAGGGGTAATGTATCATAGAAATTGATTGTTTTTTTCAGCCTCAGTGAAAAGGAACCAAGTTGTGTGAGAAAATAAATTAACTTTAAGCAAACCTGACCCCTAGAGGTATCATCTCTAAAAGCCTCACTCCCACAATGTGTGTACACACACACACTTTGGAGATGGCTTCTCTTTATGAATAAGACTAAAGTCCATAGAATCATTTAGGTTTCAAAAGACCTTTGAGATCGAGTCCAATCGTCAACACAAGACTACAAAGTCCATCGCTAAACTATGTGCCTAAGCACCACATCTATGCATTTTGTAAACACCTCCAGGGATGGCGAGTCCCCCGGGCAGCCTGTTCCAATGCTTGCCCACCCTTTCAGTGAAGAAGATTTTCCTAATACCCAATCTGAACCTTCACTGGTGCAACTTGAGGCTGTTTCCTCTTGTCCTATCACTTGTTATCCAGGAGAAGAGACCTACCCCCACCTGCCTACAGCCTCCTTTCAAGGAATCCTAGAGAACAATGAAGTTCCCCCTGAGCCTCCTCCTCTCCAGGCTGAACACCCCGGTTCCCTCAGCCGCCCCTGCCAAGACTTGTGCTCCAGACCCCCCACCAGCCTCGCTGCCCGTCCCTGGACACGCTCCAGCACCTCCCTGTCCCTCTTGCAGCGAGGGGCCCAGACCTGAACTCGGTACCTGAGGTGCGGCCTCACCAGTGCCGAGCGCAGAGGGACGGTCACTGCCCTTGCCCCACTGGCCACACCGTTTCAGACACCAGCCAGGACGCTGCCGGCCATCCTGGCCACCTGGGCACCCTGCTGGCTCCTGCCCAGCCGGCTGCCAGCCAGCACCCCCAGGCCCTTTCCCCCCAGGCCCTGCCCAGCCGCTCTCCCCCAGCCTGTAGCGCTGCGGGGGGTTGCTGTGACCCAAGGGCAGGGCCCGGCACTGAGCCTGCTGGAACCTCGTACAGTGGCCTCGGCCCATCGGTGCAGCCTGCCCAGACCCTCTGCAGAGCCTCCTGCCCTCAGGCCGACCAACACTCCCGCCCAGCTGGGGGCCATCTGCAAACTGGCTGAGGCTGCGCTCCATCCCCTCAGCCAGGCCCTCCATAAAGACACTGAACGGGCCCCAGCACGGAGCCCTGGGGACACCGCGTGTGACCGGCCACCAGCTGGGTGTAACCCCACTCACCACCGCTCCTGGGGCTCGCCCGCCCAGCCAGCTTTTTACCCAGCGTAGAGTACGTCTGTCCAAGCCACGAGCAGCCAGTTCTCCAGGAGAACGCTGTGGGAGACAGGGTCAAAGGCTTTACCAAGGTCCACACAGACAACATCCACGGCTTTCCCCTCATCCAAGAGGTGGGTCACCTTGGTGTAGAAGGAGACCAGGTTTGTCAAGCAGCACCTGCCTTTCATAAACCCAGGCTGGCTGGGCCTCATCCCTCGGTTGTCCTGCACGTGCTGCACGATGGCACTCAGGATGACCTGCTCCATAACCTTCCCTGGCACCGAGGTCAGGCTGACAGGCCTGTAGTTTCCCAGATCCTCCTTCTTGTAGGTGGGCATCATGTTGGGTAACCTCCAGTCTGCTGGGACCTCCCCAGTTAGCCAGGACTGTTGGTAAACTGTGCAGAGCGGCTTGGCGAGCTCCTCCACCAGCTCCCTCAGTACCCTCGGTGGATCCCATCTGGCCCCATGGACTTGTCTGTGCCAAAGTGGAGCAGCAGGTCACTAACTGTTTCCTCCGGGGCTGCGGGGACTTCACCCTGCTCCCTGGCCCTGTCCTCCAGCTCCGGGGGTGAGTACCCAGAGTGTAACTGGTCTTGCTATTGAAGACCGAGACAAAGAAAGCATCAAGTACCTCAGCCTTTTCCTCATTCTTTGTGGCAGTGTTCCCCCCTGCATCCAATAAAGGATGCAGATTCTCCTTATCCCTCCTTTTGTTGCTAATGTATTTACAGAAACATTTTTTGTTATCTTTTACAGCAGTGGCCAGCCTGAGTTCTAGCTGGGCTTTCACCTCTATAATCTTTGCCCAAGTTTATGAGTAAGACTTAAGTTTACTGCTTTTATTGAATATCTCAAGCTAACAATATTTGAAGAAATAGAACAATATATTACAATATATACATTATATACTCAAGGTAGATCATTTACTCTAGATTAATCATTGCTCTGGAGATTCTCTGGTGAAAAGAATAGTGGAATTTTAATCTAATTACTAGTAAATTTATAAAGTTTCTTATTTAGAGGCCATTAATCTAAATCCAGGTCATGTGAAGTAGCAAACAAGCACTTAATACAGTTTTCTATCTGAAAAGAATTGGTATTCTTAGAAAGGAACCATGGAGAAGTAACAAATCTGCTTCTTCTATAAACAATACAGTCTACCCCAGTAACTGCCTCTAAAAGAGTCCACAGTACGTAAAGAAAAGCAGGTTTTTGTCTGCTGTTCGACACTATTAATGTGAATTTTCTAAAGAGGTACACACTAAAGAAAAAGTTGAAAATAACTGATCAAGAATAAAACCTTTCTACTGGATATTTATAAGTGGTTTTTGCATGCAGGAAGAACATGAGTTGTTACAGCAGCCCCAAATCTCCCAACTGTGTGGGAGGGATGTGAGCAGGGAAAGAGTTTCTGGAAGACAGTAAAAAAAAAAAACAAACAAAAACTAAAGAAAAACAAAACAAAACAAAACAAAAAAACCCCAACAAAGTAACAAAAATAAATACCCACCACCCTCAACAAACAATTGAAAGGACTCCTGCTTTGAAGATTTGATTTGTGTTTCAATAAAGTGTCTGTCTGTTCTAAATGGACTTTGTCTTGAAGTACGAGTTGAAGAACAGGACACTTCAGAATTGCCAAATCCCTTCATCCAGTTTTGCTTGATTTTTTCTGCTCCAACAATTATTCAGTTGTTCATGGCACAGTGGAACAGTTTCAATAGAAGGATGGAAATTGCCTCTAAAGAAATTAGCCAGTCTCTAACTCTGACATTCACCTATGTAGAAAACGTACGAGAAACTCCCTCACACTCAGAAAGACAGTGGATTTCAGACTACCATACCTTAACAAAATGGAGTTATGTTATGGAATGAAAGGTATCCAAGTACATGCCTGTGCTGTGTCAAAATATTGGCTTATTGAATGTAGCCTCTCTCAATAAATTGTTGGAGGATCCTTTTCTGAGGATCTGAAGTAGGCTTGAACACAAAATAGGTACCGAGTCATTTAACTGGGATGCAATGGAGACAAACTTTTTGTATATGCTTAGATGCTAGAAAATTTTAACTGAAGGCAAGTTAGGCACCTCCATGTCAGGGAGTAATTACAGTTGGGCACTCCAGCCCACAGCTAGGACCTAAGCCCTTTTGAGGCTCTGATCTAAGAAAGTATGCTATTTCACTGTATATTAACTTGATACAGAAGGTTAAGCTTTCTATGGCATACAACACCAACATATTAAATCATGTATTCTACCTGTACTACAGGAAAAGATTACTTTAAAGTTTATTTGGAATCAAATACAAATGTCTACTGGGACCAAGTCCTGATTCCTTGTATTTCAGGGAGAACTGGCCAAAGCCAAAATAATTACAAATTAATATCCTCATTTTATGGTTCAACTTGGCATATGAATTTGCCTTTTACATTTGCTAAAAAGGCAACTGTTATTAGAAGTAAACAATGGACTTTTCTGTAAAAACAATCTGAAAGTTATCATCAGGAACAACCTACTGGAAAATAAATAGACAATCTGGATGTAAAGCAACACTTGATTATTTCTAATAATTCACACTTAAATAACAAGGATAACCTTTCCTGAAACAAATATTTAATTTAAGCTTACAAAAAGAAGACAATGTGCTGTCACCACACAGGCTCATCACTTAGTAATTGGCATGCTTCTAGAAGATATACTTGCAAGCCTCAATACAGGAAATTTCCTTAGAATCACACTGGAGCATATGCTGAGAAAACAATACTATCAAAGATCTCTGTCCACATGTCTTACTGTCTAAATTAATCTCTCTCCACAATAATAATTAACTCTCCTTTTGAAAGTGAATATTAATGAAGGGAAAATATTGAAAAATACATTAGCTATTTGGCTTAAAGCTTATTTACTGCAGTATACGTTTTCTAAATGAAGCATCAGTGTCTCCTTCTGTTACACTGACACTCAACCACACTTCAGTAAAATTCTGCTTGCTGTAGCAGCAGGGTGCTGCAACAGTGAACACAATTCCATGCACGTTGTATGAGGGCAAGATGCCATCAGTTACAGACTGCTAAAGTTATTCCTGGAAAGGAAGGAGAGGGAGAACCTGAATGAAGCAAAACAATGACTGATACCAAACCGAGATAATTAGCCAGCCAAAAAACTCTACAAACTTATGACGAGCACTTAATAGGAGGTGATGTAGATTACAGCAACATAAGCCTTCAAATTATCTCATAACAGCTCTCAGCAAAAGTGCCTGTAAGTCTTCAGGACTAAGTTATTTAATGCAAAGGCAGTGCCAGAGTCTCTGCACCCTGCATAGTTAATTGCAACATAGACAATCTGCCCATGAAGAAACAAGTGTTCCGAGTAGGTTGTTTCCTTCAAACTTTCCTTTTTCTCCTTTCTGACTTTATTGAATATAGATATACTAGACCAGACATACACAGCATTTAAGCCTGGAACCTACTGATGCCTGTCATATTGACAGTAACATGAGTGACTGTAGGTATTTCACAGCAAAATATTTTTCTTGATCATCACACTATGTAATTGGAGAAACAGTCAATATTCAATTACATCTTTCATTAAGTAGCAAGTTTCTTCTGATCACCTGTTTCTTTGTTGTCTTGTCCTATCGTCAAGAAATACCCTCTTGAGAAAAGTTATCCTCATTTGAGTAGAAACTATTTTTACTGCTAGTGCTAGAACTTAATAAAGCTAGCATGTGATTTACTCTTGCTGATAATCACAATCTTCTCTTTTTCCTGTGCTGTCATAGACCTTTCTCACACTTCACATTTGAATGTCAGGATGTCTTTCATTGGTTTATTAAGAGACTTAATTAAAAGATAGTTTGATTCTCTCATCCTGTCTTTTAACCTCCCATTTATACTCCTCCCCACAGAGCAAGAAACATATGCATTAAGTGTTTTATTACAGTATACATTTGGGCTAGGAGTAAATTCCCATAACCAGGAGGCTATTGACAAGAACTTTGGGGGGAATTAGAAAAGGAATTAAGAAACCCAAAGTATTTTCTAACCTTTAAGTAAAACTCCTGCCAAGAATGGGCAACACTTCATCCGATCAGTTAAAAGACAGTATCCTGAAGTTGTTATAATGCATATAAAGTAAGAAAAAGAAAACAAACAAACAAGCCACATCACCCAAAAATGCAACACCTTCAAACCACCCAAAAAACCCAACCAAACAAAAAAGACAAAAAAACCCAAAACACACCCCAAAAAAACCAACCTCCCCCCCCCCAAAAAAAAAAACCAAAACAAAACCCACAACAACAACAAAAATCCCAAACACCAGCATCACCACTCCAAATAGAAACACAACACACTGGACTGAGAAAAAGATAGTGCACACATAGCAAAATCAAAATGAGGGACCAGGGTTAAGCAGAAGTCAAATTAATTTCCCCTGAATTTTAGGCTACCTTTGCTTTTATATTTTAATGGATCTTTAAAGCGACAATTGGAGCCTACTGCTCTCGCTGCATGAATCCTAAGCGTGTGTTTGACTGGGAAATGATTTTCTTTTAGCCAAAATACAAAACAGTGATTGGAGACAGCAGTACAGATAAGCAGCTTGTTCTGCTGTAAATACTCTCTCAGTTTGCTGCTGCTGTTCTCAGAGTGGACTGACACCACTCTGAGGGAAAGGTTTTCTTTGGGGAAAAAATAAAATCCTAAGCTTCTAGCACAAGTGAAATAAGTGGGTTTTTTTCTATCAAACCAAATCTAAATAGGTTGTCTAAAAAAAGAAAAAAGATCATCTGGTGAACTGCAGAGTCTTTAGCAATACAAGCTTTCATAGAAGAGAAACAGAAGTGAAAAATTGTAAAGTGCATCATTTAAATCAGGCTGTATGAAATGATTCTTATTGGTACTTACTGGAAGTTTACATGGACATTTTCAGTTAATACAATCGGCCAGGCACTGTTCCATTTTAAATGGACAGAAAAAAGGATGCCAGCCAGTTTTGCATATTATAATCCTAATATTAAGATCACGTATGATGTCCTGCAGAGGACAAAGTTGGAAAAGAGGTATTTAATAATCTCATAGTAAGAAAGAAAAGGCAATGGATCCCTGGTCTTCCACTTCCGAAGGGCTCGGAAGGCTTCAGTCTGTTTCCTGGCACAACTTCTACTGAGCAGCTCAGTCACTTTCTGGGTAGAAAAGCTTCATCCTTTTCCCCTTAATTTTCTAATAACCAGCCTCCATAATGAACTGTCCTGAACTGCATGGAAAGAATTTAGCCAAATGATTTCTCAACATAATTATCTGTTTAGAGCTACCTGTTCAGGTATAGAACAGAAGTGTTTCTTTATCTTTAAGAGTTTGACTTATTTTACTGAAAGATAAACAAGCATTTCCAATAAAGCCAAGCTGTTCAGACTCCTCTATTTTTTATCTATGTTCCTTTCTCAGTATTTGCTGAGGAAAACAGAAATTGAAGTATTCCTTGTAATATTCTAAATAAAGGAAATATAAAATCTCAGGATTCCTCATATTTCCCAATTACATAATACTTTAGTTTGATGAGACCTTGATAAGCATTATAAAAAAAGGTGCTGGTTTAATCAAAAAAAAAACAACAACAAACAACATGAGTATAACTGCTTGACTAGAATTAAGAATGTAAAAAATATTCCACTGTGTCATCCCGTGCTCCATCCAGCAAAAGTCTGTCTCAGACTTTGGCACTCCACAACTTCCTGGAGCAAGAAATTCTTAAACGTCTACCTGCTGCATCAAAAAGTATTTTCTTTTGTATGTTTTAAACTGACTTCCTAGAGGTTTCAGGGACTGCTCCTTAGTTCCAGAACTGTGGAATTTGGTGAGTAGGAGTTTTGCTTGCTGTCACCTTCATCCTAAGCTACAATCTTTATGATTTTGTAGACCTTGACCATATACCCTTTTAGCCTTTTCCTACCACACTGAAGTCACCCTCATAATGGTTAGTATTCCATCTCTCCCATAAATTTCCAAGATGAAGTAGCCTGGATCATACTCCCCAGGCACCCACCACCACCACCCCACCCCACCCCCAGCCTTGAAAACATCATGAATTTCTGAAACACCATGAAGTTATGACTTACGCAATAAAACTGAAAGATAGGTAAACTCTTGCACACTTGATGACGATGTGAGCTTTTCCATTCCAGCCATGTTACAAAATCTGCCAGTGAAACAGACACACCATGTGAAATTAAATTCTGTATTTGTTAAATAAGCAAAGGTGTTTTTTTTCCTCCACAGAGATGAAAATATATTTGTTTCTATGCCAGGTGCTATAGTGAAAGAAGATATTATATGTTAAAATTTCATCTTGAAGTTCAAGATGTAGTTGAACTTGTTTTTAAAATGTGATACTCACTGAAGTCACATGAGACCACTTCTTCCTTGAAGTGAAATGTAGAAGCGCTTACATCTTCATTATGCACAACAGTTCTGTATGCATCATACATGCAAAATCTACAAAATCAGGTATTTCCATCATTTTGGGGGACTGAGAGAATATAACAGTTGGAGAACAAAGGACAATCTTCTTTACAGACAGCATTTACACAGGACTCTTAGATACTACATTTGTTCATCTGAAACAGTTTAGACAGATCTTTATAGACAGATTTGCTCCATACTATAAAAGTAACTATCTCGCCTCAGTATGAATTTTAATATAAACTAAAATATATAAGAGTAAGTCTGAGAAGATTAATACTAACAGCCTGCTTTTTCAGAATACAGCATATGAATTTACAGCACATTCAGCATAAGGTCAAAATAACAATAGATTTTTCTAAAAGATTAAAAGTTGCCAAACACTCTCATAAAATATCATTAACACCTGCAATTAGTCTTAGGGTTTGGCAACAAAGAAAGCGTAAAGCTGCTAAGTAAGGCTGATAAAGGGGCTGCCAAAGCAAGGGGTGGGATCCAGAAAATTCTCTTTAGAATTCCTGCTCTTGGGTTAAGGCTCAGATGAGTGCCTAGAGTTAGGGTTGAGAAGGGTAGATCCTAGAGCTGCAGCATAAGTAGGGCTAAAAGGCCTGCCAAACACAGGGGAAGGCTGCCAAAAGAAATTTCCCCTGCAAAACCCTCTCTCTGGATCACGGCTGTTGGTCCCGGATAAAGAGACTTACCTGAGGACCAAGGGTTAGGGCTGGCAGAGAGGCTGACAGAGAGACCCTACAGCTACAGCACGTACCGGGCCAGAAGGGGCTGCCGAAGTTAAGCGCAGCTGCCCAGTGAAATCTTCCCTGACAACTTCTTCCTCTGGGTGATGCCTGTTGGTCTCAGGTTTAGGTTAAGGTTCAACTGAGGGCACTGGCTGTGAGACAGGTAAGGCCCAGGACCTACAAATAATATTTGTGTCACTACTTTTGTCCCAGTTTTGTTGCTCATTTTCTAATAAGCTGTACACTCATAGATGCTTCTGAGAAAGACTGCTCTTACCATCATAATGTGATTCTATACATTACCGTACTAATCTCAGTTCTGGCAGAATTTTTCTATTGTTCCCTTGAACCTTCGGTGACATTTCAGTTTTGCTAAAAGACCTTTCCACATAAAAACGAACAAGCCCATTCACAATCCATACTTGAGGGATCAGTAACCTTGGACTATGTTCCCCTATATACCTGCATTGTTCTCAAGACCTGCAAAGTTTTTTTCCCTAGACTTTCTTACTTGGGAAAGAGCTACGATCAGAAGGAAAAGAAAACCTCCAATGAATCTGAACTAGCTGCCAGTTAATTGTTTTAATATAAAGTTTCAAAAGATCTGATTCTTAAGAGAGACTTCTATTATTCTCTGCCTTCTGTCTCTGTAGACTGGGAATAATTCCCAGAGAATGTGAACCCAAATCAGGCTGAAAATAAAAGAAGATACTATTATATCCACAACTAGGCTAAACCACAAAGAATAAATGAGATCAGGAAAGCAATGCCCTGCCAGCTGACATTTTACGAAACCTGTACAGAGGGCAACAACCTCCTACTCATTAATTCTTGTACCTTTTACAAGCAATTCATTTCATATAAGGACTCATAATTAGAATTCTAATCAACATAGATTTCCTCTACATGGATTTTGATGGATCAGAGCAGACCAATGAAGCCAGTAAAGTCTCTCTTTTTACTTCTCTTAACATCTGGATTGTCAATATGTGAAAAAGCTTAGGAAGTTCACATTTCTCATTTTTCTAACAGACCTTGTGTTTATTATTAAAAATACCTCTGACATCTTGAAATGCTTAAGGAAATGCTGCTTCTGGTGGAACAGAATATTTTCCGAGACTTGACACAACAGTAAGAGATATATGGGAAGTCTAACAAAAGATCACTTATGAAAATATGCCTAGAAAACTTAAACAATTATAACTATTTCAAGGTGCATTAATGTATTTATATAAGCTAGTTTCTATTCTCAAGTAGAATTACACTTACAATTGGTGTCATCATCTGGTGGCCTGTCATCTGCTTTATACAGCACATACATATATGTACATACATATGTACATTAAAAACAGTGGCCACATGCATACAAATATAAAAAAATAACACCATTCAGGACAATAGGGAAGACACAAAAAGGTTAAGTTATATACAACTGATACTTCCTCTTGGCAAGCTTCCAATTTCAAAATAACATCAGTATTTCCTGTGTTTTTTACTATTTATTGTTATTCTTTTACTATCTGGAATGTGATTATTTAAACATACATACCATTTCTTACACATAAAACCTGAATGTAAATCAGTAATGCAAATCATCATAGATTAACTAAAAATTTCAAAATTTTTTATCATTGACTGCCTTATTTTTTCACCAGTTGTCAGCTGTATTTTATACTTTTCATCTTTCAAAACACTGAAGTCATCTGCCATTTTAAACATTTTCTGCCTTTCGTAAATTCACTGCTTTACATTCAATTTTCTAGCATGCATTCAGCATACTATACTTCAAATTCTTGTGCAAATGATAGAAGCTAGGAGTATTGTGAAGATAAATCAGAAAAATCAGCACAAATTATATGTCTTAAAACTCTGCTCCTACTTACACCATATTTAAGTATATTTACATAGATAGCCATAGAGTCTGGACTTTTAACGTAGAGTTCTTGAAATGCATGGCTACCTGATATGACCATTAATTTGTTTACATCTGCCTGCCTTAATACACAGGCTTTTATTTTAGAACTTAATGTAGAGTTCTGCAAGGCCAGATTTAGGATCCACGCAAAACAGATGAGAAATTAGCTGCCCAAGAAATCAACCTCCCTACACAGATTCTCAATAAATTACAATAACCTTAAAACAATAAATAGCATTTTTATTCTATCTTACTTTGAGAGTTTATCAGCCGTTGAAACATTTGCTATCAACAGACCTTTCTACCTTCTCCTAGCAGAAGGCTTTTGTATTTTCATTAAAATGTCTTTCAGCAGTTCAGGAAGGGTAAAATAACCCTGTACTTGGGTTTAATGGCAACCATCAAGATTCTGTGTCGAAGTGCTACTGAAAAATCACAGCAAATAATCTCCAAGAAAATAACCTTGTTCATGTTGTGATCTATTGCATATTATCCTTTCTTCTGTGATAAAAATCACACTAAAAGATGAAACTGAATCATGACACAGAGTAAGGTCACATTCTCACAATAAATAGCAGGGGGTGGCATGGGGCAGGGAGACACACAACAAACCAACACCTCAAAAGACTTTTGAAGTTAAAGGAAAAATCTCATTAAAAGAACAGCACCCACTGACTCTCAATGACAAAGGTGTTAAAAGCATTTAAAAAAATCTTGTTCTTCAAAGCGAATGACAGGTTCAACTTATAGTTTCAATTCCTCAACAGAAAGGAAAAAGAAATCTGTATTTTTGATCTAGCTGAACTTTCTTACTAAGCAAAATAAAATTTTCATTACAATGATGCCTGCTTACATTTCTGATGTCTGTCAGAGTATTTATTATAAGCCCTTATTCATAGGAGTTTGATTTTGTATTTTAGCAAAAAATGGTCTGATTTTCCACAAAAAGCTTGAATTTGGGATATTTAAAACATATGTGGATTAAATTACTTCAAGGTAAGATATGTAAGTGCACAGCACGTCTCATGTACTTCACAGTCACTTGTTTTTAGGTTGACCAACTCATCCATTCTTCTTGACAGGCAGCCTTCCCTTTTGCTTTTATCCCTATTCCTATGACTTCCTCCACTGAAGCATGCCAGTTTTCTGCCGTTAAAAAAGCTTTCCTCTGGACTCCACAGTTGTTTCTATTATAGGGAAGGAAAGTTATCATTAAAGAAGCAGTAATCCTGTATACCTTGGGGATGCACACCTCCACCAGAAATCTGGGCCAATGGAATAGCTAAATGGCTACACCCATAAAAGAACTTGTATACGCATACTTCACGGCTGGCAAGGTAACAGGTACCTTGGATCCATCTCAACACATCTGTCTAAAAGCAGCAGCAAAACCAAATCAGACAATAGCCTTGGTCCCTTTCCAGTTTCATTCTCCCTGCTTCCCTAGAAGATTCATAATGAGAGCAACAGTACTTTTAGAAAAAGACAGTGGCAGCATATCAGAGGGAAAAGAGCTAAAGAAGTGCCAGTGGTAACATCAGTTAAGCATTTGGGGGGGTTGGGGGTTTGGGTTTTTTTAGGATATAGTGGTTTCTTCTTTCATACAAAAGAATTAAAGTTGGCATATGTATTTGTAGTCTTCAAGATTGACTGAAAGTACATTCTTGCTACAGATGATTTTCCATTCCCTAACCCAATGTACAAACATGTAAGAAATTTTACATTCCTGATAACTTTTGCTAATAGCTGATTGATAAGACATTTTCTCCCACTGATAAGACAATACATTTGTAACTTGGAAGTGGGTTACAAGTTGGCAAGAAACAGAATAATAAAAAAAAAAATCACTACTGCATGAAGTGAATGAACTTCATAATTACATTCCTAATTAGGACATGAGTCAACTACCACTGTTCTTTCTGGTACCTTTGAGATGGAAAAACATCGATGTAATACACAAATTAAATATTAAAAAGGTCCGATCAAAATTACTACACAGATCTGAAAATTTTATATAGGATTTGAATTAGCTTTCTACATTTAATCTTTTAACAGTTTATTTTCATCACTATTTAAAATCAAACCCTCCAGGCTGCTCAAATGCTCATTATTTATGTCAGATTATTAAACATAACCCTCCAAAATTGTATCTTTAATCCTAGAGATGTTAAAGAACTTTAGATACTATCTTGCACTGCAACATCCATACCATGGAAGATTATGCAAGCCATAATTATTATTTTTTTCCTTGTTCTAATATATTTACTCATACAAAGAAAATATTCTACAGGCTCTTGATTTTTTCAACTTCAGCCTCCAATTTTGGTGAATTTACACTAAAACAAAGTAATTCCAAACACCATATAGGGCAAGTCACTCATGTTGTCATTCTCCAAATCTTGCAGGACGGACCAATAAAAACAATTAATAGGAATAAGGGTTGCATGATGAGCTATGACTAGACATCTCCATTATAATTAAATATTCTTCTATGTCCAAACATCTTGGTGACTTACCACCACTGTTGCCTTTGCAATTTATCTAGCTTTGTTTCCATTCACTAGCATCACCTTCATGCTCACCTTTTTCCTGTATTAGCTGCAGAATTTATTGTACTTTTGAAATGAACAAATGAAATTAAAAAACCCACTATAGATTTTAAGATTAGCAAGACACACATAAGAAAGGGAAGTGCAATTACAGATGTGAAAATGTGTTCTAAGGGAGAATGCCCACAGGCAGTAGTTCAGTATCTTGCAAGATCTATTAGGTGCAGTAATAGCACTGTCACCAGCCTGTAACTCCTGTGTTCTTCAGTTGCTTCATTGTACTGGCACAATAGGCAACAGAATAACTCACTAACCCAAAACGTGCCTGCAAGACTGTGCTAACAGCTCTGCCCAAAAAGGGAGGGGGGCATCATTCTTTATCAAAATTTAAGTGTTGCTCATTATGCATATACAACATGTGGTTCATATGCTATATTTCATATAAAATAGAAATTGTTTCTTAAAGTAGTAATATTGTTATTGGTGTAATAGAACTTAGCTCATTAGCTCCATGTTAATGAATGAAGATTGATTCCAGGAACTGCTTATTTACCACAGTTCATACACCACTATACCACACTAGATTACATACCCTTAGAAATATTCATATTTCTTGGTTAACTGCTCCTTAATGTATCCAAAAAACATACTTGAGAGCTAGACTGAAAATGAAACACTTAAAGTCTGCTACATGTAGAATTGATTTAGTAGCTACACTTGATCTACTATATTTAAATCCTCTATGCTGCACTTTTTCTCTGATGCTTTTTTGGTTTAATTTATCATTTATAGAATGTTTAATTCAAATGGCAAAGAAATAAACATATCCAAGGCCTTGTTCCTAACCACTTATCTCTATGCCTGAAAGAGATTGCTTCAACATTTCTCACAGATCATTCCTCTATTTTCGCATCTCTCTCCATAGCTAAAAGAATCCATTGCCAAATTGGTTTTAAAATGCGGTTTCATTAAACCTTTCCTCAGACATATTAGAAAAATATTAGATCTACCTATGGGCCATATATCTCTGACAGCCAGGCTTCAAAGTACATCTATATTCAACATTCTGGTTCCTATCCCAGTTGAGACATGAGGATTAAACATTCTGACTAGAAAACAGCATATGTCATTCCCTTGAAGCTTGGGTCTACTCATGTCATATTGGGCTATGTCATAAAACTAAAAGGAACAGGAAGGAATGTGACATTAAAAATAAGACAGTGCAGGCACTATGCTATTAAGCCATTCTAATATTTCTTCCAATAAAACTTCACTGAAATCTCGTTAAACTGAGATACTCTCATTGGAGATTCTAAATATACACAGGCATTAAAAGAGAAATAATCACAGAGTTCTTGCTCTAGGGATTTCATACATGCAGGCCTCATGAAGCACTAGTATAAGCTGAGTAAATACATCCACCTCTGGATAATTAATGTGTAATAAGACTCAAGATTGTGACTTTTTTGAATTGAATTATTAGTACATGATTTCCTTCACTCACAATCCCTTCTGCTAGTGTGTGGTTAATCATATTACCACCTTGGCTTTAGTTACATCATACTGCAAAATGCAGTTCAAGTACTGTGTTCAGAACAACTGTCGGAAGGGTAGTGGAAAAGGGATGCTTCACATACAAACACTGTTAACAGAACATAAAAGCTGATTCTAGGTCAGTAATACAGTTAATAGAGTTAAAAAGGTAAAAGTGAAAGATACAGGTCAGATATTTAAATTTTAAAGGTATTGCTGCTTTTATACACAACTGTTTCTTGCTTAACAGCAAAGATTCATTCTTTTAGATAGGCTTATCAGTTGCAGGACCACGACTTTCCTAAAATACCCATTTCTACTGCAGTGCCAAGTAAAAGATTCTCAGTGGCTCAGAGACATGTCTGAATGACAAGACACTGCTAGAAATTTTAGACTGAACTACAACAACAACAAAAATCAGTATTCACATTCTGAAGTAAAAACATCTATAGCAAAATTTCCTGGTTTTCCTTGTGCCTAGGACTTTATCCCAGGAATAGAAATTAAATGCAAAGACATGGAGAAACTATGAATCTCAGATAAAGGGTAAAAGGCCAACTATACCCTCCAGACCCTCAAAATGCTTTAATTTCTGTTTCCAACATACACCACAGCTCCTCTGAAATTACTCTCTAGCATAATAGCTTGACAAAACTCAAATTTCACGCACTTGGGAAGTTATTCAGCCTTCGTATTCCTTAGGTTGTGCCAAGCTTGGTGACTCACAGAGTCAGCATGGATTCATTCACTAACGGTAAATCATGCCTGACCAACCTGATTGTCTTTTATGATAAAATGACTGGATTTGTGGGAGGGGAGAGCAATGGATGTCCTTTATCCCAACAAGGCTCTCAGCGCTGTTTCCCACAACATCCTCTCCTAGGACCTGTCATGTTTAACATCTTTGTCAATGGTCTTGAAGAGGCAGGGTGCTTAGTCATCAAGTTTCCAGATTGCACAAAACTAAAGAGGGCACTGCCAGTCAATATGCAAGGGCAGCTGTCCTGCGAGGAGAGGCTGAGGGTCCAATACTTGTTCAGCTGAGAGGAGGGACAGCTTTGGGGATACCCAACAGCAGCACCCCAGTGCCCATGGCAAGATTACCAACAAGACGTAGCTACAACATGTCCATAGCAGGAGGGTGAAAGGTAACAGGCAAACTGAAGACAACCCACTACCTATAAGGACAGACACTTTTTCACCATTCAGACAGTCAGTGGAACAGGCTGCCCAAAGAGGCTCTGCAGCCTCCAACCTTTGAAGCTTTCAGGATCCAGCTGGACCAAGTCCTGAGCAGCCTGGGCTGGTCTCAGGACTGACCCTGAACACCAGGTTGGACTAGAAACCTCCCAAGATCCCTTCCAAACTGAATTATTCTACGATTCTATTAAATCAGTATTCAATGGGTCACTTGTATGCATGTTCCACTACAGGTGGCAGCTTACAAAATGTCCTACAGATGAATATGATTATCAGTATGAATATAAATCAGGTATCGTTATACTACAAAGAATAATATAGACAAAACATAGTCCAAAGCATTTTAGATTTCTTAGAATCCACTACAAAGAAGAACAAGAGAAGCTAGAAAACAGACTTCCAAAGGGAGAAATTTTTGAACTCCAGTCTTTCTATACCCATTCATTTTTAATGAGTCACCACGAAAAATTAAAAAGGTGCTTAAATTTTATATCCCACATTCTACTTTCTACTGTTAAACAAAATGATTTTTCCCTCTTTTTAAACTGAAAATAAAGGTTCATAGCTGCTATAAAAACTTAGTTTTGTCATCTAACCATAACTGTAATACACTAAATGCCTGCTGGGAAGTACAAAACTTTCCAACAGACTGAAACAATTACAGGTCAGCTTGGCTCTCCTTCCCCTCCCCTTTCCCCACCAAATCATTCTCCATACATTGCAGAAGGGTTCTCAGAGAGATGAATTACACTTTTTTCTTAAATAAAGGGTATCGAGGCAGCAGCAAGTCTTGTAAGGTCTCATGTGTTTGGTCTATTTGCAAAATGCCTGACATAGGGGCTTAATGTCATACTTGAGATAGGGAACACGGGACATCCACGGGAGTCTCCCTTTGGGAAAAGCCCATAAACCCAAGCTGTTTGACAACCCAGGTGGGGAATGCACTGTGTCTTTAACAGTTAACAACGTCTCTGTGCACGTTGCTCATGGCATTACCACTGCAACATTTTGTTTTAATAAAGGCTTTTGTGACTGGAACTAGATGCGTATGTTCTCACTTACTTGATGTCTGGTGGAGCTATCAGCTCATTACCATTCACTACCTCCCTTAAATCACTCCCTTAGGTATAAAACCCATCAGACTTATTTCCATTCAAAATTACAAGTAATATAAGGCAATGGTTTAGAAATCTGTGAGAGGGGAGGGGAAACTTGCCTTTAATCTGTAATTATAGCAAGGAGTGTGAATATGAACTATGGAACACTTTGAAGGAATGCTGTTTTAGAGAGATCAATCCTTAGTTTTACTGGCTATAGAAAACAACAGTTAAGCATTGCAGTGAAGGCGGGGGGGGGGGGGGGGGGCTGTTAAACAGGGAAGTCTTTCTTCTCCCTGGTACTCTGGACAACAATAACAGTCAATGTTTATTTGCAACAAATTAATTGAATTACTTTCAACACTTACATGTAGAAGCTGGAACTTCATATTAAGGTTAAGTGAACAGGTCACAAAACACACCTCAAAAACATATCTCACATGAAGTCTGTCCGTGTTTAAACACCGTAACAAAATAGTTGCCCTTAACTGCAGAGATTAAGGAAAAAACATTGCTTTTTGACAGATTTATCATTGATTGCTAGAAACATTAGAGGGTGCTCAATCCATTGAATTCTTCAGGCATTTACTTTAAGTACATGTTTAAAGTCTAATTGAAAGTGCTGAGATTATTCTTATGTAGAAAATCAATCATATGTTCACTGTACACGGCTTTCAAGTTCTTCTAAAAAAAAAATTAAATATGCTGGGCACCTAACTGAACTTGGAATTTGAGATTTCAAACAAGATAGTATGCCTCTTGTATGTCCAAACAGCACTGAACATTTTCCCACATAACTAGTATATCAGTAATTCATTCAATCGACATAGTCCTACTATTAAAAGGACTACAGGCGCACATCATGCTTAAAAGTCACCACTCGCCAGTGTGAGTCTGACCACTGGGAATCTGTGAAGTACTGGGACCTCAAACGTGCTCCTAGGACTGACTGGACTGACAGGTAAGGTGAACGTGGGAGATACATGTCTATGTACACACATGCTGCAAAGGCAGCAACACATCACTAGTAGCAGATGTGAGAGATTTGTCAGGAGACTTAGTCACATACTTATGACAGCATTTTAAAACACAAAGGTGGCATTTTACAATGATTTTACAGACTTACTCTAAGCTTTGTACTGCCACTTTATATGATCTTTGCGCTTGAAATAGGCACATGTATCTCCATTAGATTTTCCTGCAAGGTGAAAGAGATGAATGAGTAAAGAAAATGCATTACAGCAAGGCATTAGGCTAGCCTGTCCTCGAGGAATCTGGGGATAGCTGAAGCTGCTGTAACCTCTGCTTTAATTTTTGAGGTGAGATACAAATGCACATGCACTGTGTAAACAAGTCTTTATTTTGATCCATGTCAATACTTACCAGATGCAAGGAGATCAAGGAAATACTCTCTGAGGCTACTGTTGTGGCCAAGTCTAATCTCCCAAGAGACTGTCTGAGAAATCAAATGCTTATGTTCATAAAACAAATGAGCTTGTGTGAACTTTTTCCTACTACCTGCAGAATTTAACTGCTATGCAACTCTCAGCCACTCATACTACAAACTGAATACCGTTCCACCTTTAATTTCCACCCTTAAAATAATATCTAATTTTTCCTGTGGCTATTTAAGTCAAAATAACATAATTCAGCACGTTTGCAACGCATTACCGTATTTATTAAGAATAATGGAGTGACTGGTGTTTTCTGAACGCTTATTTCACATAGTCCAGAAGTCAAACAGGCTTCTCTATGCAGTGAGCTAAAAAAAGACCCAAGGCAACAACAACAGAATCCCCACTACGCTGCAACTTTCAACCCTCTGCTAATTTCTACACCAGTTCCATAAACCAGCATTGACTCACAGGCTTAATCATTTACCAGAGTCACATGCTTAGAACCATCTCTAGGTTAGCCAGCGGGGGATAATGTAAGGGACTTGGATAACCAAGCGCAGCAAAGATCAAAGCTTATGTGATCCCTGTGTGCATGGTCCCAACATATAGCAGGGAAGCCAGCAAGGTAAGAAGCAACTTAGACAACAGTACAACCTTTGCGCAAATAATAAACATTTTTTATTTTAGCATTTTTACTTGGTAATTGCTTAATGGACCACTTTGTTTTACTTTCTATGTGAAGAATGATATCTAAATAATAAAAGGCAACTTTAAAAATGGAGTACTACATATTCACATTATTGTTCCATGGGCAAGTTAAACACAATTTTAACAGAAACTGAACACAGAAGTGCCAAGTTCTGGTTTCAAAGAAGGGACAATGATCTTGAAACACATACAGAATAACACACTAGAAAATAAGAAGAAATTCACTAAATTCCTCTATCACCCGATTTTGTGCATGGGATTAAGGATTTCAAAAATCCGACTTGCTAGCATTGAAGTATACAGCTATTATAGTTCTATTTCTCAGCAGGGAGCCAAGGTTCAACTTAGCTTTAGCAGACACACACCTGTTTGAGTGACTGGCATTCAAAATGCCTGTTCAACTGGAGCTTGTACAATAGTTTGCTTTACAAACCATTCCCTTTCCTCTCCACACACACAAAACACATCATGGGGATAAATGGGGAAAAGCAGCTATAACACAGTTGAAAACAAAATATTTGCAGGTCAAGTATTACCTGAACTTTCCACTGCAGCATAACCACAGGACTTTTTCATTCTAACTGTGCTCATTTTCAAAGAAATACTTTCTGAAAACAATCATGATAGTTCCCTCAGTTACAAACAACAGAAAACTAAGTTGCTGTTTGTTGTAAAACAGTATCAGGTCATCCCCTAATTCACTGTGTTTTCAAAAGGAATGAGAAGATTTATCTAATAAGGAAAACACAATACTGACTAAAGATAGAGAACTGCAAATAAGATAGGGGATGCTCTAAGTTGGTTTTATGAAATCAAATACCCTGAGTAGTCTTTCAATAAAAGTCTATGTGTTCTCAAGAAGTTCTGTATCTATAGTCTTCAATCAATACTAGAGTTGCTCTCTTTGCCATGTGAGGAGGCAAGTGTTCTTCACCTCTACAAGAGCCCTATTTGCAAACAACATCTATGAGCTACAAGAGCTGTTTCAGTATGCAGCCTCTCAAACCGTACTTCTCCAAAAGGGATCCTACAATGCATTATACCCGATAGGAGTTTTGAACACACATGCCAAATTTGCTTAAGGGATTTCTCATCAATATGTTGTTATCATGAGCCTGCTCTGATCATTCCTCCATCAGCTCCACCCTCAATCCAGACATTGCTCTTATTGTATTATTAGCACTAACATATTAGCAACGTGCATTTTCAGTTGACATGCAGCTATGCGATTACAAGACATCGTTTCATGCAAGCTGACTTGACATCTTGCACTAGAATGATTATCCAGGACTCCCACCATAGAAGACTGGCCACTGAATAGAAGTCCAGCATTTTCCTACTGTAGCCGTCTGGCTTCTCAGCATGGCTGTTTATAATAGCAATTGGCTGCCAAAGTTTTGTTCTGTGCAGGCCTGACATTAGAAATGTCATTTTAATTTTGTACCAGCAGATAAAATGTCATCAGGTCTGGATTTATGGATGCAAATAGTAATAGCCCACCTAGTTGTGCAATTACTGAGGAATTTTGTGCTCACTGCACACATGGAATATTTTCCTAAAGAGAAAAGAATGACAATTAATGGACTATAAAGATACTAGCATCTCAAATGACCATGAAGGGGGAGAAAACAGTGGCTTAAGGATAAAAGTCTGATTGTCCAGAAAAAGAGACAGGACTCACTTCTCCAATGTGATGTGACTCCAGTAATAATACACACATATTTAGATCAAGTATTATTCATGGATGTCTGCATTGTCCTGACCTGTACAAAGACCCTAATGGTTAAATATTTTGAGGAAAGTAAATCTTTCACTTGAAGGAATAAATAATGAAAATAAATTGTTCACCTTTGAATTGCATGTTTTGCCATAAAAAATATTTTCCTTTCTCACCATAACAGGAGAAGGATGAAAATATACTAATCCACAGACAGACTAGAATGAAATCATGCTGTACCATTGAAACCAAGATGGTTTTCACAACTCTCAAAAATCCCAGAGACTAGATTCCACAAAGAAAAGAAAAGCAAAAGCAAAAAAAAAAAAATCACTCTGAAAGGCACAAACATTTCTACATTGGCAGCTAGGTAAGAGAGTCTAAAGGAATATAAATACAGAGATCCTAAATACTCCCATAATCTCACAACTTCAAAGTAAATTTGGGAGATTCTGCAACAAATACAGCCATGACATTTAAGTGATATGTTAAACCTACCCAACTTGCAGATTATGTAAAAGAGTTAGCACATTTGAACTATACTCCAAACACTGTTACAAATGCAAATATTCCTTCCCTGCAATCACATCCACTGTCAGGCATAATGAAGAAGATCAGGCACCATAGATGATCTTTAGAATAATAAACAGTATGGTAACATTGGTCTGTGTAAGACATTGCCCAGATTATTAATAAACCATTCTTATTCTATAATACTTATTGCAAGAAGATATATACACTAGAAAATCTTTAGTAAGTTATGAAACTGCATTGTAAGTTAACTATTTTTTCTCTTTAACCTTGTTTCCCAAGAAATAGTAATACATCCCACATTTCAGCATAAATTTCTCAGTCTTTCTAGTCATAGATCTCTTTTTTTGCATTTATATAGAAAAAGGAGCCAGACAATCAGCAACAAATATAGTTTTGATAGAACTCCAGAAGTATCTGAGACTGCAGTAAGACTGCCACAGCAGTTTTATTCATCAGAATTACGCTCATTGCACAGGTCCTTCAGGAGACCATCTCTTTCCCCATACAGTTCAAATCTAGACATTAGAAACTTCACAGGTGGCTTATGGGGCATTCCTTGCTCTTATACCTGTATTTTCAAGAAGGTAGGTGTTGCCTTCCATTCTTAGGTTTGGCCAAGGAACATCTCTTTATGGATCAAAACCCACTGATACAGCTTTGCTAGTTTTTCCTTTCACTGTTGTTCCCTTCCTTATCTATCATTCTGCAAAGAACTGTTAACAGCAGTAGCTCTAAACCAACAAGCCACCACCCCTTCCTCCCAAAAAGCAGAATGTTATTTACAGGTGCCAAGAGAGTGGTGCTTGTGGGCACCAAGTGCTCTAAAGCCTCAGATCTCTCCCCAGAACCTCTGTTCTGCAGCACCTTCTCTTCTTTTATCTACCCTCCCCAACCTATCCCAGATCAAAAACTTGGGACCTAAATACCCTATCACTCCCCACAACTTGTCTCCATCCTGCCCCAGGTTTCATTTCTTTCCTCCCAAAGAAGTATGCCTACCAGTATCTTTTGTTCCTTTTTTTTTTTTTCCTGATTTTATTAACATTTCTTCTCCAAATGCACTTATAGATTTGAGATAACCACTGCAACACTTTAAAAAGCTGCTGCCAACTTTGCTATCTTGCCTGAAACCAGAGACACGACTGTCATTTTCCTAAAGGTCACTCCTACAAGAAATCCACAACGCATCATAATCATATCTAGCTTATGTAGGAAAGTACAAAAATATTGCTTATACCTATTTTACAGGAAAATATAAAGATATGTTACAGAAAGAATTGTTTCTGTATCACCAACAGCTGTAGGCAGAAATAATTCCCAGTGAGTGTATAGAAGTGTCCACAGAAAAAATAGTTCATATGAAAGAACAAGTCCTCATATTTTTAGACCATTTTCCCATGCAATTTTAAAATGCCGGCTGTAGGTTTTCTTTATTCCTTTTAAACCAGCTGAATTATTTTGGCACAGCAACAACAAACCAATAATTTCTAAAAAGTGAATTGGGCTGTGTGTTGCATCAGCTGAAGCTTTGAGCCAGAGCAAGGCAACTTTAGGTGGCTTAAGACTTGGGAGGGATTATATGCAAATTTGGTCTCTGGACCACAGTCTCTGTGCTCCATCAACTGAATTCACTGCCATCTTTGAAGACGGCTGTACTGTAAACCAAAATCCAGAGGAAAGTTAATCGGACAAGCTTCTGGCTGGAGGGGAAACACACTCCACCATGAGGGCAACAGCTGGGGTATAAGCAGTTAATGAACAGTGCATTACCACACGTATGGATTCTGAGGAACTATCACTGTATACTCTGACATGGCTAATGGTGAGCCTCAACCTCCACACACACCACACATCCCCAGTTAAAAGACCCTGTGGTCTCATCACGCTTTCCCTGTGGCAGCCCTTTGCACCAACACATACAGAGCCATGACCAATCTGTTCCTTTTGACTTCTGTGCTTCCAAGAGAGTCCTTAGATTCACAGCTACACCACCCAGCTTCCATCTCCAACAAATCAGTACCACAACAAGGATTTCACGCTCCAACCAAGTTGACTCTCCGTGCAGTTATTCAAGTAGCAGCAAGGAGCATTACCTGACATAAAAGCAACAGTGAAGAATTTGAAAAAAACCTCACCTAACAAACAAAAGGAATCCAATTCTAACCTTTGACTAACACTGGGCAATATCAACAAAAGCAGAATCACATAATAATAGGTAAAAACATTACTTAATCATCAAATCCAATCATCACTAGCAGCCTGTACACAAGCCAAAGCCTCAGCTACAGCCAAGGTGTACAACCAGCCAGGATCACTGCACAGATGAGGAGCGCAGACAGCTACCCCAAGGGAGGCATCCCTAGGGCAGGGGAGCTCTAGCTCTCCTACAGGCTTCCTGTAACTCAAAGTTATTTGAATAAATACTATCATCCTGTTGTAATAGTATCACTTTTATGACAAAACAGGCTAGTATTAAAAAGAAGTATTAAACTGTATTAAAATTAAACTACGTGAAAAACACTTAGCGACCATTTGACTTGGAACCATATTTTTACTGCTTTTTGGATCTCGTTAGCTGGGCACATAACAGAACAGAATCTAGCCTAGCATACACCTGAGGAACTAAAACAGACACACAGAACATACACCACTGTCAGATCTACCAATGCTACTTCAGCAAAATTCAGACAACACATTCCAGGGATAAGCAAACAAGAAAACAACCTACAGCTACAAATTCCTACATCGAATATCTACAGTCATTGTTAATTGGTCTCTGTATTCATGAAGGACAGAAGATGGAGTGTCAACACCTGCAAGATCTTGACTTACAATGCACCAGTGTTCATAGATTTGCACCAAGGATCTGTTTTCTTTTCCAGACAAATTTCTGTTCTATATCCTCCTCTGGTCTGTAGCATTGGAGTGAAACATTCCTTTTATCAGAAGCTTTTACAAAGCGATGTTAGTAATCCTGTCTGTAAACACCATTTAATTGCACAGGGGCTGTCTGTTTTAAATTTACACTGAGTTCCAGCAACTTACTCCTGTTGATGTACAGCCCTTTTCTAAGCTGACCTTGGGGTAAAATTTCAAAGCCAAGAAAAGAAGAAAGTAACAAAAAACCATTCACAATTTACACCTATGAAGTGTTAGTTTACATTTAGATTTTAAAATGTTGATTTTAAGACTCTTGCACAAGAATTACATTTAAGAATCATGCCTCAAATACAATTAGAGTCTGAAAAGCTACTACAAAGATACTCTTTTTTCCATCTTAGCTGATAACTGCTTAAGAGATAAAAGAAATATTTTATACTTCTGGGCTGCTCAACCATGAAGAAAAAAAGATGTTTACAGTCACATGAAAACCTCTTACTCTGCAGTGTCTTTGTAAGATTTCATATAGGAACTATTTTTTTGTTATTATTATTTTAAGCCTTTATTTTTTAGGGAAAAGCAGTCAATTTTTCTAAAATTTATGAAAGCAAAATTCAGTTCTGAATTTTGCCTGTGGAAGTAGGGATAGGGGAAGGGAGCTAATTCACGAACTTCTGATTGCACCTGTCCTCAGAATTATGAGGGTGGAGTGTATTGTTACACATTTTATTTTATTCAAGCAAAGGGTGGTTTGCTTGCAAGTGTAAAAGAAAAAGGGCAAAATAAGAAGTCATACTCTTTTGCATATAAGAAGAATCCTTGATCCTGAAAATTTAAACAGTACCCTAGCATCAATTAAAGAAGGCTGAGAGATGGACAGTGTAGAATTAGTGACCAGTTAATTGGTTCATTGCAGGATGCTCACATCAAGCTTCTGCATGCTGTAGCAGTGACTCACTGCACTTCTTCCCCAATTTCCTACTTGCTCAAACTTGAATGACAAAAAGGAGTTTAAACAGCAGAGTATAAAAATGTGTGCTTATACCAGTATCGAAGTCTTTTTCTTAATCATCTAACAAACAATTTTCTGTAACTATTTTTATTTCTAGATTTCATTTTCTAGTGTCACCATACCTTTTAAGTTTTATATCTCTGAACTTCAAGCCTCCTGCTCCGTGGCCTGTGGAAAAGCAGGTCCTTGCACTGTTGAGCTGTGCTGCCAGGCAGCAGGAGGTTCACACGCAGCAGGTGCTTCCCCCATGCAAAAACCAATATGGAGTCTAAACTGCAGGCACATTCAGTGCCCTGGACATGTGCTCTTACCCAGGCTGTGTAGAACGTGGTCACCACAGCAAAGCTAACGGGGGCAGCCAAGGCCTTCAGAGAGCCCTAGAGGTCTGGACCTCCAAGCACTCCCTGACACTTCTGTTTGCAGATGCTGAAGTGAGTATTTTAAATGAATTTGACTAGTCCCACAGTACTTGAGTTAACAAAAAGGAAACTATTAAACCAATCCATCCCAGAACTGCAAAGGTTAGGTCCAGTAAGTAAAACAGAGCACAGATGATGAATAGCAAAGGATATACATGATACCAGCAATATTAATTTTTTTATAATAGATAGTTTCATCAATCTTTTTTATCATACTTTCTCTCCTAGATCAAATTTAGACAAAGGAAAGCAAATCAAAGAATATTTTTAATCAGTGCTTTAACTACATGACTAATGACTTATTTAAAACAAACATTTGTTCTGATGAAAGAAAATCTCATTATTTTTAAAAGCTGCCTTATCCTACTAGATTACTCCATTTAATAGGAAGGTAAATTAATCAATAGACCATATAAAACACATTTATCTTACAATTTTTGCATTAAAAAAATCTTGTTATAGGTTGATGTTGACTAAACATCTAGTAATGAAACAGCTACACAGTAGTTTCAGTTAAAAATCAGAAACAGTTTGTTTTGCAACATAAAGGATAACAAAAATATAGCTTGCATATCAAATGAACTTTACAGTAAAGTACACAAGTATTAAAATGCTGTCCAGGATTACAAAGCTGGATTACAACCTCACTAGTCATTAAGAGTTCAGTTAACACAGGGACCATTTAATTTTACCACTGCAGCATACCTAATGAATACTCTAATGCAACATCATTTTCCCTTAAACAGTGGCTTTCTGCACACATGAATATGTTTGTAGGAATGCTTTTGCCAATGTAGCTAGTACTTCAGAGAGAAAGGAAATTGCATCCTTAACAATGTTACCATCACAGAAATTTCAGTTAAGTGCAATGCAGGCTAGGGAGTCAATTGAAGGTCAGGCCAGTTACAGGTCAAGTTCCTTGGAAGAACAGGGTTCTGAAGTTTAATTATTTTCAGGGAGAACTCTGCTGATGGGTCACTACCGTGATTTTATAGCTGACAACACTCATGGAGAGAAAACATTTTCAAGGCTGAAGTGGCAATGGACCACTGGAAAAAGTGGGGGGAAAAGTAATGCTAGAAGTTGTTGAGGTGTATTTCTAAGCTCACCATTTAGAAACCTAACAGTACTTGCGTGACTGATAAATAAAGCAGCCTAATGCATCTCACTCTCAAAAGCTGTCGAAATACACACAAAACCACAATGTTATACAAGAGACTACAGAGTGTTTGAAGAAACACCGATTGTAATAGTAATCTAGAAGTTCAACTTCGTTCCATTGGCAGAATGACTAGAGACTCTGCCCCTTCAAATCAGTATTGTAATGGACTGGAGAGGTAGCTGGTTTATAAAACATCCAGTGATCCATGCTTTTCTCACACATACTGCTGCTGGGCCTCATCTCCATTGTATTTAAATCCTCCTTCTTACTGCCTGAAAAGCCTATAATCCTTTACAATGTTTCAAGAATGCCTAACTCTCTGAAATAAAGAAATACAAATCTTCCCCAAATAAAAAAAATGTAAAGTGCTTTAAAAAAAATAAAGCTTGGACTTTCTTCCACCATAAAAGTTAACACAACTCTTCATAAGGTTCTAAAGCTTGTTCCTAAGATCATATAAAAATTGTTTGGACGTTTTTATATATACTCCTGACTGTGCTATTCAGGACTCAAATAATTTTACTCTGAACATTTGAATCAGAGCAGTAAGTTGAATCCTCCAGCTCTGGTAAGCGAAGGAACTAAACCTGAAATCAAGTTGTCACTAATAACTTTCATTACAAAGAATCAGTGCATTTTCCAAGAATCTCACTATTTTAAACCTGTATACGTTACACAGCAGTACAACTGCTCTACTTACTCAGATTTGGAAATACAAAGAGCTTTCAGAATACTTACTGTTTTTAAAGGCTGAACATGTATAACAATGTATAGCACAATGGAATACTCCTTGAAAAAAAGTGGCATGCTGCTCAGTTGCCATTTACCAATTCACCTATTAACACAGAATTAAAAATGAGGAGAATGAAAACTGCAATCAGCTGTTTTGTCTGAAGACAGACTTCAGAGCCGTCCATATAGATTTACTGCTAACAAAACTTAAAGCAATTAGGAAGCCAGAATCAATTACAGTGTTGTAACCTCACTGATCTACTGTGGAATACGTAAGACCACATGGGCACCTTCACACAGTGTGCATACAAACTTTTCTTTTCCATAGAGAAGGTGAAAGACTGAGAAAGGGGAAACGCGCTTTGAAAGTACCGAAAGTACTCATTCCATTCGCTTGTTCCTCAGTAAGAGATAAGACTTGTACTGCTCTTGTTCATAAAGTTTAAACACAAAAAAATGGGATACAGAGTTGGGAGTCAGTCCACAGCCAACTTTTACTTTCTCACCAATGTATCTTCCACATACGAATCAATTAGGAAGTCTTTTCAAAGTACTAACAAAAAAAAACCCCTCGCTTCCTCCACTTTCATAATCATAGGAAATACATTAATAATGTTTAATTTCAACTAAGTAAAGCTCCCAATCTGGAGCTTCGCAGCCCTTGCTTGCATCCACAAGGTACTATTTTTGTATTCAGGTCAGAAATCTGTTTGCCATCTATATGCACTGATTAGTTAGTGGTCAATAAGATGCAAGATATATTCAAGTATGCAAATCAAGTATTTGCCCAAATACTAAGGGCTCAATTAAGCATGGCCACCTGAAATGTGTCCTTTATGGGCTACACTTCAGATGACGTTTGCATTAGTTTTCACCACCTCAGGGCATCATCATTTAAGTTACTATTAGAAAGTTATTACATTGATCTTGGACAAGTACTGCACTACTTTTGGTAAAACATAACAAGGACTGTTACTAGCAATAGGAGCTATTTTCACTGGTTTAGGTTTCTCTTATTTGCTGGTTTGTATGCAACAATCTGGATTGGGACAGGATGATTTATTCTTGAGTTACAACCTTTTCAGAGACAGAAAACTGTCAAGAGAGAAATTCAACAAATAAGCAAAACCAGGAAAGATATGAATACTGAAGTTAACAATACTGAACCACATGTACCCTTTACTTCACTCCTAGACCTCTTGTAAAGTCAAAGTTATATTCATAAAACAATTGGTTCCTTGTACATTCATGCTATAAACAGCAGGCAAAATTCACTGCTGAGACCACACAATAGTTTACTGATGTGGGGAAATTATGTTTGTGGGAGCTGAGAGGGACTACAAACAGGCTAAGAGTTTATTCTTTCATTATGGCCTTTACACCATCAACATGACAATTTTTTCCAAGGATTTCTAAAAACATCTGACTTAGCTCCCTTTTTGAGAACACAAAACATCTACAGGCATGACAGATGACTGTGCATCAATAGAAGTCATGTGTGGCAGTCTCCTGCCAGGACTTAAGAACAGCTAGCAGAGAAAATGCATCCAAAGTCAGAGCTATATACATCCTTGAACATTCCTGCTCCTTCAACCAAGCAAAACTTACTCTACCATAAGGCAGTTACTCAGGTAAAAACAAAACTTCATGCACAGAAACACAGCATTTAATCCACTATTTTCTCCCTTTCCCTCCTTCGGCACTAGTACTAACATGAAACCAGAAATTCTTCAGTGGGTTAGCTTTAGGAGAACATTATTTATTTATTTATTTACCTCCATCTGCTGTTTTCAGAAATTCTATACAAAGCAATATAATGTTACACATAATCACAGTCGAAATTAATGGAAGGCCAACAATGTGAAATGCATGTTTACAAAGCACACTATTTAAACATTGACAACTGATACCGATTTTCATGTAAAAATAGTAAACAATAGCAAAGTTGAAAACATTCCGAGTTCCTTAATGGCGACACAGCCATGCAGCTCAAGACAATCCATCTTTTTTTTTTTAAATAAGTGCATACATGTTTGTACAGTTCCCTTTTTAGTCTTTTTAACAAGAAGGAGGCAGAGTTTTAAGCAGATGTCATATTTATAACCTACAGATCTTCCTATTTTTTTTTTATTAATAACTTTATCACAGGGAAAAAACAAACTATTCCTGTAAAGGAATGATGCCTTCTCTGGTGTACTGGGTCTGGCTAGGTGCCACATGGCCCATATGGTGCTGTATTTTGCTCTTGTGATTAAACCAATGTTGTTAGCTCACCAGTGTTCTGGCTTGCACAGCACTGTGGTTTTATTTTTGCCATTCTGCCCACCACAGTGAGTAGGCCAGAGGTGTCCCAGAAGTTGGAAGGAGACACAGTTGGGACAGCAGACCCAAACTGACCAAAGGGGCATTCCCTACAACATGATGTTGTGCTCAGGAATAAAAGCCCAGGGAAAGGAGGAGGAAGTGGGTTGTGGTTATGTCTTTCATCTTCCCAAGTAACCATTATGCATGCTAAGGCTCTGCTTTCCAGGAAGCAGCTGGATATCTGCCTGCCAATGCCAAATGGCAAATAAAATTCCTAATTTTGCTCTGCTTGCACATGCAGCTTTGCTGCTTCATCTCAGCCCAGGAGTTCTCAGCTTTTGCTCTTCAATTCTCTCCCCCATCCCACAGTGGGGGGGAGTAAGCTACTGGCTGGTGGGTGCTTAGCTGCTGGCTAGGGTCAGCCCATTACACCTGGGCACACTCAAATATGCTGTTTTCACAATTACACTGCCTGTGTTTCTATTTATATTTGAGAATTTTGAATAAAGAAGACAGATTGTGACATTTCTGTTCCCTTTTTTCTAACATGCTCATTGCAGTTTAAAGGTCATGGATGAAGATACAAATTCAAATCTGAAAAAAAATTAGAGAAGTATCTCAAAGAATCATGAAACATTCATACCGCCTACTCTCAGCTACTTAACAAACAATCAACTCTGTAAAGTCATTGTACCCAACAACTGATTAAGACAGCTGATGAAAATTGTCTAGTGCAGATAGTATGAATAACTCCGAAGCATATAGTACTTTATACACTATGAATCCTTTAGAATTTAGCAGAATTATTAATGAACAACTGAGAGCAAATATATGTAGATATGTGAAAATTTGCAAAACTGGACCTAAGACTGTGAAGCTGTGATCTAAAGCTTGTGTTTGATGAACGTTGAGGAAAACACTAGAAGTAATTACTAATAGGTGAAAAGTACTTACTGGCCATAAGTAACTTAATTTCTTTATACTCCTTTCATATAAATTACTCTTGAAAGCCAAATTCTCTAGTGTATATCTATTTGAACAAATTGTAGCATGATAACATGAATTAGTTTCATACTGTTCTACAACTTTAAGAAATAAATACGGGCATACTTTGAACTATTTTATATTTCCAAATAAATCAATATAGCTGGGGGAACGATTTGCCAAAAAGAGTTATTTTTGACAATCTTTGCAACAGAAGGGACTAAAGTTCTGGGACACAAATTCTCAGTTAAGTATCCACAAAAGATATTTCATAATATGCAAGTGAACAAAAGTGTTACAGATTCTGACAGTTTAGAAACAAGGACACTGAGAATTTTAAGAATATTTCAGTCCAAGATATATAAACAAACTATTTGCTTTCCCTTGTCAAAGCAGTTATCAGTTGGCTACACAGATACACAATCAGGCACAGAGGCAGCAATCTGTACAAAGTACAAAATAGGCTATTAGTGAAAACACAAGCAAACAAACAAATAGAACGGGTGGGTTGAATTACCAGATGGACACACACTTCATATATGAACAATTCTACTGCTCTCTGAGCAGCTCATGTTGAAAAGCTCCCTCTAAATTACAATAGTTTCTCTTTTTCTGTCAACTCATACAAGGACAAAAAGAATATAATATTAGTATTCATACTGGTTACAAGATAAACTGTTCATTACATCAGATGACAGTGTGATAACCTGTTCACTAACACAGGTTTAATTACCTTGCTACAGTAAGTCAATTAATTTTGTCCCTTTTCTCATTTAGTTTTCCTCATCTTTATTAGAAATCCCATCACAAGTACAAATGACGTGGATATGACTGTCATCTCCATGATGAATACCACTACCTTCAACTCTCTTCAGAAAGTTAGGAAGCAAATAATTAGGGGGGCGGGGGGAACCAGTCATCTTTCTTTTAGCTATTCCCTCCTTTGATTTTAACTAGTATGAAAAAATAGCAACTGAAGTCTAAGATGTGCATATGAATGGTGAATAAATAGTTCAGAAAATTTAATCTCTGTAGTTTTAAACAACAATTTAAGTAATCCTGTTATTGACAAAATGTGCTATTATTATTATCCAGAGGAGCATTAGAAAGTATTAAGTTGAATTTATATGCAAGAAATTCATCACTTCATAACATACGAATCTGGTAACAATTTCACTGAGACTGAGTCTTCACCAAGAAAGGTATGAGCACAAAAGTTGTCCTCTCCTGTGAGAAGAGGTAGCAAACACATGGGGAGATTTATGCACCTCTCAGTCCACTACTGAATAAATTCATATGGAGTGTGCCTTGCCTGCCTGAAAAGGACAAAACCCATGTATTCTAATTCAAACCTCACATTTTAATCCACAAATGGAGACAGGTTTCAAGATCCTTACAAATTTTTAAGTGCTATTAATACCTTACCACCTCAAAAAAAAACACTAACAGCAGAACACCTTATCACAACTGTCTTATCACAAATTTCAATGCAAGACAGAGCAATAAACTCCAACTGGTCTTTTGTACTACCAGAAAATAGGTGAACTTCAACAGTAGCGAACAATAAAGTCAATAGGGCTCCAGTCTGGGGGCAAAAAACCTTTAGTTTCCTATACAGCTACATGCTAGGAGTTCTGGGGAGTCACTGCTAGGGAGAACATGTTACCTAATTCATAGTCAGGGGCTGACAACAGACAAGAACAGATCTTCTAGTATTCCAGTGAAGGGCAAGACTTCCTGTCTGCATGCTACATTAACAAGAAAATCACATTTTGTGTGTGCTAGAAAACATAATGTTTTAATTGGAATTCACATACATGAAATACAGAGCTCGTACCACATATGTGAAATGTCAGCGCACACATAACCTTAATACTATAAAAGTAGACAATATAGAGAAATGCCTCAAAATATGTCTACTGTTTCCACTTCATCTGGAAATTGCATATGTATTTGCCATCTCACCTTGTGGCAGAGGCTGAAGAAGTTTGAAGGGATACACTGATATACAGCAGTCCTCCCAAATATATCCAGTGTTAGAAATAAATTTTCTCTCTCATGGCTGTCTGGAGAGAAAGAGCTGTTGGCTGGAACAACACTGACTGAACATTTTTTCATTCTAGCACACTCTGATAAATAAAGGCTACATTTGACTGAGGTAGGAATGAGTTTCCACAACCAATTGAAATATCCCCTCATGGCAAACCTCTTGCTGAATAGTATCTTTGAGTAAAATTTTCTACCACTTCCAGCAGACTATGAAATTAGAAACATAGATTAAAATGGGTTGAAAAGCTCTCAGCAGATCATCAAGTTTAAGCCATGTATGATTAGCTGAGGTTGTCTGCTCGAGTTTTGAGTATCTTCAAAGATTGAAATTACACAACTCTGGGTAACCAGTTCTAATGTCTGACCATTCTCAATGTAAAATAGTTTTCCTACTATTTAACCAGATTTACCTCATTGCAACTTCTTTCTGATGCCTCTTGTTCTATCACTGCATGCCTACCAGAGGAGTCTTGCTTCATCTTCTCTGTAACCACCCATCAGACAGCTCAGGACAGCAATAAGATCTTCCCTTGTCCTTATTCAGGCTAAAAAAAAATCCTTATTCAGGCTAAAAAAAAATCTATCAGCCTCTCCTTGTAGCATCCCAATGGCCTTTCTCCAGACTCACTCCAGTATATCAATGTATTTTTTATACTGGGGAGCCCAAAACTGAACACAGCATTTCAGATACAGTCTCACAAGTGCCAAATAGAGGGAAATAACCACCTCCCTCAACCTGCTATTGATGTCCTTGCTATTACATCCTAGATAATTTTCTGCAAAGTTTCAGGTCTCCAGACTGCACTGTTGTAGTTTGATTCCTGTAGATAACAAACCCATCTCCAATGCCTATGTTTTTAAGAGCATCAGAGCTACATCTCATACTTGAGCCATTCATACTGTCATACCGCTTCACAGCCAACCAGGCTAGTTCTGTTTATTGCTCTACTCTAGCATAAAATGGAAGCACAAAAGGCCAACTAAACTTTTTAACAAGCCAAGGAAGAATCTGGATTTTCAACCAAGGCCAAGACAATGCCGGTAGAAAGCAAAGTTACCATGTATCACCTCAAAAATTCTGGGTTCTGTACATGCTGGTAGGAAGCTAGGGTGCTATAGGTCAACTCTCAAATGCTGTAAGGTTACGCCAACCTGAGAAACCTTGTACCATCACCTTACCACCATTTAATAAGTATTTGGGGCTTTTTTTGAACATGCTATAATTTACTTCCTCTTTTCATTCTTCCGGTCCTTTGATATGTGATGTACAGAAAGCAATATTTCTTACTTTTATTTTGCCTCAGAAAAATAATTTATTTCATGCTATTAAGTGTCTGATCACTAAATTAAGTCACATTATTCTGCAGAAGAAAGTGTTGGAAGTAGTACTTCATTATGAGCAGATATCAAATCTCTGTTTCTTTTGTTTTGCACTGCCTACCTCAATGCACATATCACTGTATCTGTAAGCAGAAGTTGGAATGATATATAATATAATGTACTGGCAATTTTGTTTCAGAAAATAAAGGTAAGATGGAAAGTATTTGATGCTGTAATTTCCTGGTGTAGCTGAATGACCATACCAGCCTGGTATCAAAACTGAATGCCTAATTCTCTACTCCTTTACAGCCTATGTGTTCCTATACATCTGTAAACAATGGGAGTGAAACACTACCGTTTGAGTGGGATATGCTTCCTGCTCTTAGCAAAGATAGAAATCTGTCAAGTGCCCCAAGGAGAGTTTCCTGAGATCTTGATCTCTATTTGTTCCAGCCATTATTCTTGAAACTGATTTTTTGTGCTAAAACAGAACTTTTTGTGACCATAACTGAGCTTTGATGAAGACTTAGTAAAATGATCCTAAGGCAGCACTGGGGAATAATCACAATAATAAACTACAGACACATCAACTATTGAAAGACAGCAGAATGGTCACATGGGCACTGTCTCCTGTATCTTATCTACACTTCTACTAATGCATTTAAAAAGGAGAAACACATCACTTTTGTAACTGCCATTTTATACCTGTGTCTAAGTTAATATAAGTTCTGCTTTACCTATGATATGTTACAGAATCACACATAGGACGACAGAAAATCCCTCCACCGAATACTCTGAAATGCATTACAGACTGGTGATATATACATAAGGAGTTCATAAGACAGTTCCAGGAGAAACAGCAACAGTATGCAGATACAGAATCATAGAATATCCTGAGCTGCAAGAGACACACAAGGACTATCGAGTCCAACTCCTGAATACACACAGGGCAAAGTTAAACCATATATCTAAGAGCACTGTCCCAACACTTCTTTAACACCAACAGGCTTGGGGCCATAACCCCTGCCCTGGGGATCTTGTTCCAGTGCTTGACCACCCTCTCAGTGAATAACTTTTTCCTAATCGCCAATCTGAACTTCCCCTCACACAGCTTTAAGCCATTTCCTTGCCTGTCATTTTTACAAACACACACACTACACCTATTTTACATATTATGAAGCACCTACTAAATGCCAGCTGTTTCTGTTTCAATATCTGCTTTAGTTAACAGGGCTCTACAGATAATCACATTTTAAGGAAGTTAAATACTCTCTATGGCTTTCTTGTTACTTCCACCTTCTTTTAACTTAAATATTTCTATTCCAACACCACAAAAAGTTAATGAGATTACAGCAGTGGTTAAGGCATTCATTTCTATGGTGTTGATTTAATGAAAAGAAACAATTTTAAGAACTGCAGCACTGAAAAGGTAATACAAAACATTTGTGCAGACACTGCTGTACTGCCAGCCTATGCTTATGCCAGACAGCTGCCCTTATGGAGGGAGGTATAGACTTAGCAACCCTATTCACAGCCTCAGAATAAGCAGAACAAGACTGAGCGAAACAGAGGAATGTGGAAAGGGATAATGGAGATGTTTAAAAAACACATAGATGCAGTGCTTAGTGACGTGGTTCAGTGATAGACTTGGCAGTTCTAGGTTAGTTGGACTTTGTAATCTCAAAGGTCTTTTCCAACCTAAATGATTCTATGATTTTATGGGACAGTATCTGAAATATGATACTCCAGGCTGCTGAGTCAGGAGAGTCTTCAGAGTCCTAACTTTCACAGAATTTTGTGGGTCAGCAGGTGGCACAGGGAATAACAAAAGTAGACATAACTGACGTTGTGGGGGCATAGATAACTCTCATCAACAATCATACTTACTTGTGAGACTGAGGAACTACAACTGAAAATAGCGCCTTCTGTCAGTTCTTAGTCCGTACTCGTTACTCCATCACTCTCTGAAATCTATTCCCACTTAACAGGAAGGAAACTGAAGCTGAGAGTTTGAGTTGCCGCTCTAAACTTAAGATTTTGCTTCTTGAAAAAGGTATAACGTAGACCTAGGATAGGAAAGGACAAGTCAGTTTGAGTTAAACCTGACGTTCAGATGTTACGGTTACCACCTTAATATAAGAAACACTGTCACAAAACTCAATTGCTGATTACAGAAACTGGGTAAAGCCAGCTTTTGTAGGGCTCAGAGAGGGAAGAGGGATGACCCCATAAGATCAGAATCAAAATTTAAAAGTCTTGGGGGTTTAGTTTGGTGGTTGACTTCCCCTCCTCCGGGCTGATCAAGCAAGGCTCTCTGTTTTAACAGAGAAATTTGTGAAAAATTAAGTTTTTGCTCCATAGAGGTAGAATACTGAAAACAATCAAACGTGAGTCACTGATTGTCAGTACAAGCATTTTTTTTAACTTTCCTATAAGCAAGTTCAAGTCATATCAGCCAGAAAGGGTTAGCAATTTTATTCTCAGTCTTGCTAGAGTACAAAAAATCCTCCACAAAACAGGTGCTTCCATCATTTAATTACTGCTAGCCTGAAAATGCCTTCTAGTTTGAACATGAACATTGAGTTAAATGGGGAAAAAGGACTAGGTAACATACAGTACCCCACCTGCTGTAGCCCTCCAGGTAGGTTAACTGTGTTCAGGAAAGCTAACAGGTAACAGCACAAGTATAATAAAACCTTTTTGTTGACTTTTCAACAGCTACCCATTGGAACCACCCTTTAAACTGCTGCATTCTTACATGGTGCAGTGCGTTATCATGGAAGAAAAAGTACTGGAAAATAAGATTAAGATATCATAGTATTATTCCGTGGTATTAAGTTATATTTGAATCCACTGACTCACTGGCCAAACAGTTACACAGAAATCATTTTAATGAGCACCTCTATTACACACATAGTATTATGCACCAGCAGAATACCACTTCCAGCCCTGCTACTGCATGAGTTGGGCATACATCGTACTAGACAGAACTTTCCAAAGTCATATGCTATAAGATTAAGGTTTAAATTAATCCTTGACAATTTAAGGACAAATACATGCCACCCTTCTGCAGTTTATTCATCTTGATACCTTCTATTGATGTATTTTGCATCCAACCTCCTGTTGCATACAAAGAGCCTGTTTGGCTCTTGCTAGGAGATATATTTAAAACAGTTTCCAGAAGAGCAGATCTTGAAAGTTCATATCACCTCTACACCCATAAATTTTGGTGAAGTTAGCCGTGATTTCATATTCTAGCCACAGATTTTTACAGTAAAATTTTTGCTCACATTTTTAGCATGTTGCTCAACTGTGCTGCACTGCAAGATCTCTAAGCATTCATTATCATTTCCACAGACCCACAGGGTTTGACAGATTAAAATATGATGCAAGAAAAAGCCATGCACCCTCGCAAATACTTTCACATTGAGTAGTTCTTTTGGCGTTAAATCAGTGAGTACTGACTCTCTGTCTTGGTAACTGCAACTGAGAAAACGCAGGTAATTCCCACCACGTCCTGGTTTCAACTGGGATAGTTAATTTTCCTCTCAGTAAATGATGCACGGCTGTGCTTTGGATTTGGTGTGAGAACTATGTTGATTGCACATGGATGTTTTTAGTTGTTGCTGGGTGATGTTTATACCAAGTCAAGGACTTTTCATTTCTCGGGCCCTGCCAGCGGGAGGGCTGGAGGGGCATGGGACACCTGGAGGGGACATGGGACACTGGGAGGGGACACAGCCAGGGCAGCTGACCTGGACTAGCCAAAGGGATATTCCATACCGTATGATGTCATTCTCAGTATATGTAAGATGGGGGAAGAAGGAAGCAAGCAGGGGACAGTTGGCATTAGTAACCGTTCTGTGAGATGGAGCCCTCTGCCCTGCGGATGGCTGACCACCTGCCTGCTGACGGGAAGCAGCTAATGAATTCCTTGTTCTGCTTTGCCTGCACATGTGGCTTTTGCTTTACGTTTTAAACTGTCTTTACCTCAGCCCATGAGTCATCCATCTCACTGTTACCCTTTCGACCCTTTCCCCCATCCCACTGTGGGGGCAGTGAGGGAGCGGCTGCGTGGGGCTTGGCTGCCGGCGGGGTTAAACCACAACACACCCACCACCACCACCCCAGCATCTCAGGGGGCGGGAGGAGGGAGAAACCTGTTATAATAAATAAACCTGAATAAATTTTAACTAACATATATTCCCTCACAAATGAGTGTGAAGCAATTTGTAAAATACTGCTAAAAACATCTAAATTGCTGTATTTCAATTCTATAAAAGGCCTTTTTTGTGATGAACATGCACCTCAGGTGAAATTACTGTAATTCAAGCTTATAACTTCAAGCAATTATAATTATGTGTATAAAGTAGGTATACATTCTATAATAAAAAATTGTCATTTGTGTTTACGACTGTACTGTGTTAATTACATACATATGCATATGCCACTCCTGTATCTTCAAACTTTTTTCCACTCAAAAAAATGTTTCTTCTATGACTAGATACTATTTTATTAATTATTTTATTAAGTCCTCTATCGCTAGTTTAGATTGGGAAAGGAGTATCATGGGGCCAGTACAAGCTGGCACGGATTGGTCAGAAGCAAGAGCATCCCTGGGGAGCGACAGCATCTCTGCACTGCCTTCTCCTGTGGCACTTTTTTTCTGGAGGACTTCTTGCTCACAGAAGGAATATATACCTAACGTCTCCACACTACCCAAGATACTATGTTATCAGCCGGGCACCTTCAGCTACTGGATAATGAGAATTAGCCGACAGTTGATGAAATTATATACTGTTCAAGTTCTCTTCTAAGAACTTTACTTTTGATCCTTTTTGGTTTATAGTTCCATTAGTCTATGGTAAATCAATTCCACAGTAAATCATTTGTTAGTCTTTGTGTTTAGAAAAGATGTAAAAGTCCTCAGGACTAGAAATGGATGATAAAGAGATAAAGGTTTTCCACAGGCTTTAAATCATGATTTTCAAAAGTTCCACTCAAACAGCTATGTACGAAGACTCTTTAAGGTCAAATTTTGTTATTCAGTCCCCACTCTAATGTCCTCCTTAAATGATCATACATAAACAAAATCTTGTGACTCTCTCCTTCAAATTAACTCTTTAACACAATGAAGCTATTGCAACGCTTTATACCCCTCTATGGGATTTTATCACACCACAGGACTATTGGTAAGTATTTGCAGTGCAGAAAAGTAAAATTTCTCACAGTACTTTCAAAAGCGGTAACTGAAATATTATAAATAGTTCATTAAGTAGCTTTTAATCAGATTAAAACTATTCAACAAAGGAACGTTTTTTGTCCATAACTCACCGACTCATATATATTAATTGTTCTCCTTCTTGAAATAATATGAGGTAGAAGGTGCACTTAATTCTTGGACAAAACCCTCAAAGAGCGAGGTGAAGATAAATCACTTACAAACAGCATTTATAAAACCAGTGCCAGTGAGGGTTCTTTGTTTATTCAAAGGCTGTTAGAAAACATATTACTAATGTTAATTTGATAGACCATACTTACCCAAAAATAAATCTAAGTCATTTCTGGACCACCACAATTAATCAAGTTAACTTACTACATGGGAAGAATTTCTTAATTGCCCCCACAGTAATTTATTTCAAATGAAAGTGAAAAGAAATCAGAAATTAATCATCCTTTTCAATTATTTCTTTCCCAACTTAGTGGGACTGCTTAACTTAAAGATTTTGTTCCTACTAGTAAAACAGAAGACTGCTCAGTGAAGTCCACTGAACACCCAATTTAGTACCATGTTTTGGTTAGTGATACAGTTGCTGCCCTGACATTTTCATTTTCAAAACAGTTACAAGAATCAAATTGAACTGGCAAGAACTAAGTTGCAAGTCAAAATTTGAGTCATCTCTGATGAAAAATCAGTATTCAAGTGCTAAGCTTGTATTCAAACCATTTTATCGTTCTTCTTTACAATTAAAGAAACTACTTCAACAGTATGTACTTTGATGCTTCAATGAACCAAATGCATTTGTAGGAATATTTCACTTGGCAAGCAATGGAGACATTTTTAGATTTTTATCATCTTGTTAGACTCTCTTCCTAGTCCTCAGAGGTAATAATTCAAACACGGCAGGATTAACCAAGAAAGAAGCAGTCAGAGAATAAAACCCACTTAAGGGTTTTTTAATGAATTTAAGGAAGTCTAACCAGGCAAGCCAGAGGGGCATGTGACTTACCAATGACTTATCAAGTTTCCATGCTGCAGTAGCTCTTCCTATTCTGGTTAGACACTATATCACACTTTAAGAAAGATGTATGCTTCAATTTATAGCAAACAGACCAGATGCTGATCTTTGCCTTCATATATGATTTGCAACAGACATTGGGGAAAAAAAAAATCTTTCCTTTCCAAGATGATTAGAAAAAAAGGTAATCAAAACACTACAGACTAATGGGATATTCTTCTAATTACCAAGGAAAACATAGCACATTGCATTGCATACTTGGCTTTCAAGCAAGATGGTATTAAGCTTGTCTTAACTTTGCAGACCTTAAAAGGGTCAACACTAAAAATGAAAAATCTATTAGGAACATGAGAAAGTATCGGCCATTTGTTTCAAAGTCCAAACAAAATAATGAACATCTCCATTTTCATCTGCGTTTCACCTGATACCTCTTGAGTAGAGGATGGCTGTACTAGCTGCTTCCACAGGTGGCTGCCAAGCCTGCAGTCAGCCCTGGCTGCTGTGGAATATAACTGGAACTCTTGAAAGGGCCATAGCCTCAGAAATCTCTCTCCCTTCAGAGCATTTGGATCCATCAAAAAGGTATTTCTTGATGCATAAAAAGGGATAAATTCACCCCACGCTAACAGGTCCACTTGCTTTCCTGCAGTGCACTGGACAAACAGCCACGCCGGGCCTACCGGGAATCATGACTCTGTGGCCGTTTCCCTGGCCATGCTTCCTCACATTGCCTCCCTGCCCAAGCTGGCTACCTTCGTTGCCCCCCACCAGCTGCATGACCCAGAGAATACCTTTGACTACACAGAATCCCACTCAGAACAGAAGAATGAGAATTATTAAATTCCCTTGAATAAAGGTAAAACAAAAGAGCAAAATTAACCCAAATCTACACAGATTTAAAATCAAGAATCTTTGAATAAAGTTCTACAGCTGTAAGACCAACCTTAAAGAAAAGTGCACATCTCACCTTTTGATAACCATATTATTTCTGCTTCATAACCTGCCTACCACATGGCAAAGAGGAGTTCACAGGTTATAGCTAGGGCACTGTGGTTGCAGGGTCCAGCTAAATGTACCCCTCTTTATAAAGAAAGAAGAAATCTGCCGGTAATTCAAATGCAGCACTGACCCACACCCAGCACTGTTTAAGGCAGACTGCGCCTGTGTAATTAGCAAGGGCAGAGTGTAATCTGGCAGGCCTGCTGGGGAAAACAAGTTCCTGAAAGCTCTGAAACTGGGCTTAAGTAAGCACCTTGTGCCCCAACAGTTAGTTTCCATTTTAATTGCACACATTTTACCGTAACATTGGCTCCAAATTACAATAAATTGTTAAGGCAAATAACATAGCTTTTTGAATAAATAAAATAGCTATTTAATTGCTAGGGCCAGCCAGTTTGCGCTTTAAATACAGACCATGTTTCAGGTAATGCATATTCCTCCTAATGCTGGACCACAAAGGTCCATAATAACAAACTACTAAGCACTCGTTACTGCTCATTTACTTCTGCAGTCAACAAATGTGAAATCTAATTTGGTAGCAGTATATACTCTCTTTGCATTCATTTTGGCTGGGAATAAATGGTGGTGTTGGCTGAAAAAATTCCTCTTCTGATCATCAAAGTGAAGTACATCAGTTTAAGAATCATATTCTAAACACATCCTCGATTTTCACTAAGTTTTCAGTCATCTCAAAATTCTTGAGCATGAATAACTCCATGAGACAAACTGTGTTTCAAGCATAGAAAACATTAAGATTGTTGCAACATGTTCACCATCAACCAAAAGCAGCAGTACATCTGGTGTTGGCTCTAGCCTGGTAGCAAGGTTACAACTCCTTTAGCCACCCCAGAGACAAATTCTGTTCAAGTTAAAAGGAAAAATAAGCATCTCAACCTCAAAATAAAAACGCTATGCATCCATACATGGTAACCTGTCAATAAAGAGCCGTGCTCTACTCCAGAGAAAACAGCAGTCCATCACAAACAATAAGCAGAACTAGTTGCTTCTCTGTCAGAGAAGTCAGAGCGTGTACCTATCTCACCCATTCACGTCTGTCCACGAGTATCATGCCTAAACTCGCCAGTAGCGACTACACAAGCACACAAAAAACCTAGTTAAGATGCTACATTTCACCAATAGTATTACAACCCAGACATACCAATAACTTTGTACACACACCTAGACAATATTGACAGGTTTAAATTTAAAGAGATACAACATAGCTTTCACAGTTTTAGCTTGAGCATCATCTACATACATATTTATTTCTTCAGACAATATGTTCCCTTAAGAATTACCTCAATCTATTTAACAAAAGTAATTTAAAAATATGTTACAGCAATGTTGTTAATTTTCACTGAGACATAGTCATTAAATCTCTCACATCTAATAAGTAAGGATTAGTTTCCCTCAAATTCTACCACAATGTAGTTTTACACTCTTCAGATACTCAGCTATGGCAACAAATGCTGTGTACATGGCTAGCCTGGTAAATAAAATGCATTAGAAAAAAATTAAGACAAAAATTTAAATGTCAAATGCTGTTTTTAAAAGCAGAATGTACTTCTTGAGTACTTTATAAAGAATGATATTTTCAATGATCTCTAGGATAAAGGGCTTCAAATTGAACAAACTCTCAATCTCCCAAGGAAAAGCTGAGATATATGAAAATTTTCCTTCTTAGAAAGTAACATGTAACACTTGCCATGATCAGGATTTTCAAAAGAAATTCCCTCTCCAGTTCTCCTTTGTGCTCAGCTACATCTGAGAAGTTACGAGGTATAGACCAGGGAATCTTAAGCGCATTATTAAGAAACTGCTTTATAAAAATACGACCAATAAAGCTTCTACTTCCCGGGAACATTAGAAAAGCAGTGCAGTATCCTCATGAAACAGAATAAGCCAGACTTGGAAGTATCCTTTTAAAACTAGGATTAAGTTTTGCTAAAAGAGAAAGGGTAAAGTAAAAAGTAAAGCTAAAAGTAATCTGTCATGTTTTAAATTACCCCCAATACAATAAATACTTGAGCAATTAAGGAAACACTGTTTCTTTGTGCAACAGTTCCTGACATCATCTAAATTTTTCAAAACAACATAATTAAATCGTCTGGGAAACTCCACTTGCACTGCCATGTATGGTCTTACACAGGAGGCTGACACTATTGGTTTATAAGAGGAAAACTAGAAGCTGTAACAGGATTTTTCTCTTCCCCCTGACAAGCTGTAGATAAAAGTTCAAGGTCCATAACCAAGATAAATATACAAGGCTCAACTGTGCTCACCATGGCATTAATTTTGCACCAGTATAATTCCACGCTCGCTTAAATGGGGCTCCCCCTGCTTGACACTATCTAAACCCACCGCTGGGCCCAGAGAATAGTAGTGGAATGATACTTTTGTTTATAGTCTTAAGAAAAGAATCAGCTTAATTTAACATAATTTCAAATAAATGTTGACTGTTAAAATAACATTCCAAGTCCAAAAATTACATAAACAACTATAAGCCCAGCACTGATTTGCTTAACTGACACTTAATTTTCCTATGATCCCCAACTTCCAAATATGCTCAAATTCTGATTCATAAAATGATTAATTTTTGTAAAAGGAAACCTATATGAACCCTAAAGTATTTTGTCTTTCTGCATAATAAAAGCATTTTTGCCTCTTTCTTGGCTCCAGATTTTTAATAAGCATAATAACTGTATATGATGCATTCCTACTGCACTTTTTTCTTCCCAAATAGCAAAATCAGTTCTTACAACTGAACAGCAAATAGCCCAGAATAAGGAAGGGATTAGAATGGAAAAACAATCATGGAGTCACAGAAATAAAAGTCAAGGATCCTTATCTGTCATCCAGTTCACTTCCTTGTCCTTCAGCAAGTGAACTTTTCCAACATGTCCCTTATAAATATTCAGCACATATCTTTGTTAGCAGCTCCATGCTTTGAAACACATTCTATTTTAACTTAAAATATTTGTAAGTATTCAATACTTATTAGTATTTACTGTTTGATCATGTTTGCATATATAAATGCACATACACATCCTAACCGACACCTGTAGAAGGTTTCATTATCAAGAAAAAAGCCAACAAGCAAACAGATACTAGAATAACACAATAAAGTTTAAAATGGACAGAAGTAAAATGATCAAAAATGTAATAGCTCAAGCATTGCTCTTTGAGTTAAAAACACTGCATAGATAGGCAAACTGAAATGAGACAAAGATAGGAATTCCCTAGGTGTGTTTGCAGTACCACTCAGGATCTGAGGACTAAAATACCAGGACAATGACATAGTACTGATGCACTGGCTGTAGATGCTGGCTGAAGATGACAACCATGGCAGGTTACATGCTCCCTATAGTAACAAAAGAGGAAGACAAGGGCACAGTCCTAGTCCTCACTTTTTCCCCAAATCTGTTTTCCTGCATACTAATCCTCCCACTCACAACAGGCAGCTGGGTCCTACCCTCCTAGTTTATAAAAGCTGTAAGACTTCAGAAAAGCTTAGCACCTTCAGCAGCACGTACGGAAACGGTGACAACACAGGGGTGAATTGCACACAAGCAGCAGTGGGGAATACAGGAAAGTCACTCCTCTTGCATAAAAGCTTTCTGTTAGAACAATACCTAAAGCAACAAAAAAAAAACCCCAACACAAAACCAAAATAAATAAATAAATAAATAACCTTCCACCAAAACTTCAACACAATAAAAACGGTATTTCTTCTTGCAATGACTTTACTTTCTGCCCCACCTTAACAGCATGTGGCACATTAACAACAAAATCTGAGCTAGACTGAAGTCAGCTGCTGATGCAAAACAGACCTCCTATTTCTGTGTACAGGTTAGTCATGAACACAGACCTCATGCCTGAGGTGCAAATCTGACCTTGGTTTTACACTGCTGACCTTCCCACAAAAAGCACTGGAAATCTACGGATATAGAACACAACAGGGACAAGGTATAATTTCAATAGTGGTATAATCGTAGCAGTAATAGTCACAACTGATTCTCATCAATGTGATTGGAAAAATCAGTCCTTTTAAGTTCCACAGTAAAACAGAAGTGGAAGGCATCGTATACAGAACACAGAGAATATAGGGTTGGGCTAGATTCAACAGCAGTTGTGAGTTTATATATATATACATATATATAAAACACTGGAGAAAGTCAGTAACTACATCCTCCAAAAAGTAGTGCAAAACTCTATTTAGGATATAAATACCTGGATTATTCCTGAATGGTACTTTCTTCTTTGTTTCTCATTTTACTTAAATTTGGCAAGTCCTTCTACCAACAGAGTCACTGATGAATTCACGAAGTAATTAACGAAGGATGTACAAACAAATTAACTAGAGGTTTTACAGAAATTTGTAAAGTGGATTCTGCAAAACAATATTAATTGTACTTACAAACACTTTGTCCACCTCCCATTATAGTCAAAACCATTTGATGGAAGAAACAGGAACAACTAAAGTGAATCTAAGATTATCAATGCTTATGCCCTTAAACCAGGCTGCACCCAATAGATCCTGAATTTCTTCCTGAAAAGCTGACCACTTACCCCACTTTCTGGGGATAATTAAATCTTTAAAAGAAAAAAAGTTAACAGGAAAGTAAGATTTGAAAGACCTGGATCTGAGAATTTCTCTCAGCTGAGAATACTTAATGTCAAGTTATTATCCATACTGGCAATTGGGAATGGCAATGAGGACAGAAAATTAGAAATGGCACGGCCACCATTCTAAATGCCAATCCTCATCTCCCTAAAACTGTCAAGACTTCTTTACTTCAGTCTCACTCAGAAAGGATGTTGCTCCTAACCATATCTTTCTGCATTTTCAAATTTTGATTCACCATTTGATTTGAATTATTAGCTCCACTGCCAGCCTTCTTCATTCATAATTCATCTCCTACTGACAAGACTGAAGAACAAAAAAAAATAAAAAAAGAGCTAGAGACTTACTGGTGTTCAGGATATTCAACTGAGATACAGAAGAGTCAGGTTTGAAGAAGCAGGTCCTACAGTTCTTACATCATTTGCAAAGAAAGATAGCTCTACCAGGAGAGACCTCATGGTCAACACAGTTGTTTATCACAATCTAGCTAAGGCAATTCCTTGCACAGCTTGGTTACTCCTGCAAACCCAACTATTACCATGTGTAATTTTCCCTGCTTCTCACAAACTTCAAAGTCTACCTCGGGGCTCAGAAAAGACAACTTTGGAATGCTAGCTACAGAAACACCGCTTACTTACCCTCACATTGGCTTAAACAGGACCAGATTGCATCCCCAGATTGCAACTGTCACTTGCATTTTAATAATTGTTACCAGTGCAACTATATTAGCAAACAACACCTCTGCAAGGTCTTAAAATAAATCAATCCTTAGACGTATCCTGAAATAATTTCCCCCCCAAGACTTTTTAAGAAAAGGCGCTCAGCTCCACCTGCTGCCAGATTTAGATTATTTCTCTCTGAGACCAAGGACTACACTACACAAAGGGACCTATTTTCTATTTGTTAAACATTGTATATGCATGCAAAAGGCAGAAGTCCAAACTGCTGTTATGTAGATACCTATCAAAGTGAAAGGCATCCCCTCTCCCCACAGGTCCATTAGCACACCTCGTTACTGCCCTTAGCAGCAGCAGTACCCATCCTTGGAAGACCTGTCTTCAACTCAGAACTAATTTATTGTATTTTGCCATTGTTTGCTACAATAATTATAAACATAACATAGAGGTCAAAGGACACTGAAGCTAAGCTGCCTAACAAGAGTCAATTAACTATTTCACACAGCTATGCAAAGATCACTGGGGGGGGGAAGCCAGTATACTAAATATTAAGATGCTCTCTCACTCTGACCCTGTAGTACTATGAAAATCCACCCACTAATTATACTGCTATAAGTTACAAGTAATTTGAGAAATGGGTGTTTTGCATTTGATGAGAAATAAATCCTCTTAATAAAGGAATAGGTTCTTTTAAAGAAAAACACTTTACAATGAGTTTAGAGATTCCTAAATATATATTCATTATTGCTTCTTCCTTTCGTATGCACCGTTTGGACTCATGAAGTGCTTCTAATGAGTAGCCAGAATAATAAAGAGATATGTAAAATGCCATTAAAATATATTTAAAAATAAATGTTTTAAAATATAAAATTCTAAACCAGATCTTCTGAAAAAAATCTTGCAATAGAAACAAAGTGTACCCATGCATAAAAAGATTTTAATCACCTGTCTTGCATGACCTGTATGGCTTACCTGTGTCAATGAAACAATACAAATCGACATCAATAAAATCTTTAAAAAACCCAACCAACCAGTCAAAAAAAAACCCACAACCTTTACACCCTATTCCTTTTTATAGGCCTGATTCTGATATTTTTACCAGTGTAATTTCTTTTATCTTAATGAAGCAAAACTAGATTTACACTGGAGTAATTTAAAACAGAACAGTGACTGTGTGCCTATAGACAGAGCTCTCCATGCATTTTGGTGGGATTGTGTTCATCTAAGGACAAGTACGAAATGCTTTAATAGCATGGTAGTTCAGTGGAAAAATAAAGCATTCTGAAACACTTTGGCTGTCAGTCGCCTACCTTTTGCTGTCTGTTACATTTCTATTCTCCCTGAGCCAGTCATCAGAGGAGACACTGACTTTTTTAACACTCTCCCCTTGAACAAGATAAATTGGCCCACCTACACAGTGCAGAGAGGGCAAATCCAGAAGAAACACACTTTTTCCTCTTGCTATGCTGTACAGAATTTTTAATGCAAATCAGTCTGGTATATTTCCTCCTATTTTGGAAAAATAGGTATATTTTGTTTGTTTATTTGGTGTTTATTTATTTATTTTAATTAAAATAACAAATAAAACCGCATGGTTTTGCAACTACCTTTCCAGAAGTCCTCTGCTGCCCTCATGTGTTTCACAGGAAAAGTAACTCTTGAAGTCTGCATAAAAAATAAAATCGCTCCTCCAAGCACAACAGCTTCTCTGGTTATGGATGAGACATAGTCCATGAAATAATAACTGAAAAATAACAGAAAATGTATCTTTTTTTCCAGTAAAGCTAAGTTGACTGGTTTAGCATTTAATTACTATATAACAAAATAAGAAAATGTATTCAGTTGGAGATAATCATCATTTCCAAGCAATAGATTTCAAAGCTAGCATACTTTTAGTATTTAGTGAAAGCTGATAATGTTAGCCTGGTGGAAAAACACTTTATTTCAAAACTTACTTTTTGTCAAAGCTAATTTCAGTTGCTTATGCTGACTGGCAAAGTAACTTCTTTCCTGTTCCATTATACTATACTGTACAGAATAAAATCACGTGACAGTTGCACTAAGGCTCCTGTTACTTGTGATCAGTACATCCAAGGTGTGGTTCCCATACTGAGCTTTCCTTTGACACTCCCACCAGCCGCTGCCCTGCACTTGTCCTGAGGGTCTCAGTGCCCAGAGTCACAGTTTGATGGACTTTGCCTCAGGATTTGGCTGCTGAGGTTCAGACCACCCTTTAAAAGGTTTCACCATTCACTTCTTGTGTTATTGTCTTAATCCTATCCAGTCCCTACACTGCTCCTAGACCTCATGATGTCAATACAAGTTTGTAATAAGTTGTAGTAATATCTCTTATGTCAATGCTGGGTTTACAATGATAAAACATATCAGGATAACCAATAAAATCTGCCCTGTTATCAAGCTCTTTCCTACTCTGGCTAAAAGCCATGAATAGCCCTCCCATACCAAAAGTGGTGACAGATCAGTCAGTCCCCCAGCAGTCATTCCACAGGAGGGGGAAGGCAAAGGTAGAGATGGATCATGATTCCCACATTTGTTCAACCCTAGACATGAGCTATTGGGTGGGATCAGATCATAAACTTTCATTTATACTGCCTGAACTACCATGATTGATCAATCGTTAATCTACATCCCACCATATGAATGCCTTTAAAATGCCTCAACTTCTCAGTAACGACAGTATGTTAAACTCTCCCTTCTCTACACAGAACTCTAGGCTATAAAGCAGAATAATCCATTTTTCTTTCCATCATTAAGAAAATGTACCTGCACGGTAAGTGTTCTGCAAATAAACACCAATGCTCCGTTATCAGCAGGGTGGACTGGAAAGAACTGTTGCCATCCCATAACTAAAGTACTGAGGGCTGTTCTCCCTTCCCCGACAGGTAACAGCTCTGGTACAGTAGTCTCATTTTAGAAAAGTGAGGGTTTTTTTGTAAAATTGCTTTATATTTGTTCAATTTTTTAAAAAACAGTAAATGCAGCATGAGGACAGCCAACACCAGAACACTTCTGCCATTCTGGTGACAGAAAAGAGCAAAACACCATTTTATGTGAAGGGGGGAAGAGGGGTTAAACGCTTACCTAACATAGAAGACTCTGTAGTGCTGCTGATTAAAGTTATTCAAATCCTTCTCCAGTCACCACCAGGGAGATGCCAGGCATCAGTCACGCACTCAGATTGCTGAAGCTACCTGTACCTCCCAAAAAAACAGGCAGCCTTACCATCCCAGAGAGGAATGCTAACAAAAAATCCAGTTCTCAGAAGTCAGCGCGCCTAGGGGGTGACAGGGCAGTGAGGTGTGCAGGTCACCCAGCGGGGCTGCCCTCACCCACCCTCCCACCCACCTCAGGCATCAGTTTAACCCCCTGTCTTTTACTTGCCAGCTCTGTATGCACCTACTGTTACAAGTTACAGATACACGGATCTCCTGGGTTTCATACAGCATCGTTTCTCTTTCAAACTTATATTATTAGATAAAAATGCTGCAAAAAGAACACACTGGCACAATCCTCCACCTCACCCTTTACAAAGCCCATACTCCAACACGAGTTTGGTGTTACACAACACAGCAATGGCAGCACAAAAACTTCACAAGTGTAACTTAAAATTTCAGCACAAGGGAAGCCTCGTGTTTTCCAAACACGGCGCTGTGAGGATCGCTACCAGCACCACAGGGCAGGGCACCGCGCTGTGGTAATGGGATGGTCGGGAGAAAAGCAACGGAGACAACCCAAACACAGAGTAGGTTTAAAGAAACGTTCTGCTTAACTGTGTAAAAATACCTGGCGATGGAAATTAACAAAAAGGACTGTGTTAACTGACACTGGAGTTTTAAACGCCAAGCACTAACCTGCTTGCTCGAGTACCTGCAGATGACTGGTCTGTAAGGAAAACCATGAGCCACCCGAAGCCCACACAGGTTTCCCTCAAATCTTTTCTGCAACACAAACCAGTCGCGCCGGGCACCAGCGGCTGCGGGCACTGGGTGTGTAACACGGGGTAGCCCTTCCCTCCCCACCAATGCTCCCCTCGCTAAAGCTCTGTTTCTGCCGCCCCAAAGCAGCCAGGGCGCCTTCCCCTTCCCGCTGTGTGCCCGGTTTGCCGGTACCAACCAGCTTCCCTCTCAGTGAAGGCCTGCCGTTAACCTCTAACCCACGAGTTAACGCCCGGCGCCTCTTCCCGCCTCATCCGCTGCCCTGCGCGCCCCTCCGCGCGCCGCCACGCGCAGCGCCACACCGCACGCCGGGCGGCGGGAGCCCGCGGGCAGCACCGGCCCCAGCGCCGGTGGGAGCGCGACCAGCCCTCGCAGGCGGCGCGACAGGCGCGGCTGCCGGGCAGCCACCATTTCGCGCCGCGGCCCCCCGCGCCCGCCTGCCCCAGACCCGCTGCGGGGGGGAGGCTGGGGGCTGCCTCTGGCCGCAGGCTGGGAGGAGAGGAGGTGTCAGCCCCCTTTGCCCCACGACAGCAGCCCGGCCCACAGGCGCCGGGTGAGGAAGCGCCCCCGAGGCCCCACCCCGCCATGACAGGGCGGTCAGGGGCGGGGCGCCGCCCGGGGAGCCGGCAGGGAGCGGTTCTCGCTGCCCGGCGCGGCATGGCGGGGAGCGGCGCTGGCCCCCGCCTCCCCCTGAGGGTGCTGGCGCTTCTTTGCTGCCTGCTGCGGGCCGGCACCTGTGCTCTCCTGCCGCCGGCAGGCACCCGGCCCGGGGAGGAGGGCGGCGGCAGTCAGGGCCGCCCTCCGTGGGACGGAAGCGGCCGGGAGAAGGAAGCGGCGGCGGCCCTCCGGGTAGGTGTCCCTGCCCGCACGGACACTGCGGGCTCCGCCGGAGGAGGAGGAGGGGTGTGAGGTGCCGCCGCTAAGCGGGTGGCTGGCGGGCGGAGGAAGGTGGCACGGCACAGCCCCGGAGTGCCGCCACCCGCTCCGGCGTCCGTTGTAGTTTCGTTTTCCTCGGCCCTGCCCGCTGGGCTTCCCCCGAACCGCCGCCCGGGGGTGGCCGCTGCCCCCCGCCCCTTCCCCGCGCCGGCGCCAGGTGGCAGCCTGGGGCCGCGGCGGTGGCGGAGGCGGGCCCAGCCCTCCCGCGCCCCCGGCTCCGGCCGCTCGGCGGTGGCCGCTGGGGCCGTTTCGCAGGGGTTCGGGGCGGCCCCGCCCCCGGCAGTGCCTCCCTTTCCCCCCGGGGCGGCCCAGGCGGTGCTGCCCGCACGCACTCGCTCAGCGCTGCGGTGAAGTCTGCGTAAAAAAGTGGCGTTAAGCGTCTTTAGGCTTCGTGTCGAACTTTGTCTGCAGCAGAGGGGGGTGGGGGTGTCTCATTGTCTTGCTTTTGTAGGTCAAACCCATGGTTTCCAGACATCTAGGATTCCTGCTAACTTATAGGTTAATTTTAAAATGTCTCTAGGCCGTTATACTGCCCTTTTGCTTTATGAGGAGGTGAAGCGATACAGGGTTAGCTCTCACATGAGATTTTTAAGTCTCTCTGAACCACAAGGTTTGTTGTGCTGCTGGAAGAGGCCATCAGATGGCTTGGACACAATTTCTTCTTGGCTTGGCTGGTTCGGCTGTCTCATACCATTTTTTTACCGTCAGTGCCCTTAACATTAAATGCTTATTTGGTGTCTTTCTTGGAGTTGAAATCTGTCTAATGGCATTTATATTGGTTTGCTGGGAATCCACGGTGGATCTGAGGGGAGCAGCTGTCTTGTTACCCAGGTTCATGTTTACTGGTGCAAACCTCTTCTTTCTCTGCTCTTATGGTTTTGTCACTACTGCTAAGTTAATAATGCCCACTAATATTTCTTTTTCCTTCAGGAAAGTGCTAAAAGAATTAGGTTACTGAATTCATCATCAAAAGATAATACAACTGCTTTCTATGGAATAAATCAGTTTTCTCACCTGTTTCCTGAAGAGTTCAAAGGTACATTTTCTGGCTGCTGCTATTGCCTTTTCTTTTATTTTTCTTTTTTTTACCCAGAACCTTGTGTCTTTAACATTTATGGATTGTCCCAGTGCTGATAGTAAGCTAGTTTACAATGTCTGGCACCAAACTGTAAGTACTTTGGAAGAATACAACAATTGTTTCCTGGGGTGCACCAAGCCCAGCACAGCTATCCGGCCGAGGAAGGGATGGGCCCACCCTGCACTGCACTCACCTCAAATACTGTGTGTAGTTTTGGGCACCTCAGTATAAGGACATCACATGGTTGGACTCAATGATCTTAAGGGTCTTTTCCAGCCTAAATGATTCTAGGAGTCTGATCCTGTGTTTCTCTGGTCTTGCAATGTTGAATTGCCCAGAGCCTGAATGCGATTTAATACATACACTATTCCTTCTCCTTCCTTTCTCCTTATTCCTTCTCACAGGATCTTAAAGCCTTCTTCATTTGCAACAGTTTTAAAACTGGAAAATACACAAGGTTCTCAAGTACACCCCCAAGACGAAACTGACTACAATCCAAACAATGCTTTAAGGTCCCTGGCTGTACTAGGATAGCCATGACTTTCAGGAGCAATATGACACAATTTCTTTTTACAAAGTAAATTATCCTAGTCTTCCCTTCTTGCTGTTCAAGTCTGCTCTTAATTCTATTCATTGAGGGATTTTGCACCTTTTTAAATTTTAAATAACTAAGCAGCTTTTTTTAGTGAAAAACTAGCAATTTGCTTGTCTTTCGGAATCTATACGTTATTCTCTTATTTTTCTCTTTTTGCTTGACTAAAATAAAGTCATATTTTTCAGTAAGTAAAATGTAGAAAAATTTCAAACAAGATTTGTTTTATGGAATGGTTATTGATCAGCTAGTAAATCTTCATGCTTTGTACATACATTCATTGCCTACTTGAGATATTTCTGTTCTTTCTAGAACTCTAGGAATATTTACATTCATTCTGGAGTACAATGAATATTTTGAAATACATTAGTTTTCTATGTATTTGGGAATGTGATGTAATCTCATGATTGTAACTACAGATCAAAGTTTCCTCTTGGGTTTCTAGTAAAACAGTAGTTTGTGGGGTTTTCTTAGTAGATTTATAGATGTTTGTATTTTGTTTAGCTATTTACTTAAGAAGCATACCTCGCAAACTTCCCAGATACGTGAAATTGCCAAAGGGAGAGGAAAAACCTTTGCCAAAGAAGTTTGACTGGAGGGATAAGAAAGTCATTGCAGAAGTGAGAAATCAGCAGACAGTAAGTCCTGGTGTTTTCCTTTTGTGATTCTCAAGCACTGCTCAGAGGCAGTTTCAGCAGGTAAGTTGCAGAGCACAGTGAGGGTTTTGGAAGGGACCAGCACTGCCTCAAGACTCCTTGGAGAGCTGGCACAAGCATGGCCCACTGAACATATGCAAAGTCACATCACATTTTATGCAAAATGGGATTAGACTTAAACGCATGAGGTGTAACTGTTGTGCATTTAGAAATTACACAGTTATAAACTGTGTGCAATACGTTTTTTTGATCTAGTTAACTAAATCTGCAAATATTTTGCTCAATGTGTATTTTGTGTTTTCCTGAAGAGACTGAGCTAAGTTCAGTACCTGGCGTCATCCCCCAGTTTCACCTGGATGTGTATAGATCCTTTGCTGTTGTTTTCTGTCATGATTGAATGCCTGTGGCTGGTCACCACCTACATCTTTACCATTGAACACCTCGGGGGATGCATTCATGGTAGGAAGATAACCAGACCCCACAGGATTACAGTTTATCCCAAAGTGACTATGGTCACTGGTAAGAAACAAGCAAGCTGATAAATACCCAGTGACTTTCCTTTCTGTGCTTCACACAGTGTGACCTGGACCTTACCTAGGAATAAATTCAGCTTCCTATTTTAAGTGCCGCAGTTTAAAGAGCCTAGAACTGCAGTATAGATTCTGTTACTGTCTAAGAATTTTGTTTTATGTTTATTTTCAGTTTACTGTTTCTTAAACTGTCATCTAATACATTTCTAAAGAATTATTCAGACTGTGCAGCATTATAGACTGTCCTTAAGTGCATCCTTTTCAAAAACTTACTGTTTAATGCGGTTTAAAAATTATTGAATCCTGAGACCCAATCCTTCTTTAAGAAAATAAATATCTCACAGCAAAAAGCATCTTCAGATGCTGTCATAAAGGCCAAAAATTAATTTGGAAGGAATCCTTAAAATGAGACACCAATAATGCAGTTCTAGCTTTCAGAAAGTACGGGGGGTGGGGGCTGGGGGGAGGGAAACAGTTCATTTTAAATGGCTGCTTAAATTTCTGTATTATTGCCTTAAAAACAAAGTTCAAGGAAAATGTAGTAAACGAGCATTAGAGAAGAGCCTTTCAACTTTTTTTTTTTTTCCCTTTTCACATGAGGCTTCAAAATCAAACCTGACTTTTGTTTTTCCCCCGTTTACTTTCTCTTTGTACCAGTGTGGAGGCTGCTGGGCTTTCAGCGTTGTGGGTAGTATAGAGTCTGCCTATGCAATTAAAGGAAATAACCTGGAAGAACTCAGCATACAGCAGGTTATTGACTGTTCATACAATAATTATGGCTGCAGCGGGGGATCCACTGTTAGTGCTTTGAGTTGGCTGAACCAGGTTTGAAACTTTTCATAAATCTCAAACCCTTTCTTAGCTTTCCTGTTATCATTCCTGTTTACTGGGAAAAAGTGATGGGGAAAGTGCAGTGTAAGGTCGTATGATTTTATTTTTTATTTTTTTTTATGTATGGGTGTGCAGGTATATATATATACACATATGCATGTGTTTGCGTATGTATGTGTGCTTATTTATTTAACCTAGAGTCAAGCAGTTCAAGCAGAATTGAAATTTGATTGGAATTTTCTGGTCTATATATGTTTTTGTGAATAACAAATCAACCCATAGGGGTTGAAAGTAACGTTCCTTGAAACCTACAGTATTGCCACTGAATTAAATCAGAACTGAGACATACAGTGCCAGTGTAGGAGGAGCCATTTATCCATGTGTCGTTTTGTGGATTTAAGTGTCCAGTTTAACCACCAGCATTTGGGGAAGAGGAGGGATGTTAAGATAATTCTGCTTTCAAATTTCTGTGGTTCCTGTTGCAAACACTAAAATCATGCCACAAGTGTGGAGAACCTCAGAATAAAATTCACTGCTTTTACCATTGTTTCACTTGCAACCCAAAGCAATGAAAACACAGACATAGTTTCTACTTTAGTTGTAGCTAACGTTCATGAAAAATGCAAAATGTACGTTACTATACATCAGCAGAAACATTTTAGTATCTTTAAAAAGCACTCTAGTACAACAGTTTGAGTATAGGAATATTAGAAGAATTCCATGGTTATTTAAGTTTTTAAAAAGAAATTATTTTTTTCTTTTAAGAAACTGTAATTATGCTGAAGGGTCATATAACTCTGGCTAATAACAGTCTAGATACTTGTTTAATTTGCATTTCAAGAAAGACTGAGGATATTCATCTAGATTCATCTGAAGCAAAATTCCCTTTTGCTTGACCACAGAGGAACTACAAATGAATTGGACTGGAGAAGACACTGTCATAAACAGACTGTGCTGCAGAAGACAAGAAAAGTATAAAATGTTGATGCAATAGCTTTGTAGCTGGACTTGGAACTGTGGCAGCCGTTATAATATGTTTTATACTCGTGTGAGGATTTCATGCCAATAACAGAATTTGACTTAATTTCAGTATTTTATATAACTGTTCTTGGGATACTTGTAGTCTTGAACTGTCCCAAGGAGAGGGTAATTTTGTGTGTGGGTGTCATTTGAAGGGAAAGAATAGTCATTCATTAAATGAATGCATAGTCTCTGTGTCTTGAAACTGATGAGATTGCTCATAAGGCTAGTTTAAACCAGAGACCTTGTAAATTTCATTCATTTTTTAAAGACTTGTGAATCCCTTCTGAAGCTTTCTCCACAAACAAGGAAACTAAAGATAGCTAATACCGTATTTCGCAGCATAACATTCTTATTTCTGATCTCGCCCAGAGCACACTGACTTTTGAGTGAGTTCTGTGGTCATTTTCAATGTATTTTGAGCTTTTTAGTGTTAAAGTCAAATGTGTTATGTTCTCATTCATTTATCTTCTTGCAGACAAAAGTAAAACTCGTGAGAGATTCAGAATATACTTTCAAAGCTCAGACAGGACTGTGCCATTATTTTGGTCACTCAGATTTTGGAGTTTCAATAACGGGATTTGCTGCATATGACTTCAGGTAGCTGCTATTGATTCTTTTTATTTGCTGTACTTTTCCTTCTGCGTTCAGTAACTGTGAAATAAGCTAGAGCCAATAGTGCATTGACCGGCCAAAGGTTATGAAGTTGATTGCATCAGTTATGTAGCTGTGTACTGGATAAGAATTAACACATAACATTTTTGAGAGTTAAGGTTTGCCACAATGAATCTGCTCAACCCTGTCATCATTAAGCCTATTTGAACTAGAAAGCTTAAGTCTGTGTCTTCAGATTATGTCTTTTACATTGGCTATGTTTAAACTGGAACGTTTAGTCACTTAAAATTTTTAATATATTCTAAGTGAACATTACACTGCTAAAGTATCAGAAATGGTAAATCCTACCCATAGTAAGTGGAATTTGTTGATAAAAGTTAGGAAGTATTCAGTTATTTCAGTATTCATTCATTTGTATACCCATCTGCATCCTCCTCCAGTCCATAACTTTACAAACAGTGCTGTCAACTGAATTTTGTAAAGACAGCTGGTAACTTTTTAGGTTTCTGTACCAAGAAAGTTTGTTTCTGATTTTTATTAGCACAATACAGCTGCATACTGAACTTAAAGACAGGAAATACAGTTTTGACTAGGAATTGAATTACTGCCAGATATAAATAACTAAAATCAATTACAGCTTTGCCAGTCTGTATTTGCCAAATTCAGTTATTGCACATATCATGCAGTGATAAAGATTTCCTGTTCCATTATATTACATAAGTAAAACCATATGACGATGCTAATGGTAGATATCCCATAGTGGTAATGTCTTATGTTTTGTAATGTTTGAGATACGTATTTTAGTGTATTATTAGGTATGATATAAGAGGTACTTCTGCATGTTTGAAAAAAAGAGTGGGAAGTAATAATACAGGCTAGTGGTTTGTCCAAAGCTGTTTTTAATCAAGAGGAGTGATGTATAAAAGGTATGTAGTGCTCACCATTGCCCACTGACTTTACCCAGAAACCTGCTTCTTTTCAATAGGATCATATCTTTGGATCTGCACCTTTCCCATAGTCTTTGTGCCCTATATTTATGTTACTGTATTGTATTATATGAAATATGTATTTATTGATGTATGTTATGTGGTGTGTAGAACTCAAGAGGAAACAGTTTAATTATTTCATTTTAGATTACCACCTCTCAGATTGCTTTAGTGTGCTAACTTAAGTAACTAGGCATTATCAATCACTTCTTTCACAGTGGTCAAGAAGAAGAAATGATGAGGATGCTTGTTAACTGGGGCCCTTTGGCAGTAACAGTAGATGCAGTTAGCTGGCAGGATTATCTTGGTGGGATCATACAATATCACTGCTCCAGTGGAAGAGCAAATCACGCTGTTCTTATCACTGGTTTTGACAGAACAGGTGCGTTTCCATCAACTGAACTTCAAATCAGTAGTTTTTTGTCTTTCTTCTCTTATTTGCAACTTGCCTCCTGTAGGGCAAATTATTAAAATCCAGGACTGGGTGTTCTGTTAAAATCTGTTTGGTTTGGTGTCATATCGGTTCTGGAAATGCAGCCTGATCGCAGGAGGAAAACTCTTCTTGTCTGGCCTCCTTCACTTCTGTGGGACTTCATGTCCTTGTAAAGGCAAGAACATGGCTGTGTTTCTTTACACTAGCAGAGGATATATCCAGTCTGTTCAACTCTGGAATATTAGCTCTGTCCTCTGTGTGCACAACAGTAGGTTTCACTGTACTACATCATCAAACTGTCAGAAATGACGAGATATTAAAATAGTAATTAACGCTGTAGAATGTTAGATGGTTTTTACGCTTCCCAAATCTTGGGTGGTCGCTCATTGATGAAAATTTCTCTTCCAGGTAGCATCCCTTACTGGATTGTACAGAACTCTTGGGGGCCTACATGGGGAATAGATGGCTATGTTCGTGTTAAGATAGGCGGCAATATCTGTGGTAAGTCTGACAAAAAATATTTCAAGTGATAAAGGCCACATGCTGGGATATGTTTCTTCATGTACTTAAAGTGATCTAGTGGGATCCTGAGAGAGGAAATACAAGGGATTGCTGTGTTTTAAAAGAGGTTAGATGAGTCCAGTAAATTGAAGTGGTTGCCGGTTCAACCAAGCCATATATTTGAATGCTTGAAAAAACTATGCAAAGATAAAGCTGGATACGGCACAACCAATAAAGCGCTATTGTACCTTACCATATAGAGGTGATCGCATTGTAAAGCGCACGGTCACGTATCGTGGTTGGAGGTTAGTGCTGTTGCTATCCTCAGTACAGGTAAAACAAACCGATCTGGAAAGTGGATCTGCCTCTGCTTGGGAATCGTGTACCCTGCTTGTGGCTTTTCTTGCAGGGCAGAGGTATAACTTTTAGTGCTACTTCCACCTGCCCTCTTTACCATTTGCATGAGATTTTTCTTGGTGTTTGAGGGGGTTATGTAGTGTTAAATACCCAGTGTCTTCTAAATTGCTGGATATGGAGGTAAGGCAGGTGAAGCTCCTGTTTACCGGCAAAGATTGCTGAGCCAAATTGCTGGGATCGGACTACCAGGTAGTGTGGTGTGTGTCCATTGAATTTTTGTCTGTTAGATTAACACTGGAGGTCTTCTCTTGGCTTTTCCTTCCGCGTAGGTTTCAAAGTAGCTCTCAGTCATTGTAAAAGGTGTTAAGATGATGTAAGCCATCTGCAAATAAGAATAGATAATACTGCATTTGCCTGCACTCGGTAAAGATCAGGACAATGTATCCCATCATAGCTTTTCCATGTTGCTGAAACTTTTGTTCTGACTGTTGTTGTATAAACACACTATTTGCAAAGAGAAGTTTAGAAGTAGTGCTAATTAAAGCAACTCAATTGTAGAGGTGGTCAGGAAGAACAGATGTGCTGTTTTCAATATCTCATCTTTCAAAAAGCAGGCTCTTGCACATTTTCTGTAGTATGCCATCCAAGAACATCCTGCAAAGGCCAGTAGTTTCTCTCTTTACCCCATAGATGATGTCTTCTGGTTTATAGGTGCTGTGACACCACTTTGGAGGGTGTAAGAGCCATCACCCTTTGATACCTTCCCAGGCTGTTGTCAGACTTGGCTTTCAGTGCTGGAAAGAGTACAGTACAAAAAAGAACTGAGCATGAATAAAAGCCTAGTTCATTCTGTGTTTGTATATATGTACAAAAATGTGTCGTGTAATAGGATTTGTGATCTCTAGTCTCTTGGTGAGCTTTCAAAGCTGCATAGCTTCATATTGTCTGTACGTTGCTAATGCATGTGATTAGAAAGGAAGAGGATATCAAAGTTTAGAGGGCTTTTCAGTGCCGAGATTGGACCAATGCTGAGTCCTCAGAAAGGATGTAAAGTTTTGAACATGAAAGCAGAGGGAGGAGGAGAGTTGATCTCAGCTATAAACAGTGTCAGGCAAGGGAGAAATAAAAGGACTGCAGCTGATTCCCTGCCTGCCCCCAGCAGTTCACCGACTGTCATGGCATAGATGGCATTATATGAATTCTGAAAACTTATTTCTGGCAAGTTTCCACTTCCAGTATTTATTAATTTTTTTATTATTATTATTTCATTTGTAGGTATAGCAGATACAGTTTCATCAGTATTTGTTTGACACTTAATGGCCAAAGACCACAATAATGGTTTGGACACACACTGCATATGAAGATTTACTTCAAAACAACATTTTCTGAGATAAGAAATTGCTGTAAAGGCAATTCCTGCTTTTAGGCAATACAGGGATGGGCTGGCTGGAGTTTTTTAAAGTATTTTTATTTGGAATGTGTGTTGCACGTCAAATCTCTCATGGAATAAGAAGACTCAGAATCAACTGCAGAGTATGCAAAAAGAAGTTACAAAGATGGACTGAAACTGTGAGTGTGAACTCCATGCAGGTGTTGAATACTACTCCATAAAATAAATGTGACAAGAAAAGAAGTGATGACAGATGATAAGGAATTTGGATCCAATAATCAATAGAATGACAGTGTATAATTGAAATGCTTTGAATATAAGAAGGATCATGATTAGGTCTGCTTTTATTGGACAGTAGGAAGAAAATACTTCCTGTTATTCTTTGATACTTGGCTTTTCTAGCACCTCTGACAGACACAGCCTCCTTTTTGTTAAATCTTACTTTTTCTCTAAAGTTAGAAGAACAGAGGAGGGAAACGCCTAGTCAAATGTTTCCTGAGCAGCCAGTGTCTCTGAAGTGCTGCGGTCCTTCAATTTTAGTCTTTAGACCTTTATTAGGTAAATGTAACTTCAGAGCTTTTCAGAGCATGTTTTGGAAGGTGCCTGGAATGTCAGTGTCTTCTGCATTCATTTGTTAGATGGGTAGAAAAGTAAGAAGTAACTGTATTTAGGCATATGGAGGCAGTTCTAGTGATTTAATGTTGTGTCTTCTGGCAGGATGTATGTGTTTGCAAATCAGCTTTTCCGTGCTCTGAGAGCTGTACCAGTTCTGTACCTTCTGCCTTCTCTACTTCACGGCTAACAGTGAAGCCAGTTGCGAAGCAGAAATTAAAAACCTCCCTTATTACAGAAAAAAAGTGTCAGGGTGCAGTTTGTTAATATATATTTGCCACCAATTACAGAATATTCCAAACTGAGTCAGGGTTAAATTTCTCTACATTAATTGAATTAATAGGTGGGACTTGCTGAGAATCGAAAAAGGGTGCCAAATTTGCTGACTTGTAAAACTGCCTTTGCAGGCAAATGTAACTGAAATTCACAACCAAACATAATTCTAAAATGCTCTGAATCTTTCGTCTGGAATGCTTTACCTGACTCTTTTAAGAAACATTGCTAGGATACGTATTGAAACAGTTCTGCAATTTTTGCACTAAATTAGCTCTACCATGTTAACAGATCGTTGTGTTATAATCTTTTTTTATGACAAATGCAATGAATGGTCATAACTGTCTATTGTAAGTATTGCCATTTTAGTCCTCCTGCTTCTAAGTGTTAATATTTTAAATGAAACTTAGACCAAGTGCAATGGTCTCACTACTTCAGGTTCTGCTACTTACTGCATTTACTGCAGATTAACAAAAGAGGAAGTCTTCTGTAGTTTTGCTGTCTCCTGTAGAATGGCCTTCCCTTAACAGTCTACAAACAACAAATAGTGCACTTCCATAACTGGAAAACAATAGCCAACATTCCTAATAGGCATTGCTAAGGGCAACGTTATTAAAGTAGTATCAAACACAGATGTCCCACCAGTGGTTTTGAGGTGGTACTACCCCAGGTGTAAGTACCTAAAGTGCTAAGATACAGAACAACTCACCAGAAGTTAAGGCCTACAGCATATGTCCCTTCCAAGGGAAACATTTAAAAAGACAAAAGTCAATCTAATAAGAAGACAACCTTATCAATATTGTATAGACAAATTTGTCTCGCTTTTATTATATATCAATTTTACCCTTATTTCAATGATATTTTGAATAAAAAAACCTTTAAATGCCCATGAAACTGTTGTTTGAACTTCATGCTTGTGTTAGAAGACAACTTAACAAAAGATGAGCTTTAATACTGCTTTATTTGAAGTGCAAAGTGAGTACTTAATGTTAAGAACAGCAGATATATTTCTATGGAAGGGAGGAAATATGTTACATGTTATCATATGTAACACATAGACAATAACATAGTTCTTGATGGGTGTAGAAGTTCAAGATGCTTGGGTTTTTATAGAATCAAGACTTAATTTTTTAAATCTCACTTTTGAAACTCTTAACCCAGAATTCCTTTCGAAATGCCACTAGAGCTCAGAAACTAATAGTCTTCTACAGGTGATGAGGCTAATTACATGCTCAACTAGAGGGAAATTAATAATAACCATTAGACAAACAAATAGATAAATATGTACAAATAAGACATGATTGTGGTAGTTCTGTGTAATTTGCTCCCTCTCTCTCTGTAGGTTTTACGAAGCCAACTAAGACTTGAATTGGGGTATAATTTTAGTTTTAATATAGGCTAACTCAATACAGATTATTTTTTCTACAAACAATTAAGTTTCTTCCACAAGCGGATCATACTATTCACATAGCTTTCATACATAAATATGTATTTACACACCCACACTCAGTGAGAATAGCTGTTGTATTTGAGGGATGGCACCAGTTGAGGTGAAAGTCCTGAAGCAACCAGCCTCAAAAGGCAGGCTAGTCAGAGTCGTCGCTGCTAAAATAGGAGCTGTCGCAGTATTCTGCTGTGTAAAGGAATTTATGAATGGTTGGGTTCATCTTTGGTATCCAGTGTCTTGGAACTAGAAAAGTTGAAAGATTGAACAAATCCACAAACACTTTGTATCTGTCACTGAAAAAGACAATCAGGACAATTAATACGGTGATACTGGCATAGAAGGCCATAATTTCAAAATCCTCAGGAATCATTCCATCTTCTTTTACCTATTTAATAAGGTTCCTGCACCAACCCTCCTCCTGACCGTTCTGGAGTAAGAATCCAATCCTAACTGTTCCTAGGGCATAGCAGGTTATGACTTAAAAAGGAAATACAGTTGCTACAGTCACATTGTTCTTCTGAAAATGCAGAGTATGTAGGCTGTAGTCTCTAGACCTCCACTCTTGTGGTAGATACAAAATAGAATTTACCTAGGAAGAATGTCAACCTGAAATTAAGGAAGAGTGAGAAGGCTCGCTGAAAAAGACAGCGAACATTTAATCTTCAAATTGAATCTAACAATGTTAACCTCTGTTAACAATGGTTGTGATGAGAATTGTTGCCCACAGCCGCACGTGGCAGTCACCAGCTATCCATGGTTTCTGTCTGAAAACAAACTTCAAAGAAGGTTCTCTTAAAAGAAGGTGCTCAAAGTATCCGTGTGCTTTTTGATACAATGTGGTTCAGGACTGTCAGGACATAGTTGCAGTTCAAAGGCTTGAACTGTCTAGCTGAGTCCTCACATTTAGTATAAAAAGTTCTACCTGTTCAAAGAGTTTGGTGCTGAGCCCCCAACCACCCCTTTTAAGTTCCTTTTCTGCTTCATCCAACAGAAGAAAACACGTTTCTGATTGTTGCCTGCACAGCTTGAGGGTATTAATTACTACCAGCTTTAAGAATATATTCAATCCTAAACTGAAGCACCTTAGGTTGTATGATTAGAGGTCCTGCTAAGGAATTAAAAAACTGTCACAGCTGCGCAGCAGACGGGACTCGCTTCCAGCCTGTATCACCTCATTAACTTGGGCTCGCTTGCATGCAAACTAAAGAATGCAGGATTAATGTTACTGCCATCACAGTGACACCTGGACCTCTTGACAGAGAATTATATGTGGCACTTTGCGCGAGCAATCAAAAGGAGTTCTGTTTGCCCTAGAAGGTTTGGAATTTACATATGTCAACCCAATAAATACACGTACAGCATCCAGGAGGAAATGCCAGAGTCCCCAAAGAGAAACAACAGCCCCTCTGGCCTTCAGCGAGTGGCATGAAATCTGTCTCTTGGCATTAGGGTCTCTGTGAACCGCCGTATTGCAGGCAGTGGGGGAAACACGTTGTCCTTACCTCACCGTTGAGCGCAAATAGTGGTAGCCTGACGAGCCTCCAGTGCCAGCCTTGCTGCCAATCATTCTGTGCACCATGCAGACATGGTTATCTAAGTCATACAGGGAGGAAAATCAGGGCATAAGTTCAGTGTCAAGGTACAACCAAAGGGTCACATCAAGGTGCATCACTGAAATACTAGTTTTCAGTAAATATGATCATACAGAGGTCTTTACAGAGAGACAGAACTACTGGGTCTTCAGCAATGCAGGACTCTGAGCTAAATGCAGGAAACATACTTCAAAATGGAAAAAACCCACTCTTCAGTCAACTAATGTAAAACAATTGTTGCTACAGAATGAATACGCTAACGCTTATACATTATTATGCTCTGTTAATATAGAATACATTCATTTATGAATGTCTGTATAGGGAAGGAGCAGAAGGAGTGTTTGCCTTTGAAGAGATGTCATGATGGCATTTTGGGAGACGCTGGAAAATATATACCTGTCCCTTAAATAAAATTGTTCACCTAACTTATATCATGTCATGGAAGTAATAGCTGTACCTGTGTATCTAATGATCACTGAAGGAGCTGTTGATCTTTCCTCTTGGCTGAAGTTCAAACAAAAAAAAAGTCATTGCTAAAGGACGAACTCAGGAGCTCAGTTCTACAACTCTGGGTGTACCTTGTCTAAAGGAGTGTGAAACAGAACAATTTACTTGCATGTAAAAGAGAGAATACAGTCAGAAAGTGGAACTTACATCTCCATTTGGTCATGAGAACATCTATATCCATAAGGGAGGTAAGAAGCTGAAAGGGAACCTGGAAACGAGGCTCCTCCCTTGGAAAATGAAAGAAAAGAGAATGAGACCTCTTATGAGATGTGGTGTTTTTCAAACTACTGCTACACCAGTGCATAATGGTGACTTAATGTATATTTTTCCTAAATTGGTATTGAAGCATCAGTAGACAGAATTCTAACAGACGTCTCTGCCGTGTGAGACCTGTTCTGTGCCTTTTCCCTCATACTTGGATAAATATTTTAAATCTTTCTAGGACACTCTGTAGAACAGTTCGATCAAGGCATTTACTAGTTACAACCTGAGAAGCAGCAGCTGGTCAGACACACACTGGCTGCTCAGGGAGGCCACGTAACCTCCACCCTTGAAGATGCTCAAAACTCAACTGGACGCAGCCCTCAGCAGCCCAGTCTGACCTTCAAGTTGGATCTAACTGGTCTGGGGGTTTGTGGAGGGCTGGACACGAATACTTTCCAAGTCCTGTTCCAACCTAAATCAACCTGTGCTGCAGTCCTTAACCTCCACCTCTCCTGCTGACAGTCAGCGTTAAAGATACACCTTCTAGCATTACCTGTAGAAGTAGATCATTAAGGCACCCTTCAGTGCTTTGTAAGACAGTCGTCTTTCTCCTGCAAAACACAAGTGTCCTTAGTTTGTTACTGATTCTTCTGCAAATTTAATGCTATTGTGTGATTGTATATATCATAGATAAAAAGTGCATAGTGACATACATTAATTCAATCTACCTTTACTAAGCAGGTGTTCGTGGCGTTTTTCATCAAATAACGAAAGTAATACATCTTTCTGCTTTTGGAGTTCAGATAAGTCATCATCTTTTTCTTCTGATTCTGGTTTGGCCTTTGATATTTCAAACAAAAACGGGTTTTAGAATTCAATAGGGAAAACTGAGCGCTTGAATGACCCATGATGTAACTTATTTTCATGATAATACTCTATGTTTACATCGTAAATGTAAGAACTGTCTTTTCAAACAAGATAGACGAGTCCGTTAAAAAACACTACCACAAAATGTACAATTAAGTAGCTGTCAACACAATTCAGATGAATGAATGCTCAAACAAACTGGCAGCTTATCACTTCTCTTTTGATCTAGAGGCCTTAAAAACACTTAATCTTCATTTGTTTGAAGTCTAGTGGTTTTTTTTTCAAGGCAAAAAGAAGACATCCTTGTAAATAAAAAAAGTTTATGTAAGTTAGAAAGTTGTAAACAGGTGTTCTCAGGAAATAGATTAATTCTTACATTATGGGTTTTTTTCCATTAAAAATGTACTTAAAACTACAGGTCTTAGAATATTTGGGGATTTTCTTGTGCTTATTTGCCAGTGTAATTCAAATGATCATATAGCAGCAAATTGCCACACACTTAAATAGAACTGGGTTCTTTATAGTTAGACACTGCATACTCACAGCTCAGGGCCCCAAGCTTTGTGTTTACTCTGAACTGTAGATGCAAGTACTAACTACAGGTAAAGTTGTAGTTTCAGTAAAATCAGTTTCAACCCTTCCATTGGTACTGTTCCTTCCCTTCTGCATTCAAAATAATCCATGTATCTCACATGCTTTAAACCATCTTAGATGTCAAATTAGAAACCTATTCAGATTTCATGAAAACTGCAATTTTTTTCTGCTTTTTGCAGACAGAGGCTGCTGAAGATTAAGTAGAACAAGTTAGAACCTGTGTGGGCCAAAAGTCAAATTTATGTCAGGATGTCGTTTTGGCAGCTGTCGCTGTTTATAGATAGATCAAGAGTACGTTATATACCTGCACCAAGGCAAATTCCTCTTCTAGACCTTTTAAAACATTCACTTCAAATTGTCCCCAGAAATCAAATCCTTCTGCATCGAGTCCTGGAGTTCTTTCCAGCCATGCCTTTAATAATAATAATGATGTGTTCAAACATTAACAATGCAGCCGCATTACTGTAGAATTACTAGTTACAGCAACATGAATTAAACTGCTACAGTTGTTCTAGTTTCATATCCTGCAGAGGTGCTTATTGCTGGCGTAAGCACATCCGCATAGATGATTTATACCTGTGTAACGGTGCTGTGCAAACACAGCCACAGGTTCCAGGCTAAACGACCAGTGTTGGAAGACAAAAGCTGTCACATTCTGAGTTATCTTTAAAACCAGCTCCCTTGCAGATACAGGAAAACACTCTTAATCCACATATATAGGATAACTGTACAGATAAATCTCAGAAGGAAAGATACAGAACCATTATGAAACTGGGTTTTATCCTGTCAAACAGGCTGAATACTGATCAAGCAGTCTGTCATGCCCTTCCACCACAATATGTGATGGTACAAGACAAATTTACTTGGCAGTTAGCAAAGCTTTCTCTTTGATTTCTTTGTAATAATGGGAATGAAATTAGTAGGGAAAAATACTAGGAATCGTTATGGCAAACTCCCTTTGGAGATCACTTAATTTAGCTCCTCATCTGAAAGATACAAGAGCATGAAGTTCTAATGAATGTTGAAAACCTAGAGAAATGTCTTACATACACTGTATCAGATGTCATTAGACAAACGGATAGGGCTAATAGGAGTGGATGCTTTTACTGAGGTTTATAATCCATTATTCTTTAGAAAGTTCCATTAATTTTGCATATGAACATGGCAAGGGAGTTAGAGAAATTACTGAGTCATTCATAATTATGAGGCAAAGTCATTAAATCAAGGTAAGTGATAATGAAACATTTGTTAAACATCTTTTCCATTTTGGGTTGTCATTTTTCCTTTTTTTTTAACCTTTCTGATAGCCATCATTAACAGTGGAAATATTGTTAAAGTTTTCTTTTAAAACGGGTTTGTGGTCATGGAAAACAATGCAAATGAAACAGTACATTTATATACTTAGCTCATACTTCCACAATGCAGTTTACTAGTTTTAACAGTCAGACTTTCCTAGACAAGAGGAAATGCTGTGAAAAATTAGTCAGTTTACTGATGACTAACTCTTTCATACAAAGTTTGGTAAGAATCCAAAACGCAATTGACTGAGAAATTGCCAGCATGCTTGCATCTCTCAAGGAGGAACAGTTTGTCACGGACACCAGTGAAGGACATTCCGGGGAGCTGGGGGAAAACGAAGCAAGGTCTAAGATAAACACTGTTACCTCCACAAGTTGCAATAGCGTTGGTTCTTGCTCTGATTTCAGCAGTAGTTCATAATCCTGTCCCTTGAAGTTATCACGATAATGCCTTCTGTTATAGGGCACTCTCAGACTTTGGGGAACACCAATTTTGTTCTCCAGCATGCGAAACTGCAGGCTCTGAAAACCCGAAGCTGGGCTTAGGTAGTATCTTGGGGCAGAAGAAAAGATAGGAAAATGCAGGATATTATTTTACAATGATGACATTCTCTGGTTCTCAACAAAATAAAATAATACATATTTCATATTTGAAGAATATCAAATAGCTATCTGATTATTTTTATATGATTGCAGCTAAGAAAAGAAAATACCCAAGTGATTCTAATGCAACTACAATGTATGTATAACATACTCTAATTTTCCAGCTATATATTGCTTGTGTATACACAGATGTATACACACACTTATTTTTGTACTGTGTTTTAAAAAGGCAGCTTTGCGTGTGTGATGTACAGGAGGAAACATTACTGAATTATCATTTCCTTTCCAGACAGAATAAGCAGCTTCACCCCAAACAGCTATTACAAATATTTCCATGCCATTAAAGTGCCAATGAATGGGTTTTAAATAGACTTGTTATACAGAATAATTGCTATGTACACAGTGGAATAATGCTCAGAAAAATATTTAGTGGGTTTCGTTTGTGGGATTTGTTAATGGAGTTCTTCAGAGTTAAATGGTGTGACCACACTGAAAAAAATATTAATAAAAGTAATTTGAAATGGCACTTCACTAGATAATTGTAATGCACTTTGAATTGCAAATATAAGATTTGGCAGAAACAGATCATTGATTTGATCTTATCTTTGCTTATCAAATGGCAGTAGTTGAAAAGCAGAAGCAAGAATGCATCAAAACAGATGACTGCCCGGTGGATTTCCCCTGCTGTAGCATAACGCTAGATAATACAGATGTTTCAAACTTCCAAGAGAAGCAAAATTGTGGTTTCACATGCCTTATAGTTAGGGAACATTCAAAGACAGAAAGGAAAGGGTACTAAAACAGTGCAGAAGTGGATGGGATGCTGGATGGCACTGAGGTCAGGAGTCAGATGAGTGACACAAGCAGAACAAGAAAAGGAAGGCAGACGGTGGATGAAGCTGTCACGCATGGTAGTGTAGTGGAAGATCCTAGCTGGAGTGAGGGAAGAAATAGAAATGCCATGGGAGAAGCGAGCCAAGCCAAGGGATCCCGAGAAAAGCCTGGGCAGAAGGCAGAAGAGGTACCGACCATCCAGCCCAGCAATACGCTGGGCAGCTGCTGTAGAGCAGAGGTTGTTGGGGAGAGAAGAGGAGGTGGCGGTGCTTCCTTCAGGCCCGCGAAGCCTGCAGCACTGCAAAGCCACTGAGAACCCAGAGCAGGGAAACACTGTGCAAACCCAGCGCGCTGAAACACCTGCCCCACAGCCTACGGGGAGCACGCTTCTCTCACCCAGGCGCTGTACGATTTGCCACAGCACACAGCTGCTACCGCGCAGTTTGAAGTAAATTGTTAACAGAACCGTGAGCCATTTCTATATTGTTTCTATCATTTCACCTTTTTGCTCTGAAACCATTCAGACGCAGCACACACAAACACCAACAATTAACTTGTACTTCATTGCAGAGCACGCTGGGCTGGCACTCACGCTCACCTTGCCGTAGCTGACCCTCACGCTGCAATGTCACTGGTGCCTCTCTAAGGCACACTCTCACCTTGCCGAGTGCTGCATGTGCTACAACCAGCCAGCACATGTAAAAAAAACCACAGTCAGGTCTAAGGCTGGGAATACCAGCCTGTGGATTCCTGTGGAGGAAGAGTGAGTTTTTACCTGAAATCAAAGAAATCCAATGCAGTCATTGTTTCCAAAACTGAGAATTGCTCCACAAGTAATTTCAGAATCATTGAAATTCTGTTCATTCGAGTAATAACCTTCAGCATGTTCCTCTCATCTCTTACCTGTAGAAAAAATAAAGACCATAACCAGACAGAATGGTGTTCTTTTTATATCCTACTTATTTATTTGGGGTCTTTTCACTGTCGTACACATTCCCAAGTCCTTTCCACATGAAAAGCATAGCAGCAGAATCTCACACTGAATAGAGAGCCCTGGTTTTAACTGAAAACTGAAACTATAATTTTCAAAGACAGAAATCTGTTTTTCTCTGATGATACATTACAACTAGGCCTAATATATAGATTTTTTTTCTTTCCTACATTTTTGACTGAAATAGAAATCACCACAAGAAATTAAACTCTAAAATTATTTAGATCATGATCATTTCTGATGATTGCAACATGATTTTAATGGTATATGATACCATCAGATAATTATACTGTGCTTTCTATTTTAATCACTTCTATAATCATTTCTGTTATTGTGAAGGAACAAGTCATAAGGCTTGGAAAGAACTTAAAAGTTGAGAGGCGGAGTATTGAGAAGTACATCAGGAGACCATATTTCAAAAGATGTTCATCAGAGATGTGCATTAGCAAGTAGAGGAAAACAGAGAAGACTGCATCTGGTGGGAAATAGAAAATATTAAATGGAAGACACAGGAACTGCCTTCTGGCTAAGCTGAACACTTTGCCTGCAGAGGAGTCTGCTAAAACTCCTATTAGTTTAAATTGGATGAAACTTCTGTCTAAGACCTGGACATGTAACCTGAAAATATCAAACTACAAAAATGAAAGATGGTAACCATTTCCTTAATCGCCTGGCTCTATACTTAACCTTTACATTGACATTTCAAATTCTGATTATAAGCAAAGTTTCTCTTTTCACAAAAATAAATAATGAAAAATTATTCTACTTAAGAACGGATTTGGATCAGTTATTATTCAATAATAATGTTCAACTAAAAAGCCAACAAAATTATGAATGTGGAGGACCACTGAGGACATTTTCACTGGACATTATGATAAAAAGGTTCCTTCTTTCAGTGTGGTTTAGTTTCAAATTTTCTTCATATACACATGCTCACGATGTTATTTGAGGTATTTCTCAAACTACACACAGTCAGCCTTTTTCTGTGGCTGTCATATCAAGTCAGGAATTTTCCTTTGTCTCTATTTTTGAGGTGTGTTTAGCTTTGGACAGATGTTTAGAGATGTTCAAAATATTCCTCTTATATTTGTCAGTTTCAGAAATTCTTAGACAATTGTACACTGTGATTTTGATTATCGCTTTTCTGTTGGATATAATGAAACGCAACTACCAAAAAGTGTTTTCCTTTCATATAGCAGATACTGGATGGAAAGACATAGTATGTAGACTTCAAAAAAAACCTGAGCAAAGGCAGAAGTGCCTTTTCAACATAAAAATGCCTGTGAGCCCTCTGGTTTTCAGTTTTGCCTCCGAGCATGCTTTTTTTGCAGAACACTCCCAAGTTACATTTCTGTGTTTATCCAGTACGAGCAGAATATGAGAGCATTTTGGCCACTGAAATCCACCTTGGAGAGTGATCTACACAAAAGGCAGCTTTCAGGAGGAAATAAGATTTTGCTGATTAAATGTCTGTACTATCAGGGTATAAGAGCCACTCAGCCAAATTTTATTGTGGATTTTTTTTATGGTGTTTTTTTAAAAAAGAGTAAACTCAAATATTTATCAGGCTGGAAGGCAGGAGGCAAAAGAAAGAGAGGGCTGCATTTTCCCAAAATTAATATTTGCTTTTAACTTACGTGGCCATTCTGAAAGATCCCCCGCACAGAGTCCAGTTCCCACAGAATCTGCTTAAACCAAAGTTCATAAGCTACAACATGAAAGGCACTGTTAGCAGTAACTTCAACATTGCTTTGTTTATTCTTTGTAGCATGGAAGAGGTAAACTTCTTACATTTTGAATTGAAACGAATAGCCTACGTTTACACTGCTGGTGTACAAATAGATGCTGATACACAAATGTATTGCCTGTTATAGTATGCTGCCCTGTACCTAAACCATTACATGAAATAATCTAGCATATCGAGAGCGCTGACATAATTTTTTAAAGAATGTTTTTTTACATCAGATATCTGATGTACAGAATATTCATTACAAAAGAAAAGAGGAAAGAGAAAATTTGGATCTGATACTCCATAAGAGCTAGCTCTAGAGCTGCTTAAAATCTTTCCCTGTCAGTAACAGGAAAATATCATCAGGCCAGAGCCCGCAAAACACACGAGTATCAGCAGTTAGGAAGGACCCAACCAGTATGCTGGCTTCTAGACAGGCTCTGGATGGTTAAAATTGAATTGTAGTTTCAGAGAAGGCACAAGCCAATGCACAAAATTTGCCACAATAAACTGCATAGCAGCCTATTACTCAGAGGGGAATGAATTTTTCCACCTTAATTTCCCTAGAAACAGAACCATCTGAATCTTGGTTTAACAAATACAAAGGTTATACTTATGTCTTCATAAGCATAGAGTTGATTACAGACTTACAAATTATATAGGGATATATACGAATATAAATGCAGATGAAAGACAGAGCAATTGTAGCGAATGTGTCTAAAATCAAAACAAATCGTGTACTGCATGGTTCAGCACTGAATAACTCCCTTTGGGAAAAATGCTGCTCAGCCACCCCAAACTCCCGACTGCTTACCTTGATGTGTCACAATGAAAAGGTGCTCGTCATGGATTTTGTTTCCTCTCTTCTCACTCTGAAGTTCCTGAGCATTCAATATTTTGTTCAGCTTAAAAATAAAGATAAGACTGTTCTATAAAGCTCTCAATTCTGATATTAGTAATGGTAGTCCTATTGTGTAGAGCTAATATTTAAGGAAAATATTTTAATAAATAAATAAATAAATATATGTTTCATATTTCAGGTTGTATGAGAAGTTAGACTAAATGATCTCAGGTGTCACTTTTACTTTTTATTTCAACGAAAAAAAAAAATCTTTCCCAAAATGGAACATGTAAATATACCTCAAATAATAAAGTTTGGGAAACCATTTTAAGGGTCTCTTTAATTATTTTTTAAAAGATAAAATAAAATATCCAGCATGTTTCTAGTTCTTACATCTATACTGATGTAATCCATGGAAGTGGACTTATAGTAAAATTCTGTGTAGTCATGTAATCACATCTGCACAAGAGCTCTGATTTGAGGCTGTACTAGTTAGTTCTGGCATTACTGAGTTTTTTATTGAGTCAAATTTACAATCTAATCATAGTTGTTTTAAAAGAAACTTTTGCAAGATTCCACATAGTATGTCAACAAGTCAGTCTGCTGTTCACAAGCACAGAGTAATTCCACTCACTTCAGTTCTTGCCATCACCAAAAAAAAAAAAAAAAAAAAAAAAAGAGTCTGGATTCTTTTATTACTTAGGGCATTTTATTTTTACTCATTTCTTAATTACTTCTAGCTGTTGCAGTTTTTTGTTTGGGAGTTCTTTTGTGTGTGTGTGTGTGTCCCAGTCATCATCCATCCCCCTAGATTTCTGCAACATATCTTTCCAGCCAAATATTCTGGGCTTTCATGCAATAATTAATAGTAATAATACACATAGCCTGCTGACCTGGAGAAATTGCCAAGTGGCGATTGTCAGACCAAAGAAAGCCTTTTGTAGTGCACCACCCCACAGTTTAAGTTTACCCGTATGAATGATTCCCTACCAAAACCCTCAAAATGCCCAGCTTCCCTGCGGTTTGAGAAGCCATCCCATGTCCACCTGCACCATCCCAGCTGGGACAGGCATCTGTGCCCGTGACCACACGTGGGGAGTTCAGAGGGGAGCAGCTTAGGCTGGCTGGCTGCGGGGCGTCAGTCCCAGCTCCTGGCTCAAGGCTTACGAGTGATCAGGGCAGTAAACATGAAATCCTCACTGAAACTTACTTGTAGGTAGTCTCCATAGACAAGTCCACCTTTGCTGGCTTTATTTATCCCTTCTTGTGATTTATCATCTTTTTCGTCTTCCAAAGATAGCTTGTTAAAATTAAATCTAAGAAAAAAATTAAGGAAACATATAAAGCGTTTAATTAAAGAACTGTGACTATACCTGCCTTTTTTCTAACAGATGCATCTACAACTCCAACGATACTTTGTTTTGAGAAAACCGAGGCACTAATGTGGGCTTTGGAGAAAAACTGTACACCTGAAATACCTCGTCCCAGTAATGGCTGGTAGCATTACATCAAGGTCATGACATAACAAGAGCTCAGACAAGTCCTTGGTACAACCCCTTTTCCTACAGCAATAGCTACAACTATTTGTTGAGAATCGTTAATTCTTCTCTAAGAATTTGTATTTTACATTTAACATGATATCATTTGAACCGACATTACAAAGCAAAGCACAGAGATGAGGAACTCACAGATAATTGTTCCCCGCAAAGGGGCACTCGCTCATGATGCCAGGACCCACGCTCGCCGAGCTGCCTGCCAGGGAATATGCTCCGTTGGTGTTCTCAAACCTGCTGCAGCCGCCTATATGTAACCTTACCTCACTGCCCAGGCCAGCCCCCAGGTCCCCCTCCCCAGCCCTCAGCCCATCCCCGTGATTCAATAAGTACAGAAACTGTTGTATCACAAAGGTCAGTAAGTTCATGTCCTGCTGGCTCTCCAGGTTTGGGTTGTTTGTTTGTTTGTTTTTTCAATCAGTCAAATACGAAAATCAGTCAAGACAAATAGCTGGCATACTTGCTTTGTCCTATAGCAAAGTTTTTTGTGGTTTTTACTGCAAGATTTCTACCAGTTGCTTCTTTGGAGACCAAAGCTGGTGTAAGGGGTGAGTCAGTGAGAGGTCTGTGTGTGAGGAAAAAGGCAATATTTAATAAATTCAGGAATTGTTAAAGTAGGTTTTTAACTTGCAGACCCTTATATAAAGATATCAAGGTACATTTAATTTTTTCAAGAATGAAACGTGGAAAAGGGAAGGGGAAGGGAAGGAGAACATACTTCTATGGCAGGCTGAATAAGTCTTGTAAGAGATTTGAAGTAATACACATACTTTCAAAAAATGCACAGAGATTAAATAAAAGAACTAAAAATAATCATGTACCTCATGCTGTCTTTCCAGTGGTTTAATTCATGACAATTTCTTAATTTTATTTCTTCATGCAAAAGTTTCACTCTCATTTGTTGACAAATGTTACTCAATTCTACTTAATCGTCACCTTAACACACTATGAAGTAACATGTAACTAGTGTGCATTTCTTTCCTGCCTGCCAGCCTTTTCTGAAAAAAAAAGGTGAATGCTCTCAGTTTTACTGCAAACAAAACTACAGGGCCCCTGTGACCCTCGGCCATTTGCTTTCTGCAAGACTTAGTGGTGTCTGTGTGGTGGTTTCAGCTGCTGTAGTCACTTCAGTGTAGCTGGCTCATAAAAAATGCATATGCAGTGCATGGGTGATGGGATGTGTACCTGCTCAGCCAGATGCCTTATGTCAGGCTATACAAATATTAGCTTAAAACTAAGCTGAGACACAAGAAAGTAGGACTCCACAGAGGCAACCCATCAAGCAAGGTCAAGGTGCTCTTCCTTCACAGTGTGAAACCTGACAGAGGAAAATAATCCTTTCACCACACGCAGCTATACACCTGCTTGGGATGCAGGCAAGAAGAGATGAAAGCGAAGACTGTGCACTGGCACATATAAATTAAACAATTAAACATTGCAAATTTTGTTTTTCACCATCCCATTTGCACTCGAATAGTTTATTTACAAATGTAATAATCTCTCGCATGCGTAGATTTCAAAGGCACAGACAAGGAAGGTTTATCTTGGCTTTTCTATACACCTTCACCTGAAACATCCAGTCTGAGACTCCACAGTGAAATCAAACTGTTACCTTTTCTTATGGCACAAGCAAAGGAAGAACGTGAACCCAGTAAAAATAAGGACAACTGAAAATTATTGTATTCTCAACCTCACCAAAGAAGTCAGTCTGTTTTCTTCTGCAGTTTTAGTTTCTTCTGTGGGACACAAAGAATAACCTTCCAGAGCAGTGATCTCTGACTTGCAACCTTTACATTGCCTACCCAGCAGGCAAAGGACTTTGAAGTATCAGAGCCCTTTCAAACTCTGCTTAAAACATTAACTCCCTATTTGGGAAGTAATATTACCATTAATCGGTCCAGGGTTACCGAACTCAAATCCAGCTGAGGTTACTACCTGAATGAAGCACTCTACAAACTCCCCTTAGGATTCAGCAACAGACAAGTTTCAGTCAATCAAATAAATCAGCCAGACTACAATGATTTAGAAAGTTATTTCAATTATTTCAAACATATTCAAACTCTCTGTTTAGAGACCTCATAGCCGATTGGTTCAAAAGAACTTCCATCCTAAAACCCACCAGCCTAGTAACACTTGTGAAACTTGAAAATCCAAATTAAACATTTCCACTAGTCATCACTCTTGCTTGGTCACCACGTTCACTTTCTCTGTTAAACCCTCCTGTGCTGGTGCATTTAGAAAGCTTGGCTGCCCCCAGGACTTTCCTGTTGGGAGAACATTCCCAAGTGTCTCCAAGTCCTTTATCATTAATATCTGCCTTTCCATCAGTTCCTCTTGTGTTTCACTAGCAACCAAGAACCTTGTGATACACATGAAAGGATTCAAAACCATGATCTTCCAAATCTTCAAAAAGCTACAAATACATTGGAAAAAAGAAACACAAGCAGTTTGTTTCAAGCCCACCCTTGGGCAGGATCTGTAGACTGACCATTTCCTGAAAAACTGGGTAATATTATGGATAATATCATCCTTGCAATGATTCATTGAAGGAAATTTAATCTCAAGGTAGCTGAGTTCTGCTTTCTAACCATTCCAACTACAACAGACCTCAAACTATCCAAGATCACTGGATAAAAAGGTCTTAATGAGGACTTAAAACCCCTTGAAATAAAACCAGTAGCCAGTACAGAACTAGTATTCATTCCTCTTACTGGCTAGCTTTGTCTGACATCAGTAAGGATCCACAGGTGTGTAATGACCTTGGTACTGGAAAAGATTTTTAAATGTGACTTGTACTATTGATTATGAAATTGTCTGTTGGCAGCGTAGATGTTAGCATGGATTAAAAGAGCCCTCAGGTTTGGGTCAGCTCAGAGCCTTAAACCCTGGTGTGGCTGTGGACACCCTTAGAAATAAACGTGCATGTGCCATGCTGCTCAGATTTGGGGCTCACTGTAGGGACCTGATTTTTCTTTGAGTGGTCTGAGTATCAGGCCCTTTATGGTGTGACAGAGATTTTACAGCTACGGTGCCATCTCTTTACAGTAGCTTTATCATAAATTAGTCTTGATGAAAAAAAGGTCTTCCATGTGAATATAACCGAAAGCAAAACGTAAGCTTAACTTTAACTGATGGTATTACTTCTTTCTCAGAATGCACCATCATTTGCCTTTTTCATACTGAACTCTCAGAACCACATAGAAGCAGATGTAACCACACACACAACTTGCTGTTCATGCTGTGGATAACTGAGCAAGGCCATGTGAAAACAAACTCTGTGTGCGTCCTTGAGCTTTTATTTAGTTATTTGTTTATTTACTTTTAAAACATGAAAGTCAGATAGAATTCTGTTCATCCCAGAAACATATCAGAGGACTCTAACCTTCAGCAGACAGTGAGAATGTTCTGTTTCAAGACTGGGCTGAATACAAAAACAAACAGTTAAACACAGTAGAAAAAAAACCCACAGCTTCCCAGAACTGCACATTGTGCCCATCATGACAAGCTGTCAGGGCCTTCATGACCAAGCACGGGAATTGTTAAGCATCCTTCTTAATCCACCTTAGTCCCCTTTCTGTTCACTTTCCCTTCCCCAGGTGGACACGGGGTGCCTGGGGCAGCTTTGCTCATCTCAGCCGCAACAGGGTTGCAGAGCAGAGACCAACTGAACTTAGCTGGGCTGAGAATGATTCACATGGGCAAAGAGGAGACTCCCTCTAGCCTGGCCAAGGGGAGGATGAGTGTAAAGCAGAGGTAGCCTGTAGCATATTTCGTAGACAGAGCTGGAGCCAAGATCTTGCATGTTCTTACCGTGTGGGTCTAAAATATTAATATGATGAGAACAGGCTAAGTAAGAATGACCTCCTATGTATTGTCATGAACCCAACAAGAGTCTTCTCTCCTACTAAATTACAAGTGACCTGTTCACCCAAGCTGAATCTCAAGATATCCTACATTAAATCACTTATGGAAAAGAAAAAATGCACACATGAATGGTTTGGACAGCGTCACCCATTCTTCTGCTCAAACCCTCATTCTGATTACAAAATCATCACAGATCAATTTGTTTTTCCAATGTTCATTAACTTGAACAAAGAGATTGGAGACCTTCTGGCCACAAACAAGTGACGCTTGACGCTTCCCAACACGTCCCAGAATTACAGACTAGTTTTCCAGCACAGGTGGCTTCTACCTATATAACAGTGGCTGCAGCGAGTTGTATAAAAGATCCATGTAATCATGCCATGCTGGAGAGTTTCTCCTACAAAGTAGCAGATGTCTTGGGAAGAGTTATTAAAACAAAACAATCAAACATTTAAAAAGAAACCTAAACCCCAAAAAACTGAAAAGGAAGCTTACAGTGAGATAATTTCCCCAGTATATCCGTGTAACTTTTGAATGTTGATAGTCCAGGACTTCCTAAGATACCTGTGTCCTTGCATTTAGTACTTGTTCTGTGAATCCACAACCTGCAGCAAGGATGAGTGCTTCCCTGTGCTAGTTTCAAATTTCTTGCCAAGTAATCGAGTAATTCTGTTTGGTACTAAGTCATGGTTTATACACAGTACGGATCTTACTGTACTATACAGTCCCAGTCACCCTTTTCTGCACTTGTTCAGATCCTGTTGTGAACTTTTAGAGATGAAGTATTAAAAACGTGAATATTTTTTCGATGTCTAGATGCAAGCATTGTTAGTTCCGTAAAATTAGAGTGGTGAAAGAATTTTTCTCTTGGACAACAAACCCCCAATTATAATAGTGAAATGCAGTACAGCAGCTATTGGTAGGTTTTTGTTGACAATGTGTAACTCAGACAGCTCAGGTGAAGCACCCAGTAACCTAAGACAGAATCTCACTGTGCCGCTGCTACGCAAGCAATGAACAAAAATCCCTTCCCAGTCAATTTAATAATAAGCAAGAGATAGACAGGTGAATAAAGACACAAAAGGAAGGTGAAGAGGGGAAGATAAATTCAGCACCAAAACATGTCCCTTGTTCAAATGAGTGTTCCGTGATTTTCAAAACTGGACTCATTATTTAACTAGCATCTGAAATTACCAGTTTGTTTTAAGAAGAATAAAATTTAGTGACTCAAGGCTAAAACAAACAAGCTTAAAGTTGATGCAATATTAATAATCCAATCAGACATTTGCACCTGGGGGAGGAACAGAGCTCAAGGTCTTGCAGACTACAAACAAAAAGAAGAGATAGTGATGCAAGGATTTTTTTTTTTTTTTTTTTGCGTATTGTATTTGTTCTACTCTTAAACACAAAGAACTGTGTCGTCACTTCTCAGCATACCTTTAACTTCCATTTGTTTCACATGTCCCAGCACAATCCCCTCCCTGGTTTCTATCATTTCTGGCTCAGCAGAATGCAGCCAAATTTCTTTTCTTTCACATTTCCCAGTATCTGACCCTGTCAAGGCAAGTAACAAATCTCCTGCCCCAAGCTTTGCTTAAAGAGGAACTCTTCTTCGATTACCACCAGCTCCTCCTACACCTCTGTTTACTAAATATACAGCTGATTGTGCTTTCACAGGTTGCCTGCGAGCTGTATTCTGACGGTGAAGCAGCCTGCTCTCTGAGTTGTCACAGAGGAACAATTTGTCTTCCTTATGTTCTGACTGATAATCATTTTCCAAGTACAGAGAAAATGTCCTTTCACTGTTATTGCCAAAACTTTCTTCTTTCATCAATGAAATGTATCCATATCAGCCAAAATTAAAAACTTCGGAAAAACAACATCTCTTCAATACATGCCGTGGAGTTTTCCTAAGGCAAACCTGTCCTCTTTTCATGCCTTGCAGCCACATACTGCGAGGTGCAATTCCTCAGCGTAGGAAGGTGTTGTGTTTCCTCCTAACCCTGTTTACCGGTCAGGTACAGTGAAGTCAAACTCTGGAGCCAGAAGCTTCTATGCCTCAATTCGTGGTGCTGTTCACCCTGTGGTACAGCTGGTTAACATGTGCACAGGGCTAGTTCGGGAGAAACGCTAACAACAGTTTGCTTATCTGATGCTATTCAGTATTATCATTAATGGCTTGGGTGATGGATTAGGTTGTACACTTCTTAAATGACAAATGAGAACAGCGTGGGTGGTATAACAGCATGCTGGCAGAGAGTGGCTAGAATTCATAATTATCTTAATGCACTGGAGTAAATAATGTGCAGCTTTGCTGATGCAAAGAATAGTACTTCTGAACTTCAGCTGTGATAACCAAACTAGCAAGGAAGAAATTCTTTACAAATTATCTGTATGTTTCAGTTATTCAAAAAAAACATGTTAAGCAACAAAAGGCAAAACTGTGAAAAGAACAGATTTTATATTGGAGATTTTAAACTGAAACATTCTACACGGCATGGAAACTCTCCTTTCCAACCAGCATCAGAAAGAATTTGCTGTGTTATGGCCTGGGCACGAAGAAAGATGGAAGAGCCCTTGGAAAGGGCTCAGAAGAGAATGGCAAGAACAACGAATGTTTGATGCAGAAAATATGGTCCCTTAAGAGAGATGGAAAGAATTATACTTGACCTGTAAAACTAAAAGAAGATTGTGGGGGAAAAGTGATAAATACCTTTCCTTCAAAGGGAAGAGCAATAAGCCATTTTCCATGTACAAGAGGATGGGAAAAGGAGTAACCCATTTAAATTACGGCGGGATAACACAGACATCAGGGAAAAAATAAACCAATCTCTAGTATCTGTAGAACGCTAGAAAACATTGATAAGAGCTTTTAATTTCTCCAGTCATACCTGATTCTTCCTCAAAGCAGAGACAGACCTAATGAGTTCTCAAACGCTCTTTGAGCTCCTTCTTCTGCAGTTTGCCCCCAAGCTCCTTCCCCCACTGCTGGATCCACTGGCATACCTGCTTTGAAGAAAGGAGCAAGACAAATGCTTGCATATACAATTAGTTACCATTTTCCACATATCCCAGCATTTGCCATGAACTGGCAATAACAATGCATTGTAACAGTCCAGACAGTGATCACTTCTTTTTTTTCTGCTCTGTTTTTCCTTTTTTGCTAATATTTTTTTTATGAATTGAGTATAAATATTTGCAGTCTGCTATATTAGCAAATGTGTCACTTGCTCTGTCTTAAAAGGAGATGGTATTTGAGATGCTTCCATTAGGAAAGACAGCTAAGCAAAACATTATTAGAAGTATTAATATTGATAAAGCGCTTACAGAGCCCCATGAAATGAAACAGAAGTTGGAAAGACTTTAACATTTTCTGAAAAGAAAAAAAACCTGTCCAATGAAAGCTAAGTATGCACTGAATACATATTTGTGTGTGTGTGTACTTTCTCCCAACAGCCCGTAAGAATGCCTACAAGACATTTTGCTGCAACTAGGCTGTACAGGAATAACTTTATCAGAAACACATTATCTATTTTGCTCAGCAAACAGCTATGTAGTTATGCTGGCTGCAGCATTTTTATTTATTTTTTTTTAAATTTAGCATCATAAAAGAAGAACTGAATAGCACTGAGGATTGACTTCAAATAACATTTTGAGTAGAAAATTTACAGTATGTACGAATACAAGAAATTGTGACCACCTCTGTCATCGGTTGGCTTTCCAAACATTTATTGCATTAAGTATTAGGGAATGTGCTCTTTAGATAACCAGATTCCCACTGCAAGGAGTAAGCAGAGCAATCAAACTCCTGTGACCAGTTATAGTCTGAAAGCTCTTTGTGCAAGCCGTTTGGGAAAGACGGTTACAAAGTGGTTGGTCTTCGCCCCCTAGTGTTTGCTTAAGAATTAATGTCAAACAACCATAAAAGAAAGAAAATTTTAAAAACTAATTCCTTCTGTAAAACCCAACCAGAGAACACATGCCATGTTTGTCTAAAGTATTAGATAAACATATTTTTTTTTGTAAGATTGCAATTCACATAATTTAAAAAAAAACAAAAATACAGTAAGATGAATCATATTTGCTGTGTAGAGAGCAACTTACAGTTTGTACTTCGTTGTATGCATATAGCAGTATAAAAGACCAACATAATTTGCTTTAAGAACTCCAGCAACTCAAGCCAGAGGCATTGTCTGCATCCTGTGAATGGGAGTGGTTTGCATTAATAGGACTGATCTGCAAAACCTGCTGGGCAGCGCTTTAGGTGTGGATGTTATATACAGATGTTGCAAACCAGATTACTGTTAAATCCTTCATTGCTTGAGTGAATGCAAGTGCTGTGCAAAGCTTGCCCTGGCTGAGAGCCTCATCTGTGTGGCAAAAGTGAATACGGAAATTTTCTGCTTGTCACACAGGCATGATTAAATGGAGTTCAGTGCTTTACCTTGCTGCTCGTAGCACTAACATCATGGCCAGAAAACAACTACAGTGAGGTACTGAGGGGCCAAGCTAACACACCTGATAACCCAAGAACACTGTGGGCCATCAGCTGGACCGTTGCCAAGAGAGTGAATGAAAGAAGCAGATCAGAGAGGGAATGTGAAGTGGGGTTTTTTATTATTTTTTTCCTAAAGCATTAATCAAGCACATCCCAGGGCTGAATCTTCTACTATTTTTATTGCCTTTTATTAGGTGCTCAGTTCTTTCCTTGAAACAAGTTTGAAACAAGATCATACCACACATCTAACACAAAAGCAGTCTCTCTCCTTTTTCATAGCTACTGGCAGGATTGACCCTGCATGCATTTTTAACCACGCCCACAGGCTTAGTTCTCAGGAATAACAGCTCATTTTTGCTAAAGCCCACAAGAACATGAAATCTGGAAATAATTATGAAGACAGCTATTCCAAGTGTGGATGAACTGCATCCTGCTGCTGGTGGGAACCTAGTGGCAGACATTTATTACCCGACAGAGCAGAGAGGGCTCCTTAACTACTTAAAGATAATCTGTTCAGTTCTGAACAGAGCAGTACGTTAATGAAGATAATTGGTCTTTCTAAAATAAAAGGAAAAAATATGAAAGAAATTTACAACGTGATGCAACACACAAGATAAGCCTGCATTTGTACTATTACTAGCATAGTATGTACTTGAAATGTATATAAATATGTACATTTGAGCCTGCCATAAAAATAATCTCTTTTATGTTGCAGACCATGTTATTTAAAAGACAAAACATAGCAACCCTGGCAGGTAAATTGCCCATCAATTAAATGTGTCATCAAGTATCACCTCCCATTTAGTTTTCTATAAAAGCCATTACCTAGCAATGATCACAGTGATAAGGCAGCTTGTTACCCACTTCTTCCTTTCTGAAATAAGCAGAGCCTCATGGACCACCTTGGGAGATTCATTCAATCAGATGCTAAAGGTATGTGGCTAAACATATTAGAGTACTTTACCAAGAGTTTTGTTACATTTTGATAGGGTTTTTTCAGGACTGACAACCAAAAAGAGAAAATCTGTCTCCTTTCTCTTGAAACCTTGTCCAAAAAGAGCAGTACTGTACATTTTCAACATACAAAGAAGGGAGAGGTGAGTAAAGCTTGTAAACAAAAATCGTAGAGTGACTTAAGAAGTGAGGAAAATTCTCTAGCTATTGGTCCTTTGTGCATTTAGAATAAAGCTAACACAGTTTTTACTAGGTAATTAATTCTCTGAATGATACCATACATTAATGGTTTTTAGATTAAGGCAAAGAGGAAATCACAAATCTATCTAGATTAACTAACCACTGCACAGACGTCACATATAACCTTCCTGAAATAATTCTTTTCAGGTTAGAGCTCTGGCTGAAGATGAACTATTTTTTAAAAAGCTATTCCTTCTTAATATGTTCACTAATGAAAATCCAATCACAATTAAACATTGGGAATACAAAAATAAAAATGTTGTACCTTTGTACCTTATTTCTGCTATGCAAGAGCTTAGCTTCCAGTTCTTCCCACTGTGTCCTGTTACATCTTTTTCCCCACTAGATCAAAGAGCCTATTACTATTATCTACCAGTTCCCTATACAAGTAGTTAGAGATCATGACCACTTACCTGCTGATTGAAGTTCAAAACCCCTTTAAATTCAATTTACAGTGTTAACATTAACGATAGTGTGACTTTCTGATGTTTTTACATAAGCTTATAATAGTATGTCCCTAGCAATATATCCCTGGTTATACATGCAGGGAAGTAATTTCTTCTTTAATAACTGGAAAATCAGGTGTACCTGACTGATCATGACTGTTCTCTGGGCTTCTCCAGGAATCAGTGTTCCCTGAGGCAAAGCATCTGCAGCCCACCCTGAACATATGAGCTACCTTACGAGCTCCTGTGTGTTCTGTATTTGGCTCCAGACAAGTGGTTTGCTCCTGGACACGGATTCCTCTCATTTAGTTACCTCCTTGTTTTTTTACTTATCCATCTTCTACTCTTTGGAACTTCTATAAATATTGGTATTATTCAAATTTTGACAAAAATATTTTTTATTGTAGTGCCTACATTAAATGTACTTTGTATTGCTACTAAACAAACATAGTGTTCTCGAGACTTTATTGTCTAACACGCTAAGTTCTTGCAGGACCTTACTGTCTATCTAGCAGCATCTTGGATACCCTAATTCACTTACAGCTAGTTCAGCTGTGCTGGTTACACAGCCTTAGTCCAGATACACACAGCCTAAGTTTTGCACAGCATAGGATGAAGGGTTAATTATTTGTAATCCCACACCAGCCCATTATTGTGGTGTATTATTTTACTATTTGTTAACTGAGACCTGGAATAACCATTCTATCATTAATTGTATGTCACTGGAATATACCTGTTCCTCATAAACAGGCAAAATCCCAAAATACATGGTGGGTCCTGACTTACAAGTTTCATACCATTTTCCAATCTACCACATGAGAAATTTTACGCCAGAAATATACCACCTGACCCTATGTAGCATAGTTAATCTTTTTTCTTTCTATTTTTTTTTTTTAAAAACTATAGCATTTTCATGGAATCTGCAAAAAGAATAAGGATTCTTAAAGACACTCACCTAATAGTGCTAATTCCTCTGGTGAAAGATGGCCATGAAAGCAGCAGTATGATATTAGATAATCTTGTGCATTAACAGCAAAACGTTCGCAATCAGATAAAACATCATGTATACTTACTGTAGTAGCTATGCAGAAGAGCTCAAATACAGTTTGGCTACTTATTTGCATAGATTTTAAGTTACACTTCTGCTGATTAAGCTAACTAGTCTTTTTTGATAGCAATGGCCTTCTATGCTATCATTCTTTTCCCTAGCACAGCGTGTATAGGAGGAGTAAACACACACAGCATTTTCCCTGGAGAAAAGGGTCTGACCTGCTTGTGGTCTCTCCTTGGAGCCTACGGGCAGCTGGTGCAGATGCGCTAGGAGTGTACTTTGCTCCGGTGTTATGTGGGGAGCAGGCAAAGTGCTTGTTCCACTGCACACGCGCTGGTGGGAGAGCAGCCTACAGCAACACCAGGAACCCACTCACTCCAGCAGGCTGCAAAAAAGCACACAGGGCTGAACAGCTTTGCGATGGGATCCAACAGTCACTAGAGCTAGGAGCGAAACTTTGGGTTTTCCAGCAGAAAACTCCTTGATGATAAAAAGGGGTCACAGTAAATCATACCAGTATCGATCAAAGTTCTTCCACAGATCTTTAAAGAACACCACAAATTTCTCCCCCTTCAGAAATGGTCTGAAATCCAGCACCATCTGGGATTTCATTAGCAACTGGGCAGAGACCATGGCAACATCCCAGAGCGCTGCTGTGGTCACGATAGCTTCGGCAGATGATCATAACATCCCTTTGCTGCTTTGTCCAACTGCCATAGCCCCAAGTAAATCAGTCTTCTAAAGGGGTGATTTTCTTCCTACCATGCATGCCACACTGTTACATCTATTTGTTGGTTAAAAAACAGAACTGGGGAAGCATTTAGTTGCTGTTAAACACTGATCTAAGTGATACATTTTCAGATCCTAATTATTATTGTCTCACAAACTTTCTTTGATTTACTGTTCTTCTGGACTTCCTTAACGACAGAATGAAGTAGCAGATAATAATCTGTAAATGAAGCACTTTGCAGAGAGACTGGTCCAATTATGATTAGATACAGGAAAGGTCTTACTAAGTTTCCCTCATTTGGATGTTTTAAGAGAGAACATTCTGTTCAAATCCATGCTCAAAAGATCATTCAGCAGCAAGCTAAGGAAATGACTACATTTCCAGGTATAGATTATATTCGTTACAGTTATAGCTCTTAAACTTGGATTTAAAAATGTTTTGATTCAGTTTTATTAACATCAGTTTGTAGAAAACAGGGGGTACCTGAAAAATAAAAACCATTCCTGATTCCTGGAATCAGACAAAAAAAAAAAAAAAAAAAAAAAAAAAAAGGAGTAGTTTTCCTTTTGAACCTGTAATCTTTCAAATTTTATCCAGAAACTTTTAACAGTGACATTCCCTTTCATATCGTTCCCTTTTTACCATATTTCTCAGAGCAAGTATGAAGACCAGGCCTTAATGGGATGTTACTGTGAAAATCAGATGCTTAGCGTTTTACAACAGGTTTGCTGCAACCTGAGGTTTTAAATCACTGAGGTATGTCAAAATCTAATCTTTTCCACAGGAGTGGAACTAATTTTTTATCTTAATGTGCTTAAAAAATGGCAAGATACAGTTTGTTCTTAGGTAACACTGAGCTGATCTTTTAGCATCCAACTCTTCCATCCCCAGAAGTTCACTACTTAGAGAATTTATCATTAAAGAGAAATTTTACAACTGCTTTCCAATATCAAAATTACGTGGTTTCCTTTCTTAAGTGCCATTTAAATGCTAATTTTAAAAATGCGATTTCACTTTGTTTCATATTAAGGAATATTGGAAAAGATACGATTGTACTTAATAAAGAAACTGCTGCCCCGTTTGGAAGACAGAAGGAAGTATCATCAGGAGTTTGCCTCATCTACTTCATTTCATGGAGTTCATAACATCGTTCAGACGCAGAGCAAGACGCGTAAAGTGCTGTGGCTATTAGTAGTCACAGGCTGTCTTGCCATTGTTATTTGGCAAATCTGCAGTCGCTTCATCTATTACTTCAGCTGGCCAACCACAACTACAGTGGTGGTTCAGTATGTGGAAAATGTCAAATTCCCTGCTGTGACTTTTTGCAACTTGAACAGGTAAAAGTTATGTTTGTTGTTCGCTCCTGAGAGGCAACACCTCTTTATCTGAAAGCAGTCAGGTTCCGCAATTTGTTTGAACAAATCACATAAAACAAGGGAAATATGGCTCTGAGGGGCACATCTTCCACACCACCACATGAGATCTACATGAAGAGGAAAATATGAGAATCAAGGAAGGGAGGTGGCTTTTTTAACCTTCTCCTTCCTTCAGATGAGCAACTGCATTACAGATTTTTCAGTTTCAAAACATAAATTAGAGTAGAAAAACCTCTCCGGTGGTGGTGGTCTATGTATAAGTGTTGCTTCTACAGCATAACTAAGGGACAGTCATCACTCACATCTGAGTTAAATATAAAAAAACAAGACTTGCAAATAGATTCAAATACAAACCTCATCCACATGTAGAAATACTAGGCAAAGTAGGTACTTTTTTTAGAGGTGCTCAGCCTTTCCAGCTCCAGCTGATGTCAGTGGGATTTGCAGGAGGGAAGCGTTTGGTTTCCTCGGAAATCATGTATGTAAGCAGGAACTTCACTACAGATTTCTACATTTGAAGACAATGGCCAAGATTTGAATCAACGCAGCCACTTTGAAAACAACGGAACAAACCTACGGCCTGATTTTTAGACCAAATATGTAATATAGAAACAGGTTTAGAACTAAAGAACATTTACCCACATTGTTTCCTCAGGAATTGCAAGCTTTTTGTCTTCTACCTTTCGCTCACAGAAGAAGCCCAAGTCTCAAATACCTGGAGCTGTTCCGCCTCACCGTGCCTCCTTCCCATTGCCCTGCATAAAGCCCTCCTGGGTGCGCTGCCGCTGGAAGTCCCTCTTGATTACTGGGGGCTGTGTGTTATAAAAACACCTCACTTCTTTTAACTAGAGTGGCAGCACATTGTAAGTAGCCAGCTACTGAGCATGGCACTTGTCTAAGTGACAGTTTGCTGCCCTATCCATCTGTTGCTCATGTTGTGCTTATCCTTCTCTCCCACTTTTAGTAACCAGGCTTTTTTTTGTTTGTTTGTTTTGTTGTTGTTGCTGGCAGGACAAAGAGGCACAGATCTACATCTACATTTATTTTTTGACTCAAATTCAGTTGTGAAAAGTTGTTCCCACCAACCACCCTTAAGTTGCATCATTAAGATCTATTATACTAATACATTATGGTTTTTTTAAAATAGGACTACATAAAATGGCAATTATAAAGAACATGGTAGTGTAGTTTCATTTGTGCTCATTCTCTTTTCAAACTTATAACTGTTCTTTAAACCTTTACTGCAATAAAGGGCTTCAATGCTGTATGTCAGGAAAGCATCTCCAATGCCTCATCCTGTTTTTGAGGCTTTTCAAGTGGTTTCTAGGAGTAAGGATCACCCGTGGTTTATACTGCTGTGTGACCAGCCACAGAGCTCACAGGAAAGTAGACTATCTCTACACTGAGGTGTAGGACCTTAGAAAAGCAGGTATATGAGATTACTGCAAATGCACTTAGAAATCAATTTTCTAAATGATGAAAGACCACTCTTTCAAAAGGAACAGCTCCTCCCAGTTAGCTTCCCCCATTTAAACGCAGTTGTTCAGCTTGTCATCAGTTCTACAGATCTGGTTGTTGGCTTATGCAGATGGCTGATCTACTCCAATTTGGGGGGGTTTATTTTTTTAATAAACAACCACACACAACAGAAACGTTTCCAGTATGACTGACCAGAATAACCATGGGAAGGAAGGTGTCCATCTTTGGTTTTCAGATATGGAGAATACCTTCCTAGAAATAGAGACTATATTGTTTATTCATGTGGTAGAGATCGAAGTGCAATGTGGTGGGCAACACACCTATAGTTTGCGAGTAGACAACAAATCATGTTATAGATTTGGCAATAGCAGCCTTGAGATCAGTCCTATAACTCTGCAGAACTCCAAACGATTTTTTTCTCCTTCCCACTGACAGGTTTCAAGCTCATGCAGTAAGCAACCTCAAAATAATTTTTTTTATTTGGAACATTGTGTCTGGAGTTCTCCAAAAATTTGCTAAGGAAGATAAATATTCTCAAGAGCTAAACGATTTCCTTCTTGGGAACCAGAACTTCAGCATCAAAGAGTTTACAAGGAAAAATGGGTTTTATCTGAACAGCACCACATTGCTAGAATGTGAATTTTTTGGAAAGCCATGTTACCCACAGGTAAATATGTTTAATTTACTGTAACAGTAGCATGGAGGGGAAGGAGATGTATTCTTACCACACCTAGCTTTCCCAGCTACTCCCCCTGTTTTCTTACAGTCAGCCAATGGAGAAAAAAAGTCCTGCTCTAAATTACCCTGAGGACCTTGATTCTCCCACTGACTGCAGAGACAGCCTGCTGGACTCCCTGAGCTGTAAAATGGGATTTCAGTCTAAATTGCTCTCTGTCTAGTGCCACTTCTGCACAGATAGCAGCCTTTGAAAGCTCTCATAACTCCAGGCTGTATCTAACAACCTTTTCCATAAGTGGCCCACAACAAAGGTCAGTTTAAAGAGAGCTTTTTGCTTGACATGATCGCATCATTTTGTTCGTGAGGCCAAGAATATGGACAGGCAGGGTACCTATATGCAGACTCAACAGGAATTTTAAATAACGAGGTGAAAATAGCCCATCTTTGAGAATTTCAGACAACAGCCAAAGAATAAGATAGTCCCAGTTTTGAGTCGATTCTTTCATAGAGCAGTTCTCAACTTAAGTAGAAAACATTAACAGAAAAGTCAGGCCTATATTCTTTCAGATTAATCCAACCTTTAGATATGATGTAGGTTCTAAAATTAGGTATTGGAGAGTTCTCTTCACTGAAAGACACTAGCGCTAATAACTAAGGCAATGAGATGCAGTCATATTAAACGATGAGATGGCTTTGGGAAAAAATGCAAATATTGTATTCCATATGTAACATGACATTTAGTTTTGAAACAGTCTTCACTAAACATCTGGAAAAATTAAAGTTGGGTTTGAATATGTAATTTCTATATAATGTAACAGGTACAGAAAAACAACAGGACCTCATTAAATGATACTGAGCAGCTCATAGGTACTAACAAACTGAATTTTCTCCTTTAAACTTCATTTTCTGTAGAAAGTCATTAAATCCTTTTGAATATTCCCATCAATCACCACTTTTCTAACTGTAATATTTGGCACTGCCTTTGGAGGGGGGGAACAACGACCAAACCAACAAAACCCAACACCAGTTAAATTGGTATTACTCTCAATTTAATCTTCCCTGTTTTCCCTTATTGAAGGATTTTGAACATGTTTTCACTGAATACGGGAACTGCTTTACCTTTAATCACAACGATCTTCCAGCAAGAAGAGTAAGTTTGTCTGGAAGAGGCTTACATTTGCTTTTTGACATCCAACAGGTACAGCTACCCTAATGATTATAAACAACAAATCGTGCAATAACTTACAGATGAGTGGAGGTGTTTTGTTTCGGCTTTGTTTTTTTGTTTGGTTGGTTTTACACAGACCTTCAGAATTTTAAAATTCTGTATCAAGACTATTTCTGAGAGGGTATTTTAAAGGGAAGATCTCATACAGATTTAAAAAGTCAGAATTATTATTGGCTCTGTCCCCAGATAAATAGTTCTAAAAGTTGGGAGTATATGTGTGTATATACACAGTTCACCTGCAACTGAAACATGTCATCAGAGCAGTAATTTAATTTTATACAAGCCCTTCAGAATAATATAATTTCATTTTAATAAAAGGCCTAGTAGGGAAGGTCATGTGATGCCAATTTCTTAGTAATACTGAATTTTGGTTGCAGGAGCAGCTGTAGGTGCTCAATACCAGCTAAGATCTGGTCTTTGCAATATAAATAGTCTCTAACCTTACTAGAACTGTCATTGACCGACAAACACCAGAAAACTCAGGGAATATCACCTTGTGAGATTGGGGAAGAAAACTAAAATCTAGGATGATAAATGACTTGGACATTCACTTTTGTTCTCTAGGAATTATGAGAGAGTAGTGACACTTTCTGGAGTGACTAACGGAAAGTTTGTTGAAATATGATGGGTAGTTGCAAGTAAAAGGAACAAATATCCACATTATGAGTAAATGTTCATCTATGCCTTCTTGCTTTTGAAATTAGATGGCAGAAGGAATAAAAAACCTGAAAGTTTATAGTAACTGGAAGGAAACCCACAGAGGTAATCAGCAAAGGAAAGTCAAGTCAGTTTGCTTCTATACTTTTCTGTAAATTGCCAAAAATATGACTAGATATACAAGACCAAATTAAAAAGCATAGTATCATTGTAAATATAGCTAAAGCTTCAGATGCCAAACAAAGCCAAAACTATCTCATATAATTCTTTCTGTATCAGGAACAATTCACTGATGAACCTGCTCTTGGTTACACTGATGCTGGTATAACTTTTGTTATCCATTCACCCAAAGAGCTTCCACGCTTTGATGGTTTAGGTTTATTAACACCAGTAGGCATGCACGCACAGGTCGCAATCCGCCAGCTGAAGGTAAGGACTTTCTCCATGAAGTGGAAATACCGGTCTTTACTGTCTCTAATTCTCTTCTGAAACATGAGAATTAATTAGATGTTTAGGAAGCTAAAATATTTATCATGCCAAAGTGACTCCTAAAAATATTTTTTTCCTCCAGACACACACACAAAAAAAAAATCTGCAGGTTGGGGGGGGGGGGGGGGGGGAATGTCATTGGTCTTCATAATCTGTATCTATTAGAGTCAGCCTTTCTATTAGAGTCAGCCTTTCTTTCCCAACATTCTACAGTCTCGCTGACGTATAATGATGTAAAGACACCACAGCATTTCCCCACCAAGACAGTCTGTTACCATTAAGGTTATCTCTGATTCCTAGTGGAATCTAAGTGGAGTGGACTCCTCTTCAGTGCTAGGCTGTCTGATCACATCCTACCTTTGTTGTCAGAGAGATGAGATTCTTTTATAATCCTAGAAACATGAACTGTAATTCCTCCAATTAAATCAGAATGTTACTGCTTTTGTCTTCAGCAGGCTTGCTTCAGCATTTTAAAGTGTGAGAAAATAATATCAAATAAAAAAAGAGACCAAAACAATGTATTTTCTGTTATTATTGTCCTACAGTCAATTATCCAAGAATACCCATGGGGAGAGTGCAATCCTGATCTAAAGCTTCAGTACCACAAGATTTATACTACTAATGGATGCTTGCAGGAATGCAAAGCCCAGTACATCCAGGACTGGTGTGGCTGCTTGCCATTCATTCTTCCAGGTATTTCTCAGGAATATCATCATACTATCCACTGATCATCTTACTAGGAGACCTCACCTGTTACTGAACCAAAAAGGAGATGGGGCACATGCTTGAGGGATATCTACAACTGGGATTAATTAAGATTATATAAATTTGTCTTCTTTTTCTTTTTGTAATTTGGAGAAAAGCAGCCAGATATTCAGTCAGCTCTAGACCTAGCATCTGTGTCATTGGCTATTCTTAGGATAGACACCAAGAAACTTGAAAGAAAAGATTATGCCTCAGGTCTGTGAGACAAGTCTAGTCTTCAACCTGACTTCCTAAACAGCTGGAACTAAATCCAGAAGTCATAGATTTCCCACATCTACCCCCCAAAAAAATACTTTGTGGTGTTTAGCAGCCACAGTAGGACTGATTATTTGAAGACAGAAATCAGGGTCCTCCACATGAACCATGGAAAGACTCTGGCACCAGAAGAGGGCTCTGCAAAAGCCAAAAGGCTGCGTGGAGCCATCAAATCAGCCTGAAATGCAGAGTACAGGTGTATGCTGTAATGCTCCCCTCAAGATTCCAGGCATCTTCATCACTCTAGAAATGTAAAGCAGTAACGCTGAGCCCTGACCAGTATCCTTCCTCCCACCTCTTCAGCATTAAAAAAAAAACCACCCAAAAAACACCAAAAAAAAACAAAAAACCAACCACACACACAAAAAAAATAGTCACCTCTTTCTGAAGGCAAAGCTGGAACCCAAATCTGCTCTCAAAGCTCATTTTTTTTCACTATTAGTGAGCAAGAAAGTCATTGTTACACCTGCACTTTCTGACTCAATGTATTTTTAAATATACCCAAGCAAAGTAGGATGTTTTCCACTAAGGGAGATGCATTGATGAGTAATCTCTAGCCTGTTTGACCACCTCTTGGAAAGGAGGTTGGAAATTTCCTCTAAACTCTCATGGAAAGGGGATTGAGAAGGAAATTAAGTTTAGGTCTCCCATATGCAGGGTGACAGCTTCATACAGTCACAGATAAAGGAGGGCAATGTCTTCTTTAGCTGTGTGCTAAAACATTAAGGAATATTTCCATGCAAAGGAAAAACTTGGGGTGAAACTGAGACCATCTGAAAGCTTAAAATTTTGCTGTTAGTTCAAGGTGCTATCTTACCCCTTAGGTCTCCAAACAACTCTTGCACGAAGATCAAAACTTTTGCTGAAACACACGGGGTAGTATATAATCATATAGCCCATCTACCCTACTTTGTTTTTTCATTTCCACTAGGAAAACCAGAAATTCCTGGCTTTAGCAAGCTGACACAAAGAATGAGCCACAAGCTCAAAGGCAGTTCTGGCTGGCACACATAATAAAGATGTTTGCTCCAGTAGCAAGCCTCCTGCCTTGTTCCATTATCCTTTTTTCACTATGTACCCCTTTTGGTGTTTGTAGCTGCACTGCGCCCATCTGAATTGATTTCTCAGTAGTCTAATGATAGACAAGAAGCAGCTTTGATGACATTACATTTCAGTTTAGTACAAACCGAACTAAGGGTCAGATTGTTAATTGACGTTCCTAAAGTTTGTTGTTTATTTTTAAGGAAATGGAACAGAATGTGATTTGCAGAAGTTTTACAATTGCGTTTATCCGGCAGTCTGTAAGTAATAACTTTATATTCATACTTTCTAAGTCAATTCCAAATAGTAGACAATATCTAGCTATCAAACAAATATCATCAAACAAAATACTGAAAGTAGTACTAGAATGGAGTATGTCCCAGTCCATTTAATATTCAGAAAATAAAGAGAAGGCAGTGCATTAAAGAGATGCCAATTTAAAAAAAAAATAAAAAACATAAGAACTCGTTTTAGTAATAAAAAATGTTTTAAAATGGGAGAACATGAAATAAATCTGTTTTCAGTTATCAGGCCTCTGGCTTGCATTTTTGCATCTTCATGGTATCATCCTTCTAGCTCCAATGTTGTATTCTTCTTGTTTGTGATAAAAAAAAGTGAACAGCACAGTAATAACAGGTTTGCTAACTGATAGAAAACATAATTCAAAATTGCTGGACTTGAACTTTTTATCTTTTCAAAAGTAAAATGAATTATATATTTTCAAAGCGCTCCAAATGCAATTCATTTCCATAAGCAAATAATCTGCACACAGTCAAGATGAGACCTGTAAGTCACTACAACAGGCTTTCTGGAAATGGTAATCTTCAAATGGTAATCTAAGAAGTAATTTCTCATGAACTTTAGGAAGCCTCCTTTTTAATTGTTTTGGATTCTGCTATGTAAAGTGACTCTCCTTTCCCAAAGAAATGGATGATTAAGATACCAAGTAGAGTAACAAGTTTTGGAGAGTCTGTGCGGGGATTTATTTCTGTTTTGATCAGGCATGTGCAACATTCAGGCAAGATCTACTACCATGAACAACAGCTGTTTCTTTTTCCTGTGGCCCTTGTGAAATAGATTCCACTAAGTTTGCGTTCTTATATAATCATGAGCTTTGACAGCCTGTCATGGTGCAAGTACATCTATTGTTTTACTTCATGGATATTTTTGACCAAGTTTCAAAGAAACCACTGAGCAATGGACAAAAACAACCCCTAAGTCCTATCAAGGATGGGTAGGATTCAGAGCTGGACCCCAGAAGGAACTGGCATCATAGTCCATGGTGAATCTGGCTTGCAGGGGTCTGGTTCCCAGGACCCTGAGTTAGGTGCTAAGTCTCCTTCTAGGCACAGGAGAGATTGGACATCTGATAACAAAATTTCAGATGATAGCACACTGCTCTGCAGGACCCTCCTCTGAGAGCGTTTATTTTAGGAACTCTAAAGGCTGGTTATCCAGAATGAAATCCACAGCCCCAGCACCCCTGGAGAGTACCTCAAATCATTAACTAACAGACTAAGGTATCTCCTTCTCGGCAGTTTGCAGAAGCAAGAAGCCCACATGCCAAGGGAAAAGACACAACACCCACCACCACACCAGGACAAATAAAGCATCACAAACAGGAGATTATGGTACTTGTCTGAAACCAGATGGATTTGGGTGATGGTTGATGTTTTAGGAAATATTTATGCCTTAACATTTTTCTTCTACATTAATTTTCTCCAGCTCTCCCAGATCTCTATAATGATTTCTTTCTGTTAGAGCCTCAGCAGAAGAATGGCTCCCCACTGTCATGAGCAGACAGACCTGCAGAATTTTTTGACTTCTCTATAATATTTGAAAAAACCAAAGCTGTCCCTAAGCCCTTTTAGCTGTTTTAAGCCCAATTATGAAGTGGCAGGCATGGGTTAAGGTAAAGCGAACTTAGCTTACCGAGATTTTTATGTAGTTATCAGATGATAGTAAATTACAACTGGTATTGCTGCAGAACATGCTTCTGTACACTGAAATGAGCTAGGCAGACATCAAGGCACCAAGACCAAGGATTATATACCGAAGTGTGCAATCAGAAAGCTAGCACAAAACATGGAAGATCTTCTGTTGTCCTACTCTTTAACTGTGAATGAGAAATAATAAGCGCATAACCCCCTAACAAAGGCAGAAGGACTTGCAGGTGCTGAATACCTGAAAAAAAAGTCATTAAAAAAAAATCTCAATCCTTAGAACTGTGCACCAGTTTCCCAAATGTCAGTTATTTATAACTGAGACGTATCCACTTTTGTCAGGATAACCAACCCATACATTTATCTGTCAGTTAAAAGTAATTTTCTAAGTTTTTTTAAAAAAGATTTTTAAACTGCGTTCTTTTTTAGAAATATTATGTTGATTCTCTCTCCTGAAATTTCAGATGATATAGAGAAAAAAGGATTATGTACAGCAGGAACCCACAATTCCACTTGCCCTGCCCCATGTGAAGAAACAGATTATCCTACCACTGTCACCTATTCAAGTTTTGGAGGAGAAAAAGCCATAAAATACTTTTCTGCAAAACTGAAGAAAAGCCCAGAATACATTAGGTAATCTTCCTTAATTATTGTCTAATAAAGAAATAAGCAATTACTTTTAAGTGTGCTAATAGAGTGTTTGACGTAAATATGACATTTTAAAAAGATATTCTTATGTGTGATATTGATAGTGTTGTCTGTGAGATAAAATAACCTTAGGTAAAATTGGTTAAGATACATACATATTCATATCTATATCTATAAAATACACTTACTTACATCTAAGACTTGTGGATAACAGAATAGCTACTGCAGTTAAAAACTACTGTTCTCAATTACCTTCTGCCATAGATTTCTTCTGACAAAGTTTTTTTGATCACTTTTGCAATTAAGAATAAAGAGCAGAGTTATTAAACCTATCAACAATCCCTGTGAGCGATCCATCCAATAAAGGAGACAAATCTTCACCCTTCCACAACTGGAGTCAACAAACAGCCTAAATAGGTGCTATAAATAGCTGTGCTTTCTCTCAGCCCATTCCCAAAGGAAGTTTCATAAGCACTGATGTTTTATTGTAGCAATAATGTCATAAATTTAATAATATTTTCTATTGTTAGTAGAATTCACTAACACCGTTTATATTACAAAATTTATTTAGAAAATATTTGATACACTATTAATTCCCATGAGGTAGCAAAAGAGTGAAATACTGTGGTTGCGTCTTTGTGACTGAAAACACTGCACAGCAAAAGTAAGTAGGTCTATACCGAAGAGACTTTCTAGTGTGAAAACATGTCTCAACAGTATTGCCTGCACCTTTTGTCCAGGAAGCGGTGCTAGAACTTCAGCTGCGCAGAGCTGTGTCATGCAGTAGTAGCACCGAGCTGACATAAACGGCATACTTTAAAATTAATAGAAGAGATATCATATATGCTTATGCTTTAGTAGAGCATATGTGCCTTACTGTTACAATACAACAAATCAATACCAGATTTCCTTGCAAACACAACATTATATATCCCAAAATAGAAGGATTTCCATACTTCTTTGCTAGAAAGATACAATCTAGTTGTCAAAGAGCATTTAATACAGTTTGAATTACAATAAATTGCCTCTTGCTCATAGACGTAGAGGTTAGCAATACAAATAAGTAATAAGATGGCGCTACATGAACTCATAGTATCCACAACATCAAAATATGTTTATAAAGAACCATAGAAAATTGGGCTAATGAATATCTATGAGTACTTCATTGTTTCAGACACTTTAGTTTTTTCACTCTTGAAGCTATCAGTCTGCAAATGCTTGCATATGTTTTTATGTGAACAGGAACTATACGAATCATAGAATAGTTTGGGTTGGAAGGAACCTTTAAAGGTCATCTAATCCAATCTCCCTACAATAAGCAGGGACATCTTCAACTAGATCGCATTGCTCAGAGCCCCATCCAACCTGACCTTGAATGTTTCCAGGGATGGGGCACCTACCACCTCTCCGGGCAGCCTGTTCCAGCGTTTCACCACCCTCATTGTGAAACATTTCTTCCTTAGATCTACTCTGAATCTACCCTCTTCTAGTTCAAAACCATTACCCCTTGCCCAACCACTATAGGCCCTATTAAAACGTCTGTCCCCAGTGAAGATTATTAAAATTAAACCTGTTGTTATGTGCAAAAGATATTAATCTATTGAGGATGTTTTATCTTTGGTGATTATTTTATTGTCTGTAAACATCATGCGCAATCCAGTAATTATTCAATTAAGCAAATGAAAATACAGAACATGCCCCTGTTACCAAGTCTTAACCAATAGGAACCCTGCCCATGTATTAACGAGTACATATTCCAAACTATAACATAAAGATCCATTGATTTCTGAAGATGTAAGAAGGGAAAAGTTAAATATTTATTAGATAGATCCGCTAGCAACTCGATGACAATGATAGGAGGTCTTATTAACTGAAGTTATGAAAAGAATATTCTTTTTAGTACTCAGTGCTACCTGAGTTTTAGAATTATCACCTAAAGAGATAGAAGTGATTATTTTCTATAGCACATATTTCATTTTCATGAATATTGTTAACGAGCTCATCACTGTCAACCCAAAAGTCTAGAACTTTTCACACTTCTGAAAAATAATCGGTACTTTTATTCTTAAAGGTCACAACATTAAGTGTGCAATTGGGTTTTGTGTGGTTTATGCCACACCATTATGTTGATATTCTCTTCAGGAGTTAAGGAGACTCTGTAGACATGATATAATAACTATGAGCTCTTTACTCACACTGAATCATTCCACAGGTCTTGCTCCAACTGAGATTTACCTACTCTTCCACTTTTGCAGCAGGCAAGAATATAATTAGGTAAGCAAGGCTATTAGCACAGAATAGAACTAAACACCTGAATACAGCGCAAGAGCTCTTCTGCACAAACATGCTCACTGAAATAAGCACAATTAAATATGCAGTTGCACATAATCAAGAGTGGTAGACTAGACTTCCAAGCACAGTATCTGCTGTAGGTCAGATACTCAAGCTTATCTCTGTGATCCTTAAAAGGTACAAGTGTCTCGCAGTACATGTCTAGGATTACTTTCTCAGCATAGCCTGAAGATCTACTCTGATAAGCTCCTGTTGTAACTGCTGTTATTTGGACACCTTTTTCCTTCAGTCCATCCAACTTATTTTGGTAACTCTCATCTAATTATTCTTTAAAAGACACCATCACTCTCTCTGAACTTGGTTCTTGCTGATAAATGTTGGCAAAAACGAACAGTGCTCCTGATCACCTCGAGTAATACTGTATGTAATTGTCGTTAGGCAGAACCTTGTGCGTATTGACATTAAATATCATGATCTGAGCTACAAAATAACACAGCAGCAGAAGGCCTTGACTATATCAGAGTTGCTTGGTAAGTGAATGTTTAATATTTATTTATTGCTGATTAATTATTAATCTTAAAAAGACCTCACACAAACAGACTTTTTTTTTTGTTCTCTCCCCTCCTGCGTCATAGCCCATATGGGCTTCTAAACAAAAAGCAATACCTTTTATTTTGTTATGGTAATAATCATGTCTGCCTCACAGCCATTTTTGATACTGTCTCCTGTCATTCCATCAAAGAACCTGCAGTATGGACAGCAGCAGAAAATAACAATTAAGTTTGGCACTAGTTTACAGCTATATCACGCGTAGGACTGTAAGAATAGGGAAGTTTATGGGATTTAGAGGGGAGGGGGAAAACACGGAGAGGAGAAGCAAGGAAACAGTTAAAAAGGCATAGAAGCAGAAAATATTTTAAGTATCTGTTCCACAGTAGGATGTGTTGTGTTGTACTTGCTTTATTTAGAATTTTAAGAAACACATTAGTCTTCTCCAATAAACATTCTTAAGAATATTAATTCTGTTTTCTTAAAGTGATGAGTTATGTATATTGAATGTATTTAACACTTGAACCCAGCAGGGCCTCGTTTACTTGCTAGACTAAACCAAATGCTTAGGATGACGTATGTTTATTTCCTTCTATTACAGCTGATGTAGGTGGCCAGCTTGGATTGTTTTGTGGTGCCAGTATGATTACAATCATAGAACTGCTCGAATATATTTTTACTAACTTCTGTTGGGTGTGCATCTTTCTTCTATTGAAAGCTCCTGAAATGCCTCAATGGAACAACCCATCCCAGAACCAACCAACACACAAGGAAAAAAAGAAGGGAATACAAGAATGTTAGTGGCTTGTAGGAGCACAAAATTAATTGTTTCTGCAGCTTCCCTTCCTTTTCAAAATACAATGGAGACAGTAATACTTTGCATTGCTCCCTTCCCTGCACTCATTCTTCCTGCTTCTTTTTTTGCCTAGAACTATTTAACTGTGCTAAGTAACTTTAAAGAGTGAACTTCGCAAAATTTCACTTTCTTTCTCATGTAAAGAAAAATGTAATCTTTACCTAAAATCTTACTGTAACAAATTCCCTTTTTTTTAAATAGCATAGCAAGTGATGCTACCATACAACATAATCCAGCATTTCTGAGCCAGTTTTTATCTTCTGTATTTTGAGTGAGGAGAAATTATATGCATATCAAAACAACACACACGTTTCTTAACCACCATAAAGGCAGAGCACTGCTGTGATGAAAAAGCAGATTCCTTATTAACAAGGAAATCTTTGCTAGTAGGTTACCACTATTACATGTTCAATTGAAGGATAACATAGCTTTATCTACCAGAATCAGGAGCATTCCTAGTAACAGTAACTTCTACAGTGTGTATCTGTTTGTCTGAAACATCCAAAAATAAGTCTCATGAGCCTGCCAACTGCTATAGAGAACCATAGGGCACCTTAGTGGGTGGCTAGTGGGTAAACATAGGCCAAGTTCAGTGTTTAATGTCATGGAAGTTGGTAATAAAGACTACAGGTTTCACCTAGGTCTTACCAAAAAAAAAAAAATAATCCATGAGAGTTAAGAATTTTGTGGCTTTAATGTTCAGAAAAGCTTCTGTGCTTTCCTATGTCTGTATGGGCCTATGGAACAGTAGTGGTAAACTTATGAGTTTTATGTTTTTAAAGAAGACTTCAGTGATTAAAAAACCACAACTTTCAAAGATGTGTAATGGTGTAGTATAAATAAACACTCACACACACTAAAGCTCATAGAACAGGAAGAGTGCACTCGAGGGGGGCCTTGCATACTTTTTACTACATCTTAGTAAACAACAAAATCACTTTAAAGTGTGAGTTAATAGGATAGGATAATTTCACTTTATACAATGAAATTAGATGTGTATCTTTAATACACTTCTTTCTCCAGAATGGGCCCCTGAATACATTTCTGAACAAATCCATGGCTGCCCAAGTCTCCTGCCACAGTCTCTCAATCAGAGCTTTTGATGCACTTGGAGGTGCCACACAGTCTCGACGGAAACACATTAGGAGAGGTAGAAAACAGTCTTGTAAAATTAGCCTTGGGCACATCTTTTAAGACTATGTGGTAAAGGATAATCCTGATGACTTCTATTCAGTACTTCCTACTAGTAATAGGTAACTTCATCTTAAAACTTATAGCTGTCTAGAGCTCAGACTAGCACCGTATAGACTTTGCTAATCAAAATATTTTTACATTAGAAAGCTCACAAAGGCTACAACGTTATACCTTCTTAACCACTGCTCTCCAGTGGGTGCCTGGGCTCTGCAGCCCTCAGACTGCCCGGGAGCGTGCCGCTGCACGCTTAGGGAATGTCAGTGCTGTGCCTAGAACTCCAGGTGAGCCATCAGCCATAGCCATGCTCTAGAGCTCACACTGTTCTTCCATACTCAAGTTCAGTGGCTAATAATAGATTAGTTTCTATGAAGAAAGTAGTAAGTGTACTTACTAAGCGGCCAAGCCCTTAATGTTAGACATCAAGTAATGAAAATGCTACTATTTGGCCATCAGTGGCAACAGCTTCCCTTCAATGCAAGCCCTAGGATAAGTAAGTCAAGAAATACGGGACATGGTTTTGCTTCCTAGAAAGTGATGTCTCCGTTTTACTCGTCAATAACTGCAGGCTTGAGACCTTAAGGTTAATTTAAAGCTATTTTTGCTCCATTCTTTTTTACTGGTCATTACATGGACTTCCCCCGCCTCGCCCCCCCGCTGTTACCAAGGGCACACGTTTGGAACAGCAGCTGTACCAACAGGTCTACCTAACCCCCCGTCAGAGGTGCGCATCGACCAGCGCGGGGGAAAAATGGAAAGAACAGAACAAACATACTGCAATATTTCTCTGAAGATTTCTCCCAACCTCAAACACTCTATAGCTGTGGAATTCTTGAGCCAGAAGAAATTATGGGTTTTTTTGGAAGCGGGAACCAGGTATTATCTGGCTTCTGGATAAAAAGAGCAGCAGGGGAAAGATTAGACATAGCGATCTAACAGGCCTTGTATTTCAGAGATCAAAGTGTTTTGGAGCTATCAATCACAATGATTTCTTGTGTGTTTGCTTCTACCAATAAGGGCTAAATAAAACAAAATTAATATTGCAATAACTGAACAAAATAGAACTGGTATTGTTTCTGCTGTGCCAAAAGTTCAACTGAAGCAGAGAACGTACAAAAAAAACCCCAAAAAACACTCAGCAAAAAAAAGCCACTTCTTAGGAAGAGAATGTATTTGTATCTTTGCTTAGGTTAACAAGACTAAAACGACTTTGCTTTCTCCACTGACTTCAGACAAGGACAACTGAAATCACTGCATGATTATGGATTCTTCTAACGCAAGTGGCAGAAGGAGCTCTGAAAAAAATGCTCAAACTGGTGTTTTGCCCAAGGTCAAGCAACAAACTGATGTGAGGGGGTTTTTGCAGCAATGGCTTGTGATGAGATTATATAAAGCAACTGATTCCCCAGCACAGCTAAATATAGCAAGTGCACTGTGCAGTAGAGCAGAAATAAGGGTGCTTTTGTATTTTGATGTATGACAACTGTTCTGTTAAGGCAACAGAATTTTGAAAAATTTTAAGAAAATATTCAGCTTTACTGGATAGTTAAAGATGGTGCGTGTATAAGGGCAGCAGAAGCAACCTATTTTAACAGTTTTATCAGATAGTCTCCCAATTTAGCATTACTTTGCTTCTTAATTGTTTGCTTTTCCTTTTCACAAGTGCACATCCATGCTTCAAGTACAGATATCAGCAAGCTTTTCCCATGCTAATTGTTTGATTCTAAAATGTTAATCTCAACAATTAAAATAATGACATGATTGGGAAAGCCCCCTTGGGCACCTTCCAAATCCCTGCCTGATGTGCAGAGGTGCAACACAGAATGTTATAGCTAGAAACACATTAGCCTGAAGATGACACCCTCCAACCAGCCCAAAACAGTAGTGTTGCACAACAAATAATACAAAAATGGGACATTTTTTAATGCATTCTGCAGAAGTCATTAGATTTTATTTAACACTGTAGAGAATATCATGCTGTTGCATATATTTTCTGAAGAATGGAGGAAGGCAATCAGGTTGTGCGAATAACAACCTGGTTTTGGTTGCTCTGGATTTTATGTCCAGAGAGGATTGTTGCATGCTCTTACACACTGTATTCATTTTCACACCCTTGGGCAGCGGATCAGAGCATCAAAGTAGCTCCTGATACAAGGAAGACAGCTTTAGAATCTATCAGAGAACCTGCTGGGACAGTTTGGGGTGGGGGGAGGTTGGAGATTGTGAAAGACTTGCATCAAATCCTTTGACAGGTTTCTTCAGCTCATTTCCTTTCTTCTGTATGTGGAAGACATCTCTAAAGGAGTGCCAGAAAGTAAGGATTTATTCAAGGAGAAATTGCAACTTTGGACAAAGAGCTCAGGAAACAGGCCTGGCACTTGCTTATTTGGTAAAGCAAAATGAACAGAGAGTGGCCTGTACAGGAGAAGGCTTTAGATCAGACTTTTAGAGTAGATTAATTCATTGCAGCATCTTGCCAGTAGATGCCCCACTTACCTCGGGCTTTTGGTCACAAGCCTTCACGCGTGAGTGGAGTTGATTTCTCAGCATCTGTTATGGAATCACTCAGTTTAACTTTAATCAGATTATTTCCCTCTGATTAGTGATGTATGAGCTGGCGAAGTATTTCAAACAAGTTGCTGGCAAACCTGACATTTACTTAGCCTGAAGTAAGTGACAGTATCTTTGACACAGAATGTATAGATTAATTTCTGAGGTAAACAAGCAAAAATATACAGCCATCCCTATTCTGCACCAAAATAAGCAGATCAAAGTATCTCCTAAGGAGCTTATATGAGCCAGCTGATCTACTGTTGCTTAAGAAAGTGTTGGTTAAGGTAAAATAGGAATGTCCTTAATCCTCATCAATTCTTTAGGCTGAAACTACACAGGAAAACAGGAATTTCCCTATGCAGTCACTCAGGTTGGAAGGTAGCTAGCTGTGTCCGCCCTCCAGCCCTAGCACAAGGGTGTGCACTGTACGTGAATCTGGTGTTGGCAAAACTTCAGGAAAGCAGTCTTCCTCACCCAGGCAGTACCCCATGGCAGCATGATACAACACCTCGGTTTCCTACAGCTCCTTTCCAGTTTAGCACTGCTCTGGGGTTGTTGCCTTATGTTTTGGAAATCCAAGGACCATCACACGATCCTAAAAAATCCCAGACCAAGGTAAACCACAATGGTTCACTCATGCCACTTGTCAAAGTACACAGTGCTTTAGAAGCATATATCCCTTACTATGCTATAAACGTTGCTACATCTGGTCACTGTAACTGTATCCCCAGTTACCTTCCCAGGGTGACAGTTGGTGTGCTTATTAAACTCAGGATACAAGAAGTCTCTCCAAACTCATATTGTAGTAATTACTTACAGCAATGTTGAAACATGACGGGGTTATAAACGATAAACTCTGTATGTGAATGGGATACTGCTGTAGATCCAGGGCTAGCACCACATCTTGTTGACGCTGCTTATGCCCATCCTGGTTAACCCTCTTGCAGTGTAAGTCCTTTTATCCACCAGAAGACACTCGGCTCTGCTGATTCCTCACAAAAAGCAAAGCCACCACAAGAAGGAGGGAACCTCCTTTAGAAAAGAAAAACTCCAAATAGCTCTTCCCACTGCACGCACAGCTGACATCCAAACCAGGGCTCCCTACCCATCTCCTATCCCAGGATAGAGGCTCTCAGTGATGCTTTTAAAAACCTCTTTTGGGATCAGGAGTGCTTTTACAAAACTGTAGCGGGGAGAGAGAGCTCCACACACATGCAGCTGTTCCTTCCAGACTGAAATACTAAAGCCTTTCTACCTCTAGAAAACCACGTCATTTCGCAACATGAAGCCTTAACCAGTGCATATCTAGCTTTGCCTTGCTAATTGTGGGGCTTGCTTTCAAAAGAACGATCACAAGCCTTAGAAAACTTGGTAATACTTCCAGTACACTTCAGGATCCTTGATGAAAATAAGATTTGTAGTCTACATGATAATTGTCAGTATTTCTGCATACTTTGTGACACTTTCAAAGCCACTCCCAACCTAGCCAGTTGTTTTGAGTTAGTGATGAAGACCTAGACTAACACAGGTTGCCTCACTTGTGGGTCTCAATCCAAGCACAGCATTGGGTTCCCTTACCTACTTCTACCTTTTTAAGACCTGGCAAACAGGCATTGAAGGCAGGTTTGATGACCGTATATTTGACCATTGCAGACATACCCGTCACATGCTTAAAGACTTCATTTCAAAACCATGAATCAACTGAAGATAAGAAATGGGAAGAGTTACAAGAAGGAAGACTTTCATACACAAGCTGTGAAAAATGTGGGCTTCTCAGGACTGCACACATGCCATAGAACATGCCAAAATTGTTCATTAAAAACCAAAATTTGCTTCTGGTGTTGTTCAACTCAGCCCATCTGCCTCCCACAATGATTCAATTCTTAGTGCAGTTTCCGTAACAGATACTCCCAATAACTTTAGCTAAGAATTTTAATATAACCTCTTTTCCTGGGGTAACCAACAGGTCTTTGTGTACAGTAGTGACCAAAGAAAACAATTATAAAGCCTTCTATGACTCCTGGCTAACAGGACTAGCCCTGGAATATCTTCCTGTTGTCACCTAGCCTGCTACGTTTGTAACCCTGATGAATCCTTAACATTCCTTGCCACTGTCTGTAGGACTAATATTACTTGTTACAGAACTGATCCAGAGATCAGTGGAAATTTTCCCACCTAAAAATGCCAAACAACTTCAGACCAAGCCCATGTAAATTTACAGTTCACTTGTAGATTGTGCATGCTCTAGTCTGGAAGTGTTACATCACACCTTCGTCCTTTCCTGCACTCTGAATAAGTCAAATTTTGGCATTTCATTTTTGGTGGGGGTTTTTTGTTTTTTGTTTTTTGTTTTTTTTTTAGTTTAAACTTCTGAGCAACGTATGAATAAAAGTGGCAAACAACACCACATGTGAAACAAACCAGATATGAGGGGAAAAAACCCACCCCAAATATTTAACTGCAGAAACATCACAAAATATCTGGTTTAAGATGAATGATAAGAAGCTGTTCACTGTTGACACATGAAAATCTAACAAACAGTAACAAGCAGAAAAGGAAAAAAAGGAGAAAAGGCAAACCTGTTACTAAGAGATCTACACAATTCTAAAAAAATCTGAGAGAAACAAGGTCACATCATGCGTTACAACACCATAAATTAGAAACTTCATTTTTCCTGAAGAGCAAGCTGCCAGTTGCTCTTTATTTTCCAGTATTCCACTTCAGACAAGGACTTCACCATGTGTAGCTCTTCACAAGATGTGGACCCTATTCCAAAGGACCTTCAGCCTTAGAAAACTGTTAATTATCCATCTCATCCATCAACTCAAAGCACCAAATTCAAAATGCCAAAATGTTTTGGGATGCCACTTTAAATTGTCAAATGGGAAAGCAGGGTAGGTAGGCAAGGGCTATTACCTGTTCCCTCATCCCGACTGCTTGCAAAGAAAGCTTCGATGTCTTAACATTGAACAAACGGCCTAAATAGTGAGCAGACAACTGCACTGCAGTGATGGGCATGACTGTCCTCAAGCCTCCCTTGAGGGGACGCATGTTCACACCTGGTATGTGAAGAAGCAGGGACAGCAATGTTTTTGAATTGTGTTGAACAGCCCAGCTACTTGCTACCCAGTTATTTTGATGATATCTTTGTGTTTGCTCCAGCAAATACTCACCCACATAAGCTCTGCTGGGGACACTAGCAAATATTGGATTATGAGGTTTATAGCTAAATTTGGAGATAATCTATTCACTCTTTACTGCTGATACATGACTGAATTCTCTCTAGCTGGCATCGCCAGTTTCTGCATATCCCATGAGAAGTTTTCAGTACAATAGGCCCACAAGAATCTTTTGGCAGAAAAAAACCTGTCTAGAAATCAAGAACAGTATAAGCAAATTTAATAACCACATTCAATCCCAAAGATACATCCAATCAGGGTAACGATCTCTCTGGGGAAGAGAAAGGGGTAGTTTCCAAGATTAGAACAGAGTATTTCTTGTGACACTTTGAGGAGAGGTATGCTTCATATCTCTGAGGAAAATCCGAAGGCCTGAGGAACCAAACCATTCGTGTGCTAAGGAAAATCCTAGACATTTACCTTCTTTCTTAACTTTTGTGTCTTTCATAACATCAGAGAGGAAATATACCTTCTAAATGCAGAACCTGCTGCTGAGTTTGCACTCAGCAAGGCGTTAGGCTCTGTTAATTAACCCTTACAGGAGCTTTTCATCACTCTCACAGTTTAAAGTCAACAAATATATTTCAGAATTCAGCTGCATAATTCTGGCATTGTTCCCTTAATAGAGCAAAGAGCATAAACACATCCACAAACTGATCAGTCATTTACATGATCTCAAGACCAGCCCTTGGGTGCCCTGCAAGGAAAACATGCAACAATCACTTATCAATATGTATTTCATTAACAACAAAATCTTATGCAACGGTGGTTAAAGCTAGCCAAATTCCGGAGGGTTGCACCAAGGACAAGACTCGACTACTTTTTTTTCAGTCTTCCTACCTGGATTTAAAAACACTAGGTTACCCAAGGTCTCTCTACCTTCAAATAATCAGCTGAAAGAGGTTGAGGGTTATTTTGTGAGATTGTTCAGCCATCAGGACAGAACAGCTGCCCTGCTGAGAAAGCTACAAAAGGCAAGGATTTATATCATGTGTTCTGACTGCATGCATTTAGCTATGTATTACAAACAACACATTAACAAAATAAATCATATACAGGACTTGTTAATTAAAATTAGTGCATCATTCACATACATCAAAAAATCATTATTTGCCCTAAGGAGCACAAAGGACAACAGAACAGACAACAGATGCCAGGCAGCTCTCAGACTCATAAAACAATTCCTTTGGCCATACTTACAGAATCAGTTAGTAGTCAACATTTGCCCCTCTTTTTCTTGTTAAAAGTGAAAAAGCAGCAACATTGCTTTGTACTGTTCCTTTTGGCGCTGATGGGAAGAAAGCCCTTGGCAGGGACCAGAACCTCTGTTATCTTGCACATCAGATGCCCTCTCCCATGTCCCCTGCACCCACAAACTCACACTCCCTCTGCTGCAGGGCAAGGCAGGTGCATCTCAGGTACTGCTGCTTATGCAAGTGCCCGGACAACCACAAGAGCCCAAGCAAGGCCTAACACCCAGAAAGCACCGTCTCCTTTGCCTTGAAGCCTCCCAATTATCTGTTCCACCTGCCCCTGTAAGGTGGAAAGAGGCATCAATGAAAAAGCCACAGCAGTGCTTAAAGCTGTTCCCTGATTGAGCTATGTGCTGGTGGATTGGGACCGTTCCTTTCATCACCTAATTTCCTGCTCAGGTCCCTATTTCCTGATTGCTAGTAAATTGTTTTGCACCAAGCCATGCACTGATAGAATTCACTCACTTGCGTATCAGTCAGAAGAAAGCTGCTTTTTGTTTTTCCATGGGCAAGGAGTTCTCCAGCATTTGTTTGTTATTTAGGAGCAGGAGACATTCCAACCTGACCTAGCTATGGTGGTTAGTAATGCTAATGATTTATAGATATTTTCAAGTTTGGTGAGCAAGTAAAATAATTCTGATAAATGTAATGTAAAGTTCATATTTGCATTATTGAGATGCACAGAAGGGAAAGGGAATTGTTACAGAAACAGATGAGGGAAAGAAGCAATGACTGTTAAACATCAGTCCATGCCGTTTATCCACATCCTCATAATTAAAGGTTGTGCAGTAGTTTGAAGATGGTAGAACAGAAGTATCAGACTTAGGGGCTTCTGGCATACTCCAGATAGGAGCCAGTCTGAAAAAAAATATGATGTTGATTTTTCTTTTTTTGCAAGTGTTTTCAATCCTGTCTCCAACTCAGAAACACCTTCAGTAACACTTGTTTTAATATAACTTCTTCTGTATATTCACCAGAAGGCTGTGGTCAAAACTAACATAAGGCGCAGAAACAGATGTTTAAAATGGATTACCCTGCATTGGGAGCGATACTGCTGGTCAGCAGGAACTGGAAACTCCTAGCAAAGAAATGAGGGCTCCATGGCAGAAGCCACTCTTGAAGTGCTGACGAGCTCTTTCTAACAACTAATTCCATTAACAGACTGGATTAATGCACCATGGTAATGCCCTAAAATAACATCATCTTGCAGCAATGTTGCAGTTGCCACAAGTCTCCAGGTTCACAGGGGGCAATAAAATCAGCCACTATGAAAGTGGAAATTACACAAAAATTTGTCTATGAGAAACTATCAATGAAATATGAAATGTTTAGAAAGATGTGGAAACATAGTATCTTTGGCTTGTAAGTCTTAAACAATTAAAACAAATAATTACCTTTTAAAATAGGATCTGCTTTGTATCAAGTTTTTTGGTTGATTCTAGGATACTTTTCTTGTAAGAGCTTCCTGTAAATGTAGTTATGGGAATACCATGCCCTGCTTGGGGAAAAGTTTAACTCATTTATCTTGAATTGAAGCTGTTAAATAATGCGGGTGTGTTACATATTCCTTACCAGAAAAGTTCAACTGATGTCTGAAGTCCAAAGCAGAGTTAGAATTCATCAAGAAGGGAAAGGCTCCTGATTTTCTTCAGGGTGGTGGGGGCAGGCAGGGGTAAGATGAGAATTCAGTACTTTAGTAAAAACAAAGCCAATGAACCAAAAGGATGGACAGTGTCCCTTGAGACATATGCAGCACAGTTTGGGGACCATTCCTCCAGGAAATAAGGTTCAAGTGAAAACTGAGGTTGAGACTTTCAGAGAGGTAGAGATCCAATCGTTAAACCAGCACTTCTGTCCAGAGAGCCTCTCTTTTCAGCCTTATAATATAAGCAATGACAGTTAATATATCTAATTCTGTTATTTGACAAATTATTACATGTTGAAGGAAGCAAATGCTTTCAAAAATAAGTATTTTCCTATATAACAAAATTGACCTTTCTTTTCCTCCAGTGACCAAAGCAAAGCAGCAGTTATTTCCACAGTCTTCCTTAGGAGGAAAATTGAGTACCTCAGGAAAGCAAGTTTTTCCAACAGCTGCTGACTTTAGATTTTGCTGTCTGTACACCACGCTTGCTACTCCACAGACAGTACACAAATGGGTGCACAGTCAAAGGTGCCTGTTCGGTCAGTAATTCTTCATCTTTTAAACAGGAGTACTGCAGGCACAGCAGAGAGCTAACTGCCTGCTACTCAGGAGAAAGCCACCAACTAGCAAGATGACCCCCCGTGCTTCTTCCCTAACAAATACCTGCAAGATCCTGCTACCTCCAACCTAAAGCAAGCCCCCAGCACCCAGGGTAAGCCCCTTGCCTCCAGACTGATGGCGAGCTGCTTCTCTGTGCCCTTTTGCCAGGATGGTGACAGCAGGGGAGGTTGACAAGACCCTGGAGGTGCACAGTCCTGCAGCCACAGCAAGCTCATTGCCCCTTCCCTGGCTGGCAGCAGACTCTCTGCCCTGTGATTGCAGATCAGACTTCTGGACGTCTCTTCTGGGTGTCTACACAGTGCTGGGACAGAAACACTCACCAGCATCAGGTCACCTCCCAAGAGCCTTACTCACAACCTGCTCATGAATCCATACTTCCAGAGGCACTGCCCTCTTTCAGAAAGGGAAGAGACTTAGTGTGCCATCTGTGCGTGTCACCAACCCCACAGGGGTCAACATTTTGAAGCTGCACACTTGGTAGGTCGGCATGATCTCCTGCCCCCCTTCCTCCTTTTCTGAGTGAGGGTTTATCAAGGTTAGGTCATTTGGAGCATGATGGAGGAAGGGCAATCAAGCATTTGCAGTCAGAGCTACAACAAGCAGGTTCTCTTTGATTAATTTTAGCTTCTCTTCCTCCTCATTCCTGCAAAACATCTGCAGTCTCATGAATTATCTCCAGCCATAATCTATCTGTGGAAGCGAATTATCCCTACGGCCTGTCTGATTGTTTAATTCGGAATTTACTGGCTACCTTCAATGAGAGTTTTGCTTGGGTATTAGTTGCGCACTCTTAGATCCCGTAACACGGCTAACAGGACTGCAGTCCCCGCTCTCGGGAGAGGTGATGGCCCAAGACAATGCCACCCAGCCAGAAGGGCCCAGAGAGACAGCCCCCACCCGACAGGAGCCCTGTGCAAGGTGCCTGTGTCCATGTCATGGCCTCACAAAAGTAACTCAGCAGCAAACACGCAGATCATCATTAGCTCTCTTTGCAGGAAAGCTTTATCTTCTGAGCATGTATAAACAGAAAATAAACATTAAAACACGAGAGGGTAAAACTATCCAGTTCACAGTACCTTCTTCTACAGATTTCAATTTAAAACAAACAAACAAACAACAAAAAACAAACCAAACAGACACATTTCTTCTTCAGGCAGCTCCTGTCCTACCCTGCCCTTGACACTGTCCATGTCATTCTTGCTGGGGTCACGGCCAAGCAAGGCCCCACTATCGCTTCTTCCCAACGCTAAAGCACGTGATACTTTCCCCCTAACTAGTTTTGAGTTGCCACCCAAGAAAACTTACTCTTCCCGCTAAAAATTAACTAGCAACAAAAGAGAAGCCCAGACAAATTGAGCAAATGTCTTGCAAAAATGTTTCTGACCGTGTTGCAGTGCTTCAGCAGACGGCATCCACGGGCAGACTGAGCGTGGACCCAGCACCGGCCCAGAGCAGCTGCGGTCCTGGCTATATCAACAAAAGCCTCATCCCTTTTGCAGGACTAATGCGAATTCAGAAACCCACCTCAGCGCTTCCCTGCAAGTTTTGATTCAGAGAAGGTCAGATTTCCTTTTCTAAAGTATGTCCTGATTTGTTACGATTTTACAAAGCAAATTGAAATTTTTTTTCAGATGAAGAGCATTTTACCCAGGTGGTATTACAGTTGGACATGCAGGTACCTCTCCTGTGGTTTTGTTTTCTTTTCCAGGGCACTATCTTATTATATGTAGAAAAAGTATGCCTCTTGATCATGGAAGATGGGGGAAATAGTGCTCTAACACAGCGCCTCTGCCTGCTTCACTGCTGTTACCCCAGGGTGGCACCCAGCGTCAGGTCTGATTCTGAGACCTATAGGCAGGATCATACACAAAGCAACCCCTATGGTTTTATGCTGTCAGCCTTGCCGAGCTGTCAAAACCTGACACAACAGTCTAACATACCCTTTCTGCTTTCTTTGAGACCATTGCAACATTCTACGTAGACTGCCTGGTGTTGTAGCAACAGGGGAGAAAATATTAGCACCCTGCAGTACTTAATTAGAAAACATGACATCATCTGACACAGAACAGCATCTTCTATTACACAAGAAGGAACATAAAACGCACGGACTGGCAGCTGTGCCTGTGAAGAGCCACCCAGTCAGATTTATTGGCTGCCTAGTGCGTGATCTCCCATGTTGCAGCAGCTCTTCCTTTTGCAGGTTTGTTCTGAACAATTAATTGGAGTTTTTAGCCTGTTGAGGCCAGAAATTAAGAAAGCATAATGAGAAAAGGAATCAGTGGCATTTTGAAGCGTTGGGTTCACTTTGGCTTTTTTTTTGATAGGCCACGGCACTCAGTCTGAGTAGTATTTCCTACTGCTGCAGTGCTGCGGTGCCAGGAAAAACCTGGTCCAAAGGCAGGGAACTATCACAGTTAAAACGTGACATAGCTGGGAATGCAAGAGACAGTGGAGATTGTGTCCAGCTGTGTTTTTCAACTGAAAATACACGTCAACATTTACCCACAGATACCACAGTGGGAAAATGAATCATACCCAGTAAAGAGTATGCAAAAAATCTGTCCTAGGACAAATATTTCATAAACAAATGTTGACTTTTTCTTGGCATCTCCATGATAAAACGAAATTAATTACAGCTTAAATACTGACATCTCCAGTTTAAAAATGAATACACAGCAAACCTTAAATTTACACAGTATGAGGACAAATGAGAAAACGTTTGTTTGCAATCTGAGACACTCGATCATTTGACTTGGAGCTCCAGTGTTCCCTCCTGTCCCTAGCTGAATCCTTCCCTGCCAGTAATTGTGCTCCCAAGATGGCTCATACATACAAGAGTAATTACCCAAACCCCACACAGTGCCTTCATCAGGATTACTGCAGGATTATTGTACTTGTTGTACAGGCCTCATACGAGTGTCTTTTTTGCTGGACACAGGCCAAGCTGCAAGCAAAGAAGAAAGGCGGCCTACACATATATCTATATTTGTGTGTGTATTTATAAAACCTGAGGGGTAGGATGATGTGGGAAAGGAAGGCTTTGTGAAAAGGCATGTATCTTCACTTTGTGAGCAAGTTTCTTATCCTCCAGATCATTACGTAATTGCCCACAAACACACCCATATCGCGGCAGAAGGCAACACTTTGGTTTCTGGTACAGGCTGTTAAATCTCGGAATGATTCACTATGTCCTCTGTGGAAAAAGGATATTTACTCTTCAGCCTCCTAGCACAGTTTTTTTTTAAAAAATCAGATTGTTTCTGAATGCTTTGCACATGAAAATCACCATTTGACTCGCACAAAACATCTGAAAGTAAGAGCACATAATCTGCTTTCTTTTCTTTCCAGCAACCTTACACACAGTGTTTAGGACTTGTGAGAATTAGATGTGCATTTCTTCGCAATTAGTACATTGCATATTTCAGTAAGATTTATGAAGGTGGTTTGATTTTTCACTCAGTTCATCACAACACTATGCTCATACTGACACAGGGCTGACGCCAGCAACAGAGGTTTATTTCTTACCTGAAAACTATGGCCGTGTAGTTTCAGTGTGGATATTTTGTTGTTTGGTTTTTATTTTTAAACAAAGGCTCAAGGACTTAATTGGTGTCCAGCTCAGGATTATGATTAACACCAGCTAGGAACTGCAAACACTTTCAGTCTTTTGTCTGCACTCAGCTAAATTCTGTCCTTTTAATCACAAGTCAGTTGTTTGAGCACTAGGCAGGATACCCAGCTTATCAAAGTGTAAAATCAACTCTGGAAGGCTAGAATGACCCCAAGAACCTGGGATATAAAAACCACACGGGCTTTAGGCCAGAGGTGTCCAGGATATGAACAGAGAAAAACAAATGTGTGCTAGGATTGGCTGACCGCTGCAAATTCACAGACCCTCATCACACAAAATTGCTTCTCTTGAAAAGTACAATTGTATTGTACCACAGAATTTGTACCAGATGCTATTTATATATTGAAATTCTCATAATAATCTCTTAAAAAAAACCCCAAAACCAATAACAAAGGCAATGTCTAACTTTTCAGAAACATACATGGAGCTAAAACCAGCAGTATTCCACCTCTGCTCTTCCTATGTATTGAAGTTAAGCCAGTTTTGACAGAATTCCACATGGGGCAGGTCAATGAAAACATCAGCATCTAAAAATATGGGCCACATTATCAAATGGCCTCATTGGTTGTGGAAGTCTTTATAACGTAACTTCTAAAGACTGACAGTGTGCACTTAATAAGCTTGTCTCAAGATTTACTGAAGCCTGTGAGAGTCCTTCTGCTGCTTTTCAAGCCTCGTATTAGGGGGAAAAAAAAAAAAAAAAAAAAAAAGTGTATTATCCAAGAAACATTAGCAACAATCCAACCACTCATCCTGGCACTATGAAAGCCAACCACAGTTGTATTAGAGTAGCAGAGTTCCCTGCATGGCTACAGCCTCACTTAACAATGCACAGAAACCCAAATTCTTTTGAATATCTGAATTCAAAGGAAAGCATACACTCCAGGAGATTACAAACAGCTAAGCACTCCATAATTTGCAATTTCATTGCTGCTTTCCCCTTTCTTCTCTTTGTTTCAACTTTTTTTTACAAAAAAACCTAAAATAAACCAGATGCATTTGTAAACAGACTTTGGTAATTACTCTGCCTCATGTTTCTGCTAGAGAGCTGCTATTGAAAAAATAGATCACTGCAGTTAAATAGAAGAGGCGACAGAGCACACACAAAAGAACTAAACAGAACTGCATAAGGTTTTACTGTTATCTGAGAATAATATTTAACCAAAGTATAGTTTTAGTAGCTGCAAGTGGCATTTAAGTGAAGACCAGTTCTAGTAATAAAAATGGTGAAGTGCCTAAATTATACTGGTTTCCTTGAAGTAAAAAGCTCTTATATGAACACAATATATGAGCTATTATTTTAGTGCTTTAAGAAATTGGTTATGTTACAAAGTAGCTTAACAGGAGGTTTAACAGTCTGAAATGATCAAGAAGGTAAAATATAAACTCAATTTTCTGGCATGCCATCTTCCATCATGAAGCATAATACAGAAACTTCAGTTACTTCACAGCCATTTGCGTGAATTATGTCAATGCACAACCACAGCTGTCACAAACCCCACGCCTTTAGAAGTCACCATGAAAGTTTTGGTAAGCTCGATCAACTTCAAGTGCAAATTGCTGTTGTGTACCTATTAGAGCGAGGGCAATCTCTCATGGAGAGCTGGGACGTGTTGCTGTCCGACAGTGAGGCGATGGAAAGGAACGCATGTGGCTTCCCGTCTTCATTTCCCATTCCTAAAGCTTTGGTTGGTAATGTACATCCTGCTCAAAGTGGATGCCTAATAATTTTTGATTGTTAAATACTGTCCAGTCCAAGAGTTTCAAGGGAATGTATACATTTTTGTGAACTTGTCTACTATTTTCACAGCATTAATCTACACATTTTGAACACTCTTTTAATCTGAGGATGCGAGCCATTAATCTGAATGTGGTAGACTCTTAGATATTTGCAAACATTAGAACAATTACTTGATAAATTATTTAAACTTGGACTTCAAATTATGGACTGGAGAACCATACTTGTTTTGTATCAAACAATAAAATACAGCTTTCACCAAAAAGAAAATCCAAGATTTCTGTAAGTCAGTGGAAAAAATAATTTATTGCAATTTCTTTTGCACATTAACATGAAACATTTACACATATATATTCTGTGCTGATAAGGTATACTAGATATAGACAATTTTTATACACAAAGTAATTGCACTATCCTATTTTATAATGCAAATATTCAGAAATTATCAGTCAGGTAAGAACAGATATTATTCACATAAAAATGCACTGTATGTTGAAGTTATGGAAAGTCTATGCATCTGAAACCTTGTCCACTTCTACTAACTGTACCAGCTGATAAAAGATACTATGTTTCCTTACAAGCTTTACATCCCTTAATTACGCCAGGAGACCTAGAATATTATCAGGTCCTCCCAAGGAATAAAATAGTATCATTTCTGAAAATTAGAGAGATCAAATCAAAAGGCAACCATGACAACCACATCTCGGCAGCACACCTTTCAATTCTGGGGACTCCATCACAAAAGAATCAAAGCACTACAGGTGGTTGAAAATTGTCCAGCAATCTGTTATTAACGTGACAATTTAGTTAATATAAATCAATGAGAAATACATTCCAAGTGAACAGCATTTCAGTAGAAGTACATTGGCACATGCTTCAAACGGCAGTATCAGACAAACTGCCCCTTTTCAATACAGCAAATGTTTACATAGTGTCTACAAAGGGAAAATGCAGGATGATATCAAAAGAGGAACCTTTTAAAGTGTTATTCACAAAATGAATGGGATACATGGTAATAGCAGGGCTAAATCTGATAAACAACATTTATACAGTAATTTTCATAATGCTGCTTCAGATATTATTTTTAAAAATAGTTCTTTAGGTTCATTACTCTGCCCAACAACCAAAATACCTATCTTTCCAGAAATGCCACTGATTCACATAACCACTATACTTCAGAGATGAAGATGAAGATATGAAGCATCAGATCAAAGTGGTTAGTTGTGGCGTGCATACTACAAAATTTTATTCATTATCTGGTGGTAGGAAGGGCTACATGTACATGACTGACGTGCAAAAACGCATATCAAAAAAAAGGAAAGCTTGAAATACATGCTCACAGCAGAGATAACACCACCAAACATTAAGGGGAAAAAATAGCAAGCAAGCCTGGAGGAAAATGGTGAGTATGATTTCAGGAGTAGGGCAAAAAACAATGGTACTGCACACAGCAATGGGAGGTATGACGTGAAATAGCATCCATAACTCAACCTTACTGCCTGGCACCCTATTTGGAGACAGTACTGCGCCCTATCCAGCGTCCTCTTCCTCTTCCCTCAGCTCAGAAAGCATCTTGCTTTGTTTCCTTGAGTGCATGCAAGTAGAATTTGAGAAGTAAGGTATTTTCTTTGAAGAAACAACATGGTGGGTCAACGCAGTGACAAAATACATTTTACAACTTGCAACCAGTATCAGTAAATAACAGAAATAATAAACACAGCATAGGTAACGCACACATTTCTTCTGTATTTGTGGTATGTAGGAACATAACAATTCCTACATTCCCTGATGAACTACTTGCTCTGACCAAGATATTTTAACATGTTCCCATCAGTAATGTGGGGACATGGCAGAAGAGAAAGGTATTTGGAAGTGGGGAATGATGGAAGTTGCAGTCAGACACATGAGGGTCTCTGCAATCTTTATTTTTTAAAACAAATCTGTTTTCAAGAGAGGAGCTACAGCTGAACCTCTGTTAAAATAATAATGATAGTAATAATTAATCTTGTGCAAACAACTGGATGCAAAATGAGTAACAGGTCACAGTTGCTTTTGTTCTATGTATATTTCTGATGCAATCCTAATTTTTGGTGTAGTGACATCATGGAAGAGATATTTTAACTTGAAAAAAGTAAAGCAGCAGCACTCCAAACACCACTGACTCTTGTAAATCAGGTCTTTCTCAGAAGTAACTGCTGCTCATGGTGACTGATATTAGACATGCCAACTCAGGAACCAAGTTTGAGGCATGCTGAGCTGCTCCAACCCTATCATTTTCTACAGGCCTAGCAGAGAGACGGCATATTTTAAGCCTTGGTTTCACATCTCTATGCCAGCTGTAAATATTTCGCCCTCTTTCCTCACCATGTATTAATTACTGGGCTTCAGGGTAAAATACTATGCTGACAGATTTGCAAATGCTGAGCTAATCATTCCCTGAGGGATATAATGAAAAGGAGAATATATCACTAACGTGAATCCATCCCAGATTTAAAGATACTGGAGACAGAAAACTTCACAGTAAAAGAATAATCAGCAGAAGTATCTGCAGGATGATTTAAGAAGTATTTTCGTGTTTACTTCTATAAGCCACTTCTTGCAATATTCTGGAGTGACCTTTCAGGAAATTTACCATACAGTTTCTGAATATATGTTAACATGCCATACTCATTGTTATGAACAGTCCCCTTGAAATTAACAGCACTGCAATTAGCATGGGTATGTGTTTGAAAGGTCAGAGAAAATAAGATTTTGCAAAAAAAACCCCAAGACTACACCTTTGCCTAAAGCAAAGCGATTACTCTACAGTAATCAAACATAAAAAATTGGTTATCCAATTTCTGCTTTCGATTACAGCTATTATGTACAGCTTATAAAGTGCCAGAAGTAACATGAAGAGTACCTTTACAAGACAAAGAGAAACTTCAATCAAGTTCAGAAAATCTTAAAGGAGTAAAACTCAGTGCATTTTTGTGTATGGACAGACAAAATTATGCAGAGAGTGAAAAAGAATTAAAAGATTAGAGGATTATATTCTTTCACTTTTCATAATCACCCCTGACCAAATGACAGTTCCAATCACCACATGAATGTATCTTTCTAGTCTCCTCCCAAACTTGGTACAATTTAGAAGAAATACCTGTGAAGGGACAAGTCCTTCTAGCTATAAGAATTACATGTATATCTGATTTTCAGAATCAGCAAAAAATAAACACACACACATTTTGAGTGTGCTTAAACTGTGAGTCTTAAGTGCTCTTGAAAATCAGGCTGACAGTATTTGTGTCAGGTTTATTCCTACCCCCTAGTCCCTCTACACAAAGCCTGATTACTAGATAACAGTATCAGCAAGTACCTCTCAGGACTGCTGTGAGGATTAAGAAAACCCACTGTTGTACAAGATCTCTAAAAGGAAAGTGCAATATTTAAAATCCTAAACTATCTGAACCCTATATTCATATTAAACGGGTGACGGTGAAACAAGGAAAATACCCACCTGACTCGGTACCCCTCTGAAATTTTACATTTAAAATTACAATGTGCCCTGCTACAAATGATAGGACATAATTTATAACGCAAAAAAAAAGTGAAAGGTGTTTAATTAAAATACATTTTAAATACAACTATAGATTTGAAAGAATGGTAGCTGTGTGAAATTGTAGGTAATCTTGACACAGAATAAAAATAGAAAAGTATTATCAAAATTTATTACCAGAATATGTAAGTAATACATACTACGATACAGATTTTAGCAGAGTTCAAGTACAGGCTCTCCCCTGAAGTTTAATACTGGGAGTTACCATTAAAAAGTCAGTATTCATATACTTGGGTACCAGTGGTAATAAATCTGGATTAGATCTCCTAAAAAGCCCAAACAGTTTAACAGCCCAAATTTCATTTCAGAAGCACATGAGTATTCAGATGCATAATTAGTTTCCTGTGACTTAGAAAAATTATCTCAGCCAATGTAGCTGATGACATTATTTTAGTCAGTATATTTTTAAGATTAAACCTCATTAGCTTAAACCTCTTCCATTTTATATTACTTCAGGACAAAAGTCAAGCTATGTAAATTATTTTTACCCTTTTTTCTCCCTGTTGGCAATGGTGTAATGTATGCGCCTGCTCAACTATAGCAAATCAGCTGGCATACTGTAATCTGATTCAGCGTCTGAGTTTGTAGCACACTCGTGAGTCTAGATCTCACTGGCTTTTAATGGGATTTTGGTTAATACACGCCCAGACTTCTGAAATTGATGCATAAGCTTAAAGACTCACTCAGTGCTTGAAGAGCTTTACACTACATCATTTTGAGAAGAGGATTTAGGCCTGTTTGTCAATTAGAAGAATCAGTTTTCACCCTGTATATTTCTAAAGCAACACTTCTATCATGCAGCAGTCTCCAAAGAAGCAGATCCATCTGGGGTTAAGGGACCACCACACATATCAGGTGTGAACCTGTCTGCAAGTAGTTGCTGGACTATTGCCTAACTATCTGAAGGCACATTCATCCACCCACTGTAAGAAAGCACATGGTGAATTCTGAAGTGCTGATAACTCGACATATCAGCTAAACAGAAACAGACATTATATTGCAAAATCTACTACAGTGGAGAAATACATAAGAAAAGGGAGATATAAATATTTAAACACTTGGCATTCCCTCAAGCACTTTTTAAAATACAAAAGTGTTCTTTCAGGGACTGCAAAAACTGCAAAGACAAATAATCAAGGACTTTTAACGTGCTGTCAAGATAATAAATGCATTAATGAAATAGTGTTGTACAAAACTTCATTTTTTCTAGGGAACGTTTAGTTTTCCAAATGCAAATGGATCTCAGTGGTTTAGATAAAATTTGTCATGTTTATACCTTGTTTAAAAGAAAAATTACACTCTGGTTAGTCATACCTCTGTCTCTGTACTCTTTCTGGACAAAAACCAAACCTGCATTGGTTCTTTTTTACCCTTCATAGAAACCGGACCTCTGTACTCCAGGTGGAACTGAGGATCTGAATTTTCTGGTGTCATAAGACACCTGAAATTGAAAAAGAAACATGTAAATTTATGTACTATGCATGCATGCCACACATTATATAAAATATTGAAGATGCTACAGATATGTGAGCAAATTACAAAAGTCAAATCTATCTCTATATCTTTATTATATTTGCATAACAATAACAGTGTATCATAATGCAGTCTGCCATACATTTTCTTGAGGATTCGCGTAGTTAAATAATGTGTTGCAGGAGTCCTGTCACTTTCAACTCCCAATGACACTTTCATGTTATGCTGACAAAGTGATTTCTTGTAAGATGTCAACACCAATAAAACACTTCATCACTCACCTGTAAGTATATTCAGAGACATTGATCTTTCCCTTTTCTCCAGTAGTTTCTGTTCTGCTTGTTAAATTGACAGTATTTCCAAAGAGACAGTAACGTGGCATCCTTTGGCCTATAACACCTGTGACTACCTCACCAGTGTGAATTCCTATTGTTATCTTGAGAGAGAAAAAAAATAAAGTTTGAGTATTCAAAATCAATGTAACTAATCTGATGCCTCTGACTAAATACAGATATTATGCCATTCCTATCTACTAGAGTTTATTTTTTCAGTGTGCTCTCCTGCTTCTTCAAAAACTTGCCTTTTGTGTTTCATGTTACTGGGGTTTTTTTTATTGTAGTGCAGTGTCATGACTCTCCCTCCCACATGAAAGAATAAACTCCATATTTTTCCCGCATGCATCATGCCATGCTGCTATTACATACTGTGAAATTAAAAAAAAGGGGAAAGAGGCATACTCTGCAGGTCTGTGTTTAATGATGCTCAGAAGATGCAGAAATGGATAGTTTAGGTCAAGGAAAAAAGGCATTTCTCAAAGGAAACGTCATGGTATTTTACATTTAAAAACTCAGAGATTGGACAGGGGTTTGGGGAAGCTCATTCCTACAGTTACTGTAACGCTCCAAATCAAACCTTCTTGCTTCTTTGCCCAGTGACAAAGTCCAGAGCTCTAAGCTAGGTGTCAGACCAGTAACATTCATGTAAATAGAAATATGCATCACACTCGTTACTAATTTTGCTCTCATAGCCTTCTGACGAGGACAGGTCAATGCAGCCTCCCCAGTTCTGTATTAATGCCCCAACATCTTCATAAAATCCCGCAATGAGTGAACTTCCACTAATACACATTTTTGCCAGTAATCACTGCCGTAACTGCTTATTTTTATATCTTTTTAATGCAATATATTTCTTGTGCTGACATGAGGATCTGAAGCGTCATCAAAAATATCAGTGAGGGAATATTACTGTTCTTTTCACTGAGATGAAGAAGGCTCAACAAATTGTACTTGATGCACAATGGGAATTTGTTGATTAGATTGAAATGATTGGAAAACAGACATAAATGATGTGGACCTAATTTAATCCTTTAAAAGGTTAAACACAATAATTAGATTTTAAGGTCTGAGAACTGTACATGTCACATCTACATGTGACTTCATTTTTGCAGATATCAGTCTCAAAATCTAACAATAACAAAGCTTGCAAGGACTAGGACATGAAGATAACCATATTTCAAAGCATTACCATTTTATCATATCAAAGAATGGGCTCTTCATTCAAGCCCACACATTCACTAACCTGTACAGGCTCACCATCCACTTGAACTTGGCCTGCTATTTCCATCATATCCAAAGCCAGGTGGCAGATAGAACGTGCATGATGAATGCAAGGCTCTGGTAGACCACTCACGGTCATATACTTGTCCCCAACTGTTTCCACCTATCAAGATATACATTTTTCAATTACTTTATTATCACAGGCTTTAGAGTACAAGAATGGAAGTAGTGCTTCTTTCAAGACTGCTTGTCTTTTCAAATAGTTTCCCTTCACTTTCATTCAAATCACCTTAATTCCTGTCACATCTGTTTGTTACTGAAAAGAATGTATTTTATGTCCAAAACGTAACAAATCAAAATGACACTGTGAGTGTGTGAACTGGAGCCCTCTCTTCTGGGGTCTTCCGAATTTCTGTAGAAACTGAGCACTATGTTTGTCTTGGCTCAGACCCTTGATTCAGTTGGCACAGGACATAAAACTGATTTCTATTAAAAGCTAGGAATGAATCTTAAACATATAAACACAGAAGAATTCACCTGTCTATATATATGGGATATATATCTCTATCTCTTTCTACCTATCTACCTGCTACCAGCCACGTCTGCAACTACACCTCATTCCTAATGAAGGACTGAAATGCATGTTGAGTAACTGAACAGTAAATTAAAACCTACAACCAGGACAACCCAGGTATATGACTGAAAAACTTAAAACACAGGGTCAGCAGAACCACAAACTGCTTGTGTAAGTGTTCGTATCTGCTAAATATGGAAGTAGACACATATATCCACCTAACGGGTGACTGTGCAGAAATCCTGCTGAGAACTAAAGCCCTTTGTGTTCCTTCATGCATTTAGAAATAAACAACATACTCTTCTTCAGCTAAGTAATATCAAGTAACACAGTTCAGACTGAGAACAGAACTAGTTTTTTAAAAAAGCCTAAAATCCAAAAGATGGAAAAGAGTGACATGATAGTAAATTATAAAGAAGTCACAGCTTAAATACTTTTAAAATCTTCTGCTTACCTTATAAACAAATGGATTTCTTCGTGAATCAGTCAGAATATCAAATCTTGTGTAAAGATCATTTAAAAGATTAACAATCTTCATGGCTCCCTCTCCAGAGGCATGTTTACTACAGAAGGCATTGAATCCAACAATGCCACTGAAAAGAATGGTCACATTGTCATACCGCTTCGCTGGAACGGGACGCTTGTGTCTCAGCTCATTTGCCACGGATGGTGGTAGAACAGAGTACAGTAATCTAAATGTGTAAGAAAAGAAAGGCACAAGGAAAACAGAAAGAACGTGGAAAAGGTCTTTACACCAGCACTCTTCAAATATTTACTTGGTATCTCCTATAGGGTTTATAACACACTCACATCATCAAAGAGCAATATGCAAGATGTTTACTGAAAAGTGTATTATGTGGGAGACAGGAACTGATCTACATCAGTGTACCTAAAGCCATGACATTTCAAACACATATTAATGCAGATAAGATGCCAACAAAATGAGGTATATATTACTAATTCTTCTGATGTGATCTGTTACTTGCTTGGATCATTTTTTTTTATTATTATTGCTTAAGTATTTCTTTCCTATCCTCAGTTCATATAATCTGGTTTTGCTCACAAAACCATAAAAAATACAAAAAAGGCAACGAAGGCATCAGTTTCCCACCTTTGATCAATTCATGTGTTGCTAAATGCTTCCTTTTCTGTTGAGAATGTTGCTTTTAGGGTTTATTGCATTTTTTTTTAATAATAGACTACATGACATATTAACATTTGCTCATATTACAAATTATGCAGATAAAATCCAAATCACTCACACAGAGTTTTCACCCTATTCTTATGTGTATTCCTTCAACTTTCTAATGGCCATCTTAAGGTGCATTTCCCTCCTTACACAGCAAAGATTCACAAAAATTGAGCATCATTTGGTACACAGCCTCCTGCACAAATCCTCATTAGTTGCATTTTTGGCAAGTTCACTACTGCATGAGTTATAATTAGTGAATACTTTTGGCACATGACACAGCAATTGACACTGTTCCAGTGGCTGCCAAGAAGGCTAGAATTCCTGAAGATAAAATGATTTCTACAAAACAAGTCAATAAGAATGAACAGAAAAAATATTTTTTAGACTCCTTGTCTCTCTGACTCTTCTGTCCATCCCTTTCAAGTCTTTTTACAACAATTTCCATTACTCTACTACAGGAAAAATAATCTGTCAATAGAATTCATAGCACAACAAATGTTAATTCTACTACTACAGAAGTATAATCCACAAGAAAAATCTATTACAGTGATGGGAACTATGTTTTATAAAGGAGAGTCAGCCACCATTCTTCCCCTCTACTCCACTCTCAAGAGACCCCACCTGGACTACTACTTCCAGCTCTGGGGCCCCCAGTATAAAAAGGACATGGACCTGTTGGAGGAGTCCAGAGGAGGACCATGAAGATGATCTCCTATGAAGACAGGCTGAGAGAGCTGGGGGGGTCAGCCTGGAGGAGAAGGCTCCGGGGGGACCTTCTAGCAGCTGCCAGTGCCTGAAGGGGCTACAGGAAAGCTGGGGAGGGACGTTGTACAGGGGCCTGCAGTGACGGGACAAGGGGGAATGGCTTTAAACTGAAAGAGAGGAGATTCAGACTAGAGACTAGGAAAAAATTCTTCCCTCTGAGGGTGGTGAGGCACTGGAACAGGTTGCCCAGAGCAGCTGTGGCTGCCCCATCCCTGGACGTGCTCAAGGCCAGGCTGGACGGGGCTGGGAGCAACCTCGGCTGGTGGAAGGTGTCCCTGCCCATGGCAGGGGGTTGGGACTAGTGATCTGTAAGGTCTCTTCCAACCCAAACCATTCTATTGTTCTATTCTATGACTCTATGATCAACCTCACGCTGCTTGTCACACAAAGTTTTGTTTAATTTATTTGCCAGTAGTCCTACAGCTCAGCTATATAGAGACTAATATATATATGTATTATATAGACAGATAATATAAAACTATATATACACTAATGCTATGAATTTGATTTTATAGTTACCTGTAGAAATGGATTTGGGGCTATCTAGATAATATTACTATCTAGATATAAGTACAATAATAAACTGTGTGCATTGGGCCCCAAATCGATTTCTACAGGTAACTATAAAACCAATTTCATAACATTAGCCTACTGCAAAACGTCACCACTACACAGACTATTTTCAAGGCTTATAGGGTATGTTTTTCTGTTCCATTAACCTGTGAGCATGGTACATGTAAGAAAGTCTGCAACACTACTGTTTTAGGTAATTCAAAAAGTAAAAAGGATTGTCAGTTTACTTCTCATAACTTTCCTTGTCAGGGAGGGAGCCAATAAAACACCTGTGCATGTAACAGCCTAGACTGCAGATGACATTTGACAATCTAAATAAAGAAATACCCTCTCAGGCGTTAAAGTGTTCCTTCTTGACTCCAAAATTATCGACCCTGAATATCTCCTCCCAAGATTCTGTTATTTTTTTAAGAAGGTAGCTATAAATAATATATCGCTGTGGCTGCTTCAGATCAAAATCAGGATTTGGTTCTTACGTGTCTGTCTTTTTCTTTTCATCTTCCAGTGCACGCAGTGTGTGCTGCAGTCTGTCAGTGAGGATCTCAAGCTCCTGAGTCAGTTTATATTCCTCTCTGAACTGTTCTCCCAAAAGAACCAGATCACGGGTCGCATCATGCAATGGAATATCACTCAAATATAAACCTCTTCTGGTTAAGTCATCCAAGTTCATCACACTGCAACGTGGAGAAATAAATAATAACATGGGTACAATTAAACTTGCCAAAGGAGCATTTAAAACTCAAATGAAGCTGCTGAATAACAGAAGGATTATGCTTCTGAACTTGTGATGAGCTGTACAACTTGACCATTCTATGAACTACCTCATTTGTGTTCATTCATGTTAACACATGGCTCTTGATTTCGCATTTAAATATAGACTTCACACTGATAAGTTCCATGAACGTACCGAATGTACATACTTCAGTACACACAGAAAAGTGAGATTACGTTAAATTAGCCTCTTCCCCTTCTGCCTTCATCCATTCTCTCCCTTGTACACAGGAGATTAACATAACTGTGTAATCTGATGTGTTAGCTCAACATGCTCTCAGCTAAAGCAGCCCTCCACTCAGCCCCCATTCCAGCCACTTCTTTATAATCATCACTGCTCTATTACATTAAGACTACTGCAAAAATGTATGAATCTGCATAGGAAATCAAATCATTGTGACATTTCTTAGCACTCTCACAGTAAGAAACAAAGGACAAAACTTGCCAAAAATAGTGGAATCGGGAGAAAATCCCATTTGTACAAAGTGGGCCAGAGCATCCCAATGTTTACATTGAATTACTTAATAATCAGTCAAGTTCTGATGTTTAAATGCTTCTCCTTCTTTTAGTATAAACACATCAAAATCAATGAAGTCAATACTTGAACCAATTAATCGCTGCAGCACTACTGTCGCAAAGTGTTCTTAAAATCAGTAATTGTAAAATAAAAATCAGTATTATAGAAGTCTTCAGGTTTCAAGTACCTTGGCGAACAAAGAAAGAGAATGCTGTCTGCTTCAGGCAAGTAGATCATTTGCCCTTTCAGGCGTAAGCAGCTGATTTCTGTGCCAGTCAGCTCATCTTCACACTCCAGCTTTTCCACATCCAACAGCCCCTCCTGGTGATGAAAAGTCACTATTATATAAGGGCAACAGTACATGTGTTACACACCAGGCCATGTACTAAGAGCCTTTACTACGAAGGCAGTCAGAATGTTTAATTGGAGTTACAGCCTACATTAAAACTTGATTAATTTCTCAGTTGAACATCATATACTACCCTTATTTTAATACTATGATTTGCTGCCTCAGAGATATAAAGCATAGTTACATTCTTGTTCATAACTGCTTGTTTTTTTCCGTGCCATTTCTTAACAGTAGTCTGACCAAAGTATTGCCTATTGCCTATTCTATGACGTTCTATCTATGCCTGGCAGCATCTCTAATAAATCTTATTTATTATTTATTTATTATGGTTTCTCTCAGGTAAAGTCTTCAATAAATAAACAGGCTCCTTGACACAGTAGGTGCTATTCTACATGCTGCATTCGTTCATCACCTGCCTCCTCTCCTGCCCTCTCTAGAGAAAAGGAGACAGAACTATGCATGAACACAGGGGTTCAAGCAAGAACACATTTCAGTTTTGTCTCCCATATCGTTATGAAACAAAAGTAAATGTATGAAAATACAAAAATTACTTTTGTACAAGTATATAATGGGTTGGCCCCTTACAAAGAAAGCGTCAGACATGAAGTATCTGTACTTCACCATTCCCATGAAGCATTCTACTTAACCGCTCCACATGAATTCGCACCTGTGACTTTTTCTTGGCTCATGACTCAAAAGGGATACCGAGCATACTACTGAATTGTCTCTGAAGATTTCTGAGCTTTCAGCACTTCTTATCTCTCCAAAGCATACTTAAAGAAAATCCAGGTGAATATTGTCTGTTTACCTTGGTTCTCAGCACAAAGACTGTATTGATATGTGAAAGGATCCCATGGAAACTAATATCTATATGAGGCCGGACCAAGGAGAAGACCGACAACAGACTGCAATTTCCTGGCTGCAGCTAGAATAAAAAAAGAAAAGAAAACAAAACAACAACAACAACAAAACCACAAAAAAGAAAAACAAAAGATTGTTATGTTTTATAATAAAATAAAAATATACAAGGAGTAATTACATTCAGTTTGCTTAGATGACAGTACTGAATGGAAGAGAATATATACTTTATGCATTTCTCCGTTAACACACATGGCTTTTAAATCAAGGATTTCACAACAGAAGTATATTGACTTTAAAATGCAATTCCAGTCTGCAAGATGACTTTGTAAAATTGTGTTGGACTATCACATTTGTTATCTGTCAAACCATTCTCACGCTACAGTAAAAAAAAAAGCTTCCAGTGTTTTCCTCCCAAGTGACCTCGTTCACACTCCCTTCTCAATAAGCCAAGTTCTCTAAAGCATCAACTTTGATAGTCAGGATTCTGATAGCCATCCTCAGGAGGCTGAATCAGTTCAGCGAATGCCCTTGGGAACATTCTGACAGTTACTTACTCTTTTTTCAAACCTTTCTGCAAAATTCAGAGAGAAATCACCAAAAACTAATTGCAGGAAAAAGCTAAGATAAAACTGCATTTTGAAAGTATGTCAACGATTCAGAAACAACATGGTATGTGCAACATCAGCCTACATAATTGTAATAATGATTTGATGTCTTCACCATCTTATCTTTTGCTTCTCTCATTACTGCTTTTCCCTGTTTGTTGCTTATTTTTAGAAACACTGTCAGCTCTTTCAGGCAAGAACTGAGGTATCCTGTTCATATACACAATATGTGACATTAAACAGACCTCTGAGTACCTTTTCACTGTAAATAACTTAATGCAGCAGCTGCATTAAGTTTAGAAGTCATATACATATATATGTATCACATAGTTTGGGTCATCTGAGTTAATACTGATGCTTTTGATGTACAAGCCGAGAAAGCATGCTACAATTTGTGTTATTCTGCTCTTCAGTTATTATGCATCTGACAGCATTACTGTCAGGTAACAGATAGAGACTACGTACCTGCTGCTACGCTATATAGGTAGTATGGGCAAGACCATTTCCTGAACGGCAGGCCAAGCTGCACTGATGGTTTCACACCCACTTTACAGAGTTATCTGCCACTTGCATAGCAAATGTACCTTGGAGAAAGAACCAGGTATCAAGCCAACACCTGAATTGAAGGGGGTGATCAGATTTTCTCTGCTCAAACTTATTCTCTTTGTGGACTTGACCATAAGGAACAAAGCTGTTGCAGAATTAGGGCTGTTTTCACAGTCCTTTTTCAAACAAGAGGAGCATAATGTAGTAAGTATTATACAGTTACATAGGAATGCTGTTTGGACAGAGAATCCTAAATCTGTTTTGTTGATCTTTAAAATAAAACTGTGAAACATCAACTATTAGGAATCTCTATGACTATTCACGCATTAGAATCATCTAACCTGTGGAAGGACTCTGTAGATAGCATTGCCACACTGCGTGACCACCAGATCTCTGTCAAATATTATGTGGAAAGGAAAGGCCTTGCAGAAAGTATAGGGACTGATGCGAGACTCTTGGGTACCGTTTTCTTCAAATCTGTCAAGGTCTTCATAGTAGTCCTCTTCTTTAGATTCTTTCTCCTCAATTAAAAATTGAATGTGGTCACATTCCTCATTTCTCTGCTGAATAACCTAGAAAAATGAAGGAAAAAATGAAAAACAGAGAACTCTGCTACTCAATAACTGGAATGCTACTATGAAGATGGGAGTACATTTACATTAGAAAGATGAATTCAAGAATGGTACCTGCATCTTGAAAAATACTAAAGTATTTCTGATTTTAGACAGTCTTTATAATTCCAGGTGAATAACTATGTCTTTGCTTAGCCACAGTTGCTCTTTGAAGATCATCCAAATACAATTTATAAAGCTTGAGTGAAATGCACATCCTGAAATCAGGGGTCAAGGTTCAGGTTATGCTTGCTTGTACTGGTACTTGCCAGAAGACAGGACACAGAATTCTCTCCCCTTGAATGAACCCGAGGCAAGTCTTGAATTACGAAGACCACTCGAATCCTTATTTTGATGAAAGCTGTTTGCAAAGTCTATTAACACAACAGCAAACAGTGCTGACGAGAGGATCAGCATGGCACAACCAGCCAGGTGGATCAAGCTGATGTTTGAACATACAGCCTTTACACGTTCAAGCAGATTACAAGACTAGGACCAACAGATAAAACTAAATGCAATGACAATCTTCTCCGAGCTGCATTCCATATTAAATGAAATCACAGCAAAACCAGCGTCGTCTACATCAGTGGAATCTCAAGTGTCTTGAATATAGCATTTCACACTTCAGTAATCTTACTCAAAGTTAGTAAAAAAACCCCAAAATTAGTAGGGATTACTTTATTTGCAGTGAGAGTCATGTATTGCAGTATAATTAAAGCTAATAACTAACAGAATAACATAATTTACCTTGAGAGGCCAAATTCACCTTTTCTCAAGCTTAATTAGACTTAATGACTGGAACAGAACAATTCTATTTACACAGTATTGTTTAGTGGCAACTTTCTGGAACATGTTGCACCTGATTCTACTTTCATTTAGTCTGATCCTAAAGCCACTGAAGCAAAAAAAGACTTCTTAAAATCTCTAATGCTTCCTGATTCTGCCCTTTACACACAGTCTAACCACAGACATTAACAGTCTCCATAAGAAAACAGAAAGGATATGCACAAACACTGCACTCAATTCCTAAGATGTTTAGTTTATTAAATATTTCTCTACCACAGCTGTCAGCCATGCTAGCTGATGGCTTGGGGATGCTGGTAACTTTATTTAGCTCCTATAATAATGGAGAAGTTTAAAACAACAAAACAGTATTTTATTGTTAAACAATGCCTAATTAAGAAGGTAGTGTTCCTTTATCTCCTATTTGACTATTCATTGAAAGGAGAGAGGCTTCTCTGGAGGACAATTCAGAGCAGGAGCCTGATTTAGGTGCTCTATACCATGTGCTGCATTAATTTTCTCTTTCTGTTGCATAAGTAGGTAACTTAGAGACAGATCAGCCTACTAAATTTACCAGCTAATGTAGGTACCTAAAGCTGGATGTATGAACAAGTTCAAATATTAATAGTGATAAACCCTAATTTCCTCAAGAAGCTGTGTTGCTAACCCATATGGCAGCATGTGACGAAGAGAAATGGGCAATTATGAGTTAAAAAAAAAAAAAAAAAAAAAAAAGAAGAGGTAAACCTTGGAAAGAGTATGCGGCAGTCCTTTGAGGAAAACAACTGATGTGCATTTGTCTAGGAAAATGTAGGAAAATGGAATGTAGTAGATGGAAACCCAGCTTTCCTCTGAATTCAGGGTTTAAAGGTTCTGCATGTCTTCCTCATCTTTTAACCATAATCTCTGAAATTGTGAGAGACTGTGGCCATGCTGAGGATTAAAAGAACACAGCTGGAGTCTAGGTTCTTACTTCCTACCACTCATGCACACTCCCACAGGTTTTGTTTTATTGCTACTAATATTGTTGCCAGGGATAGATGAGATTATACACAGTAACCTTTTCCAAATTGTGCAGAATTATCACTAGAATTGATCTATGCTTCCAGATCATTTCCAGTCTTGGATCTTACTTCAAAGAGTTCCTCTTGCTGCAACTGGAAAAAAAAATGCCTGCTTTGGATGAAAAGCTTTTATTTTGGCAAAGCAGTCCTAAAATTCATCTTCGAAGATCTAATAATTTTTAAGGAAATGTTCATATTAACAGCACATCACCTTCCAGAGATATTAATATCATTAACTAATGACCATCTTTGTCACGACATACTAGTATTCTGTAGACCAACCTGCACCTGTACTTACATGATTTTTTCCTGCTACCATGCAGCACCTAACAGGTTTTTCATCACTTCCCATTTTGTTCCATGTATTAGAAATGAATCAATAGAAAAAACCTCAAGTGTTGGTTAAAAAAAATCCCAACCACCCTATAAAAACAGGACTCTACATGCTTCAAGACATTAAGCTAAGTCTGAAACATGACACCACAGATCCTACAACCTTGCACACTGATGAAGTCAGTCATCGCACACAATGTGCTATTTTCTTAACTTTATAGATTAGAACTGTGTCAGTAACGGTGCACAGCTGCAAATTTCCCAGGCATCTTCAAGTTCATTTGCAAAACTATTTTTGACCAGACTCCAGGGCATCTAGAAAAGTTTGCTGTATCAGTGCACCACATTAGTGCAGAAAACGAAAGACAGGCCAAACACATGGAAATGAGACAGATCTACAAGATAGCCACAACATCAGCTGCACAATCCTGGTAAATCTGATATGCTGTGGACGTAGCTGGTTTACTGAATTTGATTCCCGTCGTTCATGCACAGACCCTTATTAGCTAACCCCTCTCCACGTTAAGCAAGATACCAATTCATCCTTAAATAGCTTCTCACTGGATATATAAGTTCATGATGTCTTTTCTGCTTACATCATTTATGCACTATCTTCCTATCTCATGATTACACCCATCTTGTCAGCAAATTTAAAATGAGAGCTTACGGCCATTAATATAATATGTTAAATTCTGTCCCTTCATGCTTGGTACCTACAGATCCAAACTAATTGGACAGATACTTGTCTGGCATAAAGACCTGCCCTAGATACTCTGTAGTAAGCTTAACTAGAACAGAATTTACCTATTATTTCACTCTGCATGTGAATGTTTGTGAAATGTGAAAGTGAAGCCTGCAAGTCACAGAATTTCAGTATCATTTAAACAATGTTGAAGAAGTCTCTGTTAAATGCTTGATAAATGAAAGTTCAGTGACAGAAGCAACAAAGCCAGGAATCAAGCCTAATTCTTCCTCCCCCTGCGGTCTTAGCTGGTGAAGTGACATCAGTTCATCAGATCTACGAGTTCAATCACCATAGTAACTGCAGTTAAAAACTGAAGGGAAAAATCACTCTCCTGGTTTCAAAGAGAATTTATAACATCTAACTGCTAACCTGCCTGTGCTTTCCAGAAGATGTATCTTCAGAGTCAAGTGAAAAGTCATACCAGTATTTCAGGGAAGGACAACGCCAAGAACAGTTATTTCAAAATTACTTTGGTGAGCTCCACACAAGATATTAAATCAAGTGGTATCACTGTGATACAGCATGTGTAACAAACACAAGCTGTTAAGTTTTCACTGATGTATCGACAAGAATCAGCCCTTTAGATATGAGCATGTCCCCAAAATACACTCATATCTCAGCATCAGGGAGGGACACAATGTCCTTGGATAGGGATCTTCATCCATCAGATCCTGAAGGTTAACACAAAGTCAGGTTTTTGCCATTTAAAGTTTTTTTGCCATTTAAATTCTTGATCTCTTCCGACCAAAACCAACTGTGCAATGCTACTTGGCAAATTTCACTGCAGCTGTTTCAGGGTGATCCTGAGGCAAATCGGTTCACTGTGGGAATGATACCACTCTTAGCTTTGCACACCCGAAGTTACAACTGTGAGGATGTTTCCACCTGGTAGCTGGTTTCAAGGCAGATTGTCTCACTGCACCAAACCTCCAAGCCTGAAGATAGTGAAGTTTACGGCTGCCCTTGTGTCGGAATTAGAGGCTGATCACGCTGTATGATTGACTTATCTTCACACACAGATACCATTTTACCGTGTGGATCAGTACTGCTCGTCCTCCATGACTACTACCTAAAGTAGTTTTTAGGTCAGCTCTTCAGCTGGTCACATTCTGGCTTCGTTTTTTATATTGCCATCAGAGAGACATCAGACAGTCTGAAATTACCATCTTGTCAAGGATTTCCCCTGGTCTTTTCTCATTTTATATTGTGAACCATCTTCCCTGTGTAAAAGAAAGGTTTTGATAGTCTGCTCTCAGATATTAGAAGCCTGTTTTCCCAACAGATTTTTGGGCTTCATAGGATTGTACAACATTCTTCATCGACCTGTACCATTTGGAGCCTTGAGGGAATCCCTGTCCTGACTTCACCTTCACAGGTTCCCCCTCATTTATACGTAACCAACCTCTGACATCCCTAGAGATAGCTGAAAGCTGTCTGAACACTGTCCACAGCAAGTGACTGTAGGTGGCCCAGCTTGAGCAGGGGGGAGTCGGACAAAATGACCTCCAGAGGTCCCTTCCAACCTCAGTCATTCTGTGGTTCCGTGTAACCCATGAAACAAAATCTAACTACTTAATGAAATAAAAACAGTAGTATTGTAAACAATTAGTATCTGCTACCACCTTCACAGGAACTGGTAATATGTAAGAAAAATTCAAGCAAAATTTCATGAAAATACAATCTTAGAAGCTTGCATTCTCTCAAGCAGATTTATGTACGTATTTGTTCTAAACAGCCAGGGAAGAAAAGTGGATAATAAAGTATTAAACAGCTAAATGCAGATATCAAATTTACAGTAATATGAAGAGTGCTGCAGAACTTACTAAAACAGTCCTGTGCTGGATTGTTATGTAAATACTTTGGATAAAGAGATTTGGAAGGGCAACTCAGGAATCTCAGCTCTGTTCTTGCAAGTCAGAAGGCAACTCTCATAATATCATCAGGAACTTTGAGCTAGGCACTGAGGCTCTTATCAGTTCCAAAAAAAGTCTTCCTTAAGCAAAATTCTAACTGAAGTCCAAACTAAAAATTTTGACGGAAGAGACATTGGTTGGTCCACAAAAACTGAGGGGATGAAAAGCAGCTCCATTGTTTTTCTGTGCTGTGCTATTTCAAACAATGTATCACTAATGAAACACGAAAGCATTCATTTACTAAATGATGAGGCAAGGGATTAAGATGAAATAAGTCAGACAATTTTTTCTCCTCATCTTTTGAACAGTATAAAACTAGCCAGGTACCACAATGGCCGACTTACTTTACTTTAAAACCCTCCCTCTGTACCATTAACGATTAATAGTTGACCTGTGGAGTAATGGAGGGACACTTCCATTGTCTGTGTAGACAAGCCGCAATTTTTGGCACTCTCACCTTAGAGAAACAAGTAGCTGATTATTCTCTGCTTATCTACTACTGAAGTTTGTGAGTATGTGGAGTAAAACACTATTTCAGGTCATTAAAGGTGTCAAAGGCTATGCTTTATTAACCAGCAAAGACAAGAAAAAGTTCAGGATTGAGGGCACATGACTTTCTAATAGGGACAAGGGGAAAAACGGGGTAACAGACAAAATAAAATACAGACAATATGCACTTTGTTCAGTTTAGAAGTAATACCAATTTTTAGGCATCTATGTGCTTTTGGCTTAGATGGTCTAGAAGAATAGCTTGGGTTAAATTAAACTTTGTGCTCATTTACAATGGGTTTGACCAATATTATTACATTTCTATTTAATTACAGTAGAATAAAATTTCCAGAAAAACCTAATGAAGTGAAATAAAAATGAGAAGTAAATTTATAATCAATATTTAAAAGTCTTTGGAAGATATATTATTTGTCAGAAGTCCTACATGGGTATCAGTACTGTCCAATACAATCTTCTCAATGAAGTAAGATTCAGACTGAGGACACAGTTTGTCAAAAGTATGTTCTGGTAGCTGCTTTGCACGACCCAGGTTTCTCCTCTGCCACACTGATCACTTTTGTCTCTGCATGACCCCTTGGCTATGCTGGCAGAACTCTCTCTGATAGAACATCAAACTACATAACAGAACAGATGCAAGTAAAAATAGCCCAGAAGAAAACCTGCTATTTTTAACCTAGTTCATTTCCTCAGTATAATTAATTTTATAGCTTGACAACAGCCAGAGAGACACATCTGAAGAAGCTGTCATAGGACAGGCTTGAGCAGTAAGAGAAGGGGGACTGAATAAACTGCCTGTGCTACCACAAGAAATGCTTGTCAAGTCACAGCTTCACCACTCTTGCAGCCAACTTGCCAACATGGTCCTCCTTGTCTGTCTCAACACTTGGAATAAACAAGGACCTAAGAGAAGGACTGCTTTGATTCTGTTGCACCCTTCCGTATCTGATTACTAATACCTGCTGTAAAAGTTTGAACTATGGATATCTAAACAAGGACACCAGGTATACCACCATCGCTATACAGGACTAGCCACTCACTATAATCCTGAGCTAGCTTGTAACAAGAAACCTAAAAGGCAAATACTTCATTATAGCTGTACAAATACCTTTGTCGTTGGATTGCTTGTAAATCTTTTACCTGAGCAAGATCATGTTTTTGTGATATGCTCATGAAACTAGAACTGATTTTCTGTGCCAGTACACAATGAACCTGTGATAGAATTGTAATATGACTAGGAAATAGTTAAAAAAAAAACCAAAAATGCTTGCTGTACCTGCTTAGATTCTTTTCTACTCATGAAAAGTATTTTATAACAGTTGCAATATTTCTAACACCAAAAAGCTTTTATTTGCTGTTTTTCCCCAGATATATCTGCACCTGGGATCAAGCTCTGATTTTATACTATTACATAGGCAAGGCCTTATCAATTAAATCATTCCGTTGGTCTGTATGGACACAAACCAGAAGCTTCTTTCCCATTTCACAAGTGACTTAGCACACACGACACTATGTAAACTCTGTGACTGAAGAACATTTTTCCACTTCTGAGGCTGTAGGCGTCTATCCAGCCACACTCCCACACAATGATAGTCCGAGACCCACAAACACATCCTGGTTCTGGGAAGGACCCGGCATGCGGACTGGGAGGAAAACACTACGCGCCAGCCAAGCCCCATCAATGCACATCAGCCTCCCAGTCTGCACATAGATGAAGAATCTACGACACAGAGACAAAATGCCCATGTTCTCACAGAACAAAGTAGACAGTAAGAAATATATGCCAAATATAAAATAAAGTGGAAAAAAGCACCCCAAATAACCCAGTATCTAACTTCTGTACATCTTGTCTCCTTCTTTGAATAAAGGGATATTGTTCTGAACTGTTCCCAATTGGTCTGTTTGCAAATTCTTGTGGGACTTCTCAGCACACAGCTGACGTGTCCTTAAAGCAACACAAATGATCATGGGTCTCCCTGAGTCAGTGCTGATGCCACTGCTTCACAAAGGACAGCAACAATGGAAAATGATTGCTTGCCATCACTTCATTTTTTATTTTCGTGATTTTGCCCTAATGACACAAACTTCCAATGTGTACATCCCTTCAGATATTACCTTCATATCTATTTCTGTACCGTGGATCTGCTGAGCTACAGTTTTGATGATTCCAATGACAATATCCTGGAGACCTTCTCTTTCCGAATAGTAATGCAGAATGAGTCCCTTCCCCTTCTCCGCATCAGTGCATCTAAAGGAAGGGGCTCGCATACCTGGGTAAATAGTAGCAAGGTGGTCATGCAAAGCATCCAGGTTCTGGAAGAAGAAATTAAAAACACTGTTGTAAGACATTTACTTATTAGTTCTGAAGAAAATTAGCATATATTCTAATCTGAACATCCCCTTTCTCCTACTGCTCACATTCACTGTGCAATTGCCTTATTATTTGTAGAACCGCCATCATAGCAGGCTTTTCAGGTAGCCTGCTTTCCATCTACTGTGGCAATATGTGGACAATGAACGGAATCAAAATTAGCACTATTAAAAATTACCCCAGATAGTAAGAATTCATGCTTGAATATGTTGTATTTTGAAACACTGATAATTAAAGACCTTGTGTGTGTTTCTTAATCCTGTAATCTCATTCACTTTCATCCCTTCCAATTCTAGTCCCTATAATCTCTTCAGATGTGAATTTAGGTGTGAAATGCAAATAAGCATGTCTGAATAAACATGTATCTTTTTCCTTATTCTCAATGAAACAGCCTAGTTCTGACATCATAACAGTCAACCCAAGTTTACAGGGCCTGACAACACTTCAGATTTTAAAGTAAAGTTTTAAATGACTGAAAGATCAACCTTAAATACATATTTTCTTTGAGAATACTTTTAAAAATCCACAGAATACATAGAATTTATCACATAGAATTTATCACATCTGCTGTAATAATGTTTCAGAAAAGGTTATTTAGGAAAGGGAAGAGGTCGCCTATTTTCCTGGACATCTCATATATTTCACCTTAAATCCTGACCAGACAAATTGCTTTCTGAAGAGGAAAGCTAAATGATAAATTGATAGGCTATCTAATAAGGACATTAAAGAGAACAGTGAGATCAAAATCACACTTAGAACACAACACTAGCTTCTACTTCGATTGTGATGCAATTATCAAGGCTCCAGGTTGCTATTTACTGTATTTTTAATACAGAAAGAGCAACCTAGTTTGCTGGATAGTCTTGCAACCCACATAATTATATACCTGTGGTGTAAAATTCATACAGCTCCTTTACTTCTTAAGTTCAGACTATTACTGCATATTTTAAACGTTGTTCTCTCACCCCCACAAGTAACTGCTACCACCAGGCTTTGCATATTGTTTTCTTCCAGCACAAGGTGAAGTGAGGTGAAAATATTTGCAATGTGCTGTCTGGGCCATTCTCTACCTTTCAAGAGCATCTGTCGATCATCAGATTTGTGGAAGCATAATGAACTTGATTTCATGTGAGCTGTGAAGTGCTCAAACAGCTGCCTCTTCTCCTGGGAGGCCTTCAGAGGAAATGAGACTCTTGGAGATGAATTATGCAGGATGCACTCAGCCTGGAACTTCCTCCTTCAGTTTTTCAGTTTGTTTCAAATTCGTGTTTCTGTTGCTATACCAACACCTCCAAATTAAAACTTGAAGAAGCAACAATCTAGGAGTCAATTCATTCCAGCTGTTAGTGGGCATTCAACTGCAAAAAAGTATAATGCTTCAAGGCAAATTCTGTAAGATCTTTGCAAGGTTCAAGACAATGAAATTGGGAAAGACTGCTTTGAATGAGCGTGGATGAGAAAAAAGAGCTGACTGGCTCGGAGCGAGTGCCCCACAATCTCCTTGATTGGGTGCAAAACTGCTGTTTCAGTACACATGCCTCAGAAACAGCTGGGATATATCGACCTTTTGGAAAAAACTCTTTAAGGAGATACATGGGAAAAGACAATAATCTTCCAGTTACAGAGTCATCAACACTCGAAGAATTTCAAAAGGATTTACGAGAAATGGCCAATGTCAAGGACAGAAGTTTTTGTAAGATGCTTGTTTAATTATTAACATTTAAGTCTGACGTAAGTGTTGCTAACAACTGACAGCAGCTCCATTCTGCAAGACCACTTTGCCACCCTGCTACCCCATTACTGCTGACTTTGTCCAAGCAGCATCACAGGTGAGCCCATGTGACGTGCCCTTCACTCTTTACTCTCGAATCATCCAGAGTGGGGGACTTGCCCAGGATGTATTGCAGCTGCTTTCCAGTCCCCAACGTGTCTTTTCTCCCTATGCAGACCGATTATGGGGCGAGCAAAGAGCTTATTGTATTCAGAACCTTGCTCCTACACATAGTCAAGAGTAGAGATGGGCTTCCAGATCAAGGAGCTGAAATTACTCCCCGATCCTGCCATTTACACATTGTCACTCCCACTTCTATTTTTTGTTGTGTTTGATCCATTCTAAACTGATATTGCAGCTTCTGGAAGAATGAATGTGTCTGCTGGGACCAGAGACACTAAGTCTAGAGCTTCAGAGAGCAGTGATCGGCTCCATGGTAAAACACAAAGGGATCACTAGGCAAGAACAAGAAGCAATACTAAATCAGGCAGATTCTGGCCTGTCTAAAAGCAAAAGAGTTTTCTGCGATTGGCACCTGAAATACAAAGATATACTGCTCAGCCCTGTGTAGTACAGAACATCTGGAGACTTTTCTAAAGAGGCATTAGTCCCCTGAAATTTATTGTACTGCAGTTATAAACAACTAAATAGCCATGTAAATGATTCCCTAAATGACAACTAGCCACTACTCTAGCGTTCGATTTTCATTCAGTAGAAAGGTACTGAACACGACATAAAACCACAGTTGGGGTTTCTCAGGGGGTACCTTTTTTCACCCTGCTTCTCTGGCGCAGTGTCTTTCAATACGATTTGCCATTTATCCAGGCCTCTTTTTCACAGAAAGTATAAACATTAGATTAAGTTGCAGGATCTTTTTCCTCTTTCATGAAGCTTGAAATACCTGTGTTTCATCTACGAATAAACTAAATTCTCTCTGAGATGTCACAGGAAACAGAATATAAATATGAGATTTATTTTCATATGCTTTAAAAAGCTGCAGCCCTCAATTATTTCGTATATCCTGGACTCAGTACAGATTTGAAGAAGTGCCTCTTATGTATTTTAAGAATCTGAAAAAAGTTTAGTACATTAAACCAAATCTGCACCTATTTTTGTAATAGGTATATAAATCAGTTCCTGACCTAATCCAACTGCTGGAAGATCCAAAAATAATAAATCATGGATAATGTTGATTTTCCATCATAATAAAAAGCTAGAAAGTACAATTCTGGCATGGCTACTCATACATCAGTCCTGCTAAAATCTGCAGAAGTGTATAATAGCCAATGTCATCTGTTAACACCGAAATTCAAACAAAGCAGCTTAAAATACTGTCATTAGAAGAATATAAATGAAAGCTGTTTACACTTTTATAGATGGTTGGTGTGCCCTACTAACGTGTCCAGTCTTTTAATCATCACACATGGTAAGGAATGGAAAGAGAAGTAGTATACTATATGTAAAAGGGCATGAGGGAAAGGAATAGGGAAGCACTGGCCCATCCATGTGTACCCAAAGTGATGAAGCAACGGGGCAGCTACACTTTTTTTTTCCTCCTCCCCTATTTTTGCTCAACCCTAACCACAACTTCAGTACGAGTCATCTTTAAAAATTACCTTTACCTGAAGGCTTGCTTTGAGGACAGCCTGTGAATGAAGCTATGAAATTTAAAGGATGTCACATCCCATAGACAGACAACAGTAAACAGATCACTCATGGTATGCACATGTTGGAGCATATACATACCGCCTGTGTCTGCCCAGCAATTACAGTCCATGGGATTTGTACAAAAAGTCTGGGTTGACCATATCCGGGATGCTCTGGAATAATCCAGGTTTTGGGGCAGGTAGTGAAACACAGAAGTCAATATTCTAATTATCCAGCAAACGATACACTCTGCTTTTTTCACTTACTACCGCTGGAGAGATTTTAAGGAAACATGACAAGAGGCTGCTCAATTTCCAGTGAAAAAAATCAATAAAGATATGACACTCAGCTTTTGGGCAATCTTCCGTGAAATCTTGATCAGTTCAGTGCTTTTAAGCTTATTACAGCACACAGTTCTCTCCAAGAGTGATATATATCACAAATCTTAAATCCAAGGTGGTTTTTTGAAGTGAAAAATTTTCAAGTGACAAAAAAGGAAAGCCCATTTTTTCTACACTTAGAAACCACACTTTAAAGAAGTCACTATGTTTCTTCCATGCTATTGAAAAATTGTTTTCATATTGTTTTGTTTCACAGTGCAGTATCACACAGTTCTGCAGTCAGGAAAGCAAAGAAGTTGACTTAAACGCTGCTGTTCTATCCCACCCTCAGCTCAGGAATGAAGGATAATGTCTTAGGGACAAGCTGTGTATGAGTCCCAGCTCTGCACATAATGTACAATTAGAATTAACCAGTATCTATAAGTCAAAGATAACTTAGGAGAAGAAATACCCTACAAATCTGAAGACCACATTTTCTGTTAGTATAAAGAAGGTAAATCTTTTTACTCTAACACATGCAGACAATTTGAACTGGTGGGTTTTTTTCATGTCTCTTGTACTCCATACTTTTGTTACGCTGTTGAACTCCTGTTCAAAACTTCTCTTTGGAATTTCAAAGGACATTTCCAGATTTATTAATACCTCTGCAACCCCAGGTTACCTGCCTTCTCAATCCTTATTTATGAAATTGAAGAGTCAAGGATGTTTGACAAGGGGAAATTATTACTCTACTGAATAATATATGAACTGAGAGGGAAAGAGAACAACAATGCCAAAACTGCTGAGCAGTGGAAAGCTCTATAGAATACAAATACCAAGGAAGAAAGTTTCCAGACAACTCTCCACAAATAACTGTGAGATTATACAGTAAAACCTATATCTCCAAATCTCAATCTAATCTGTTGACTAGACCGTAACTTCTGTCTGGTATCTGAAATAATTCAGCACAAAATTCTTACCTGCAAAAATTCTCTGACATTTGAGCCCAAGACACGTAGAATAGTATCATAACCAGATTCTTGACAAAACACAAAAAACATCTTCCCAAACATTTGAAGAATTTCCCCGGCATTCAGATCTAGTTAAAACAGGAAAATATGATTCAGTCCAAACTGCATTTGACGCACTTTGCTTACTATTTTAGTCTCGTATTCATAAACAAGAAAGACAGTTACCTAAACCCTACCCAGATCCAGTAGGTCAAGAATATGAGAAAAGCAAGATTCAGGGTCCACACAGCAAATTGTGAGTATTCAATACAGGAATTTCATTAGGATTTACCAATTACCATTATGACCTTGCTGCATTGTGCATTTTACGCATGTATAGCATTTCAGATTTTCATACAGGTAAGAAATTACTCACTACCTGAAAAGAAAGGAACTCGGTCGTTAGTAGTGCTGACCTCAGAGAAGTCACTTCTGGTTTACAATAGCATGAAACTACGTCTGCTACTTCAAATCAACATTACTATAGTCATCATAGTCTTATGGGTTCTTGGCTAATTACTGATTCAGAACAAATTCATACCACACTTGGGTCTGCAGATAAAATCACGCTGATAGGTATAATTCTACCTTTTAAATTCCAGACCAGAGCTGCACTGATTGACAATGAATGCAACCCAGATCAATGGCTGATGTGAATGAGATGTGCCCATGCCACAAACATTTCTGTAACTCAGCATGCTTGGTCAGCAAAGAGGTCAAGGACTCATCCATGGGCTGCTCTTGCAGCAGTGGTTGAAACCTGGGTGTACCGCCAAGGCAGTATATATTGTTACTTCATGCCTGCTTGTAACACTGACCATGCTCTATGCACCCATGACATGGAATACTTTGGAAGTAATAAAAATCACTTCAAGGAATAAAAATATCATAGATAAAGAACAAAAAATCTTTCTTCTGAGATTTTTTAAAAATTCTCTCTTTGATCAATACCTTGTTTTCACTTCCTCTGTGCTATATCCTCTTTCTCTCTCTATGCAGATTTTTTTGGGGGGGGATTATCCTTTTTGTGATCAATGGACCTGTATTACTTACTAAGGACCTTGCTTGCAGCCGCAACCAGATCATAGGTTTTGGAGTCATCATAAATTATTCTGACCAGAAACTGTCCTTCTTCATCCAGCTGTGCCTCCTTCCTAAAAAGGAAATAGAATAAAATCTTCTTGGTTGAGGGAGAAGCACGATATTGATAAATTCATATACATTGCTTGGTACTAGTTTTTTAAAATATTTAAATACAATAAGTTTGTAGGTTCTATCTTTAAGAAGTTACTTAAGAAAATTAGAAATAAATCTGTTCCATATCTTAGAGTCATACTAAGGTACAATGCAAATATTTCAGACCATGTGTGTTCTGAAAATAATAATTAGCTGTGAGAAAATAAACATATTTTCTCAGTACACAAAGAAGCCTCACCGAAGAAGTTGCTGAACTAATAAAGAAGTTGCATTTTAAAACAGGGGAATATCCAAGGCCAAGATGGGCTCTTTAAACACTTTTTAAGCAAGTATTTTCATTCTTTCCAATTTTGATTACACTTAATTCACAAAAGGCATGGCATGCTTTTAACAACCATTGCACATATCTTCAAAGAGGAATCTAAAATCCAGATATAGGTACCTAATCAAATCCTTTTTTCAGAATTCTGCACATGTTCAGTAGATAGGAAAATAAAAGGATGCTAGGATTTATAAGGCCTTGTTTTTGCATTGCACACCAGTTCTTCATGACTGAAGTGTCACCATTTAGCTAAAGCACAATAAAAATACACATTTCTTCACTACGGGAAACAATTCTCACGTCACATACATACTTACTACCGGTGGTAAGTAAAAAATCAAGACAAAATTACTCCTTTGCTTTTCAGGACCATTTATTATTCTCTTCAGCTTGAACTGCTGAAGTCATCAGCACCTTGTGGAAAAGGCAGCACAACTCTGTAAGCTTTTTTTTTTTTCCTGAGGAAAACAAGTTGATAGTCCTAGGCAATGAACTGTTGTGCCTTCCAAGTCTTGCATTTGACACAAGTGAGTTACTAGGGAGAGCCCACAAGTGCCTTCCTCCCTGTTTTACCCCATGTGCTTAACACAGGAGCCAGGCCACTGATGCTGCAGTGCTGGCTGAGTCCCAGCTCCTGGGAGAAGGACAAGGAGCACCGTCATGGCCAGACAGACCCTAGGACCCCAAAGGGCCACTGCCCCGTGTTGCTGGTGCTGCCGCACACAGAGCATCCCAACGGACACAACCCAGCCTCTGCCCTGTGGCAAGTGCAAGTCACATTCTGTATTTGCTCCTCATCCTCTGGCACGTTCTCCTTCAGCAGAGAGAGGGGGACGTGCAGGGGGGCACACTATGGTCCCTGATGAAGCCGTGTTCTGTTTGTTGAAGTCCTCTTCTGGCAAAAGAGCAGTCTCCTTTCTCAGAACATTTTTATAATAGCTATTCACCTTCTGCAGTCTAGCCTACAATGACTCTTTACAGAGACAATGTGCTTTGCAGAAATAGTGACAAAAGGGGAGGCATTTGTAGGTACTCATACTCTAACTTACGTGCTTAGAATGTATATTGGCTCAGCAAAGCTAATATGATCGTGGCATCAATAACACCTGTGCAAGTGAAGGGTCACAGCTACCTCATTAAAAAGAAAAGATACTGTTTCATCTAAACACAGCTCCATGCTGCAGAACATCTCAGAAAGACAAAAGAAAGGCAAAGAGGTAGGAAAGCCTAAACAAGAATGACTGAATCACACCCTCTTATGTCACAAGAAAAAAAAAAATTGGTACAGGGAGTTGTTCTTCTGAAAAAGCCTTAGAATTAGTAAAAATATCAAGACAGACAATGAGGCAGTTCTGTATAAAAAACTAAGCACGTCATGCAAATCAAGACATTCATCAACTCAGGACTGAAATAATTATTTTTCTAATGTACAAATGGAAAAGAACCATGATTAAAAACTTATTTACTAGCACCATGACAATGAAGGGCTTTTACCAGAGCAGGATAGAAATGCTCCTTGAAATAAGGTTCAAACACAGTTTAAGAGCCAATATTTCTAACTGCTCTAAATTTCTAATGGTCATCAGAGAAACTATAAACCTATAAGAAGCAGATTATAAATCTACTATGTAAAATCCCGCATCCCCTTTTATACCAAAATCTTTGCTCCATCATCATAACATGATCAACCATCAATCAAAACAGAAGTCTTTGACCAAAAATCAAATTCTAATTTTCTAGAGCAGGCAGAATTTATTTTAAAAATTAAATAATACAAAATAAGAAATAAAGCCTGCACAACAATTCAAGCATTTACAAGTGTAGTAGAATTATCCAGCCATACAAACAAACATCTTCTGAGTTATTCAAAGGGGAGAGAGGTCTGAGAATTAAGTACTCTTGTTCATCTTAAAACTGGTAGATGGCAAATGGTACTGCTGCTAAGGCCTGATTGCAATCTCATATGGTAGTATTCTATTGACCTAAATTAAATTGTCATTTAACTCTCTAATTAATAAACATCAGTCTTTGATAGTCTGTTCATTTATGAAATGGAAGTCTGGAAACCGTATTTCTTTTCCCCTCTTAATCTTCCTTTAATCTTGCTCATTCTTACTGCTGACCAAAAATTATACTACATTGCTTTTATTTTTAAAAAATATATGTACTTTTTTATTAATTAATGAAGTCTTGTAACTGCTACTTGAAATATACATTTTTATACTCCATCTAAGAATGGGCATAATGAGCTAAAAACAAGCTAAGCAATTTTCCTAAAGTAATATGACAAAGCTACAGGGGAGGTAAGACTAAACATCTTACATAATTCTACATAAAAGGAACAACATTATGAATGAAAAACATTAATTAACTTAATGGAGGTATTTATTTTCATATTCCAAAATATTTTCATACTCCAAAATAGTACTTCTGGTCCTCTTCCCCAGCCATTCTCTGAAAGCCTCAGATCAGCCTGCAGGATATCAAGTCTCATTGAATCCTGAAAACACAAATTCCTTCTTTTCCTAACTAGGAGGAGAGCTGGAGTTATTAGTGGGAAACATCGTCTTGAAGCATATGAGATCACTGAGAAACAAGAAGGTAGAGTTCACATTTCTTCAGAACTGAAATTAATATGAGAAAAGAAAACCATCTCGATTCTTTGATTCTCATAATATGATACATAACTGGAAGTCAGATACAGTTTGGAAGGAAGCTTTGCGAAGGGTGAACAAACTTTCCCACATCTCTGATACACACTGTACTTTTAGTCTCTGTTCTCAGCCAAACCACAACGGATAACACAAACATCAGGAAAAGCAACAAACATCCTCAAAACTACTGCATACTTGCACAATCCAGTAGATACAATTTGTGTGTGTGAGAATTTTCTCTTAAAAATTGACCCAGTTTAATGATGCTGGTATCTCTTTCAAAACTTACATTTCTTTCCAACTACATTGACTGGAACTTTTCCTGTTTCCTTCTATGTGCCAAGCCATGCTTTCCCCTTTTTTTTTTTTTTTTTTTTTTTTTTATTTTGTCTTTAGTTTACTTTCTCAAAGTTTTTCTTCAATGCCTGCAGTTTCTCTAAGCCACCTCTTTTTAAAATCATCACTGGTTATTTCAATGCCTATTCCATTTAGATTATTGTAGCTATTTTGTTCTTCTCCAGTTTTCTCTAGATCCTTTGGGTCACTTAGTAACCATCTCCTCTGTAGCCTTAATGATGTATTTCCCATTAAAATAACTTCATTGATAAAGTTAGACAAAAAATAGTTCTATTACCAGTCACATTGTATTCCTTGAAAAAATTTTCTGGGGTGAAACTCACTGCTATAAGGCTTCTCTTCCTCAGTATTAGCAGTCTTGCTGGGGATTCCAGCAGTACGGGAAAAGGAACCAGTGCTTGTATTGCAGGCTAATACACCACCACCACCACAAAGTAGTCCTAGCTTTTAGTTATTTTTATTTTAGTAAGACAGAAAAAAATATATTTTTTAAAAAAATGTAATCCAACAAAAGCTAATCTCATTTGGGGAATTTTTTTCTAGAAAATTTGTCAATTCAAATATGTACTCGTGCAGAGGATTACACTCCTCACTCAAAAATATGTGGACAAAAATTTCTTTGCTTGTCCTACAAATATGGCAAACCCCATGACAATGTCTGATCTAAACCTGTGTCAAAAGGTAAAAGGCACTTTTAAAGCTTGCACTTGAAATTCCAGAACACTTTTCTTCCTTTCCAGGAAAACTCCGTCCCCATACCTCTAGGCTCTGTTGTGCTGGTCCATCCCAACTGTTCAGCTAGATGCTGAGCTGAAATATGATTCAGTTAGATATTCGGTTTTCTGGGTTGTTTTTTTTTTTTCTGGGTGGATCTCCCTGTCTGCTTCATCCCCTGGTCACAGAAGTTGCTGGGTGTACAGAATGTGTAGCCCGAGAGAGTGGCAGAGGACAGGACAGACTGTTCAGTGCAGGCAGCTGAAGCCTGTCCCCTGCCTCCAGGGAGCTGGGATGCACCTTCTGAGGCCTTTCTGCCTCCCCCAGTAATCTGGCAGCAGTGAGAACCATCCAAAAGTCTTTCTCTCTGAAATACTTCAGTAGACTTAAGACTGAACGTGATGGCGAAATGCTGCTGTGAGCTTATCCAAAATGGCCAATGCAATGTGAAAACAACTGGGTTTACAGAGGCACCTGTCCTTCCGCAAGTCTACAAAACGGCAAGTCCTCTAACAATCTTGTTTCAGAGAGCATAGCATCACTGCTGTCAGCACCAGAATGGCTGACCATGCCATGACCACCAGCAGTCTAGGAAACAGGACAAAGTCATTGAAACGTTCATTCAGGTGAATGGGCAGTCTCTAAATTGTTTCCTCATGGCTGCAGTTTCCTCATCTCATTAGCTGACACCTACCTGATCCACCAAAGCTACGGGCATTTACACGAAGGAACAGGTTCTACAGCTAGGCTGATATGAAGAAATACATGACAGTGCTATGAAAATAGTTACAACTAGTACTAAAAGTGAGGCTGCTTTGTCAGCTTTGTGGAGCTGCTCTTGGCTGGCTGTCCATCAACAGCAATTCCTCCGGTGTGACATAGCTGTTCTTAACTCCATAATCTACAAGTACCACGTATGAAAGCAAACCTGCCGGTGTGGGACAATAAGGTATGGCTACAAACCTGAGTATGTGAAATTTAAAAGACCAGAAAACCGCACCTGTTCTCACCTTCCCTCTCCTGGTTGAGAGACGGTTCACGAGCTGGGATTAGAACTGCAATATAACATGGCATCCTTAGATGCAAGGAATTTACATCTGGCTAACCATATTTCATGGAAAACTTCCTAATCCATAGCTTTATGAAAAACTGTGGCATTTCCCTTGAAATGTTTTGCTGCAGTCTTTATTCCCAGTTTTTTACCAAATAAAATTATGGCAGTAAGTCAGCATAGCTCTAATGTTTTCTCCAGACCACTGTGTTTGATCACAAAGGTATTAACAGCAATAACATGTTGGTGACTTTCTTAAGGGCTTGACTGGAAATGACCCAAAAGCAACAAGCTCTGGCAAATTTCCAAGCCCTAGTTAGTTCTGTAGTGAAGGAACAGCACTACAGTAGCAAACTTTTAACTTTTGTACAGCTTTTCTTTCAAAACAACTACTTAGTCAAACGTAACAGAATTTACAATTTATGTCTCATTCACATTTCTAGAGAGAAAAGAAGGGTTTACTTTGCTCCCCAGTAAGCTTACATTTAAAACTTTTTTAAAAACCAGGATTTTAATGCTCTTGCCCAAACCGACTCCTAAACCGACTCCTGTTGTCAGCATACAGGATGTGGTATTTTGTGGTTCAAAACTTACATCCTATGTTATGCCTGTCCTAACTGCTATGGTCTGGCAGCCCTTTCTATTTACTCTAATTCTGAATGATTACAGAGCTATTCAAATTGTGGGAAACAAAGATTCTAGCCCAGACTTTTCTAAAATACCTTTGTTTTCCTCCGGAATGTTTGTATTATCCAGGTTAATGTGAGGAAGTTTACATGGGAAAAAAAAAGAACCTCAACCATTGCACAATGGAAAATAGCACAGCTATATAGAGGCCATTTTTCACATACAGGTTTGACCTTGAAATCAATGGAAAAATTCCTATTGAGTAGATCAAAGCAGGATCAAGTTTTTAAGTGGACTTTCCTCCATCAGTCATGCTAGCAGCCCCCAGACTGCTGTTGGTCTAGCAGCACAGCACAGTGTTACAGGTGATACTACACGTGTACAATGGGCCCTTTGAAAATCTTTCCCATTGTGAAACTAGTTTAGTATGTGAAAACACACTACTAACACTCAAAGGTGATGTTAATAATTCACAGAGATGGCTGAAATATCAAGTGTGAACAAACATTCTGACAAAAAAACATTCTTAAAATCAAAATGCATCTTGCACTGCAGATTTTTAAGCCACAGGCCGCATACATTTGTATTTCACATAGACGAAAAAAGTTTCTCTATTTTGATGTAGTAAGGACCTCCTCTACCATCTTTAGAGATTTTACAGACACAGTTGAACAAGATGTCACATCAGGTTGGTTTTACTTATATAGCTCGATCTGCATAACATGGATTTTGCAGTCAGATTGTAGCATTTAAAGGGAATTTGAATAAATCAGAATCAAGAAGGTTGGCTGCTGCTGTCAGAACTTGTTTATTCCTGTGAAGCAGTGCTTGCTATCCTGTCTCTGTAGCAAATCATAAAGCTGTAATAAAATAAAATAATAAAAAAAAAAAACTTACAGAAAAAGAACCCTTCCCATTTCAGAACTTAGCACATGGTAAATATTGCAAAACATAATGGATACAAACAGGAAAAAAAGATGGTACAAGACTGCATGGAACAATTACTTTGTACCCTGAAGATGCATAGGCTTCTCTGTGATATAACATTATTATTTAGAACCTGTTGGTGTCACTTTAACAGACCATCTAGTGTCCCTAAAGTACAATTGGATCTCTTCCTATCAAAATTCCAGTACGAAGTGCATGCCCTGGGTGTGTCACCTTGAACACACAACAACAGCTAGTTCCAAGACCACCTCTAGGACTTCTTCCATGACAGGTATTGTTTCTGTTGGGACTTTTGCCACCATTGTACTTAACTGTTCTTGGTGTACCATGGATGGAAAAAGTGCTCGTTAAACTGAAGAGACCAGTCAAAACAATCTAATGACAAAATAACACTGCTGCACTTAGGAACCCAGCACGGTTCCGATCTCACTGATAGGAGCACGTCAAGTTCAATTCAGTTCCAAGAGTAACACTATGAAACAGAATTACATGTGTCAGAACTAAAGATGGTATCAGTGAAACCAAAATCATTGTCTTTGCATCTCTTTAAAATGGCAAACTCACTGCTCCTTATATAAATTCACAAGTGGTTTGTGTTTTCAAAATACTTCTCATCTTTTTTTCATGTATTTCACAAAGATGCTTTGCTAAAAATTATTAAAAGTATTGAACCGCTCTTCTCACTCCTCCCAAAAGGAAAAAAAAAACAAACCAAAAACCAACAACCTAAGACTTCTAGATGTTGTGGATGGGCCAGAGATATTTCAAAACACCCAGCTGGGAAAAACATAAATTATATTAAGTTACAAGATTAAATAAAAATGGGAATCTGTCCAGGAAAATGATGTTCTGGGTAAAGTAAATAGGCGTATTTATAGACTTCAGAGTTCTGAGCTATTTCCCAGTTTCACAGGCTGGATATGAGAGTGTTTAATGTAAGTTTTCATAACAAGATAATCCTAGAAGATACAGTTAACAAACGTACAAGTTCTTTGCTACTACTCAAAATACTAAAAATATTATTAAAAATATAAAGCTAGTATTATTTTTGCTTCCTTCTACGTAAGTGGACTAAAAGGAACAGTATTTACAAAATACTCTTTAAAGTGTTTCATTTATAAGAGTGAGTGATATGTTTACAACACCTGGTATCCTGGCAAGTCTAAAAGCACTTCCCGGTTCTGGGAAAACTGCAAAGTACCTGAGAGATACTGCAAGAACACCGACAACGTGTCTCACAACATGCCACTACTTCCTTTTAGCCAAGTCTTTCCCAAACAAATTAAAGAATTTGACATCCACACAGTTTAAACTCCTGACCTCCAAGCAGGTCCCTCCACTGTGAGGAACTGAAGGAACAGAAGTGCAGTGTCCTGACCCTACAAGTCTTGTGAAATTAACCTCCAGGCCCATGAAGAATCATCTATTCAGCACCAGTTTTAATAAAACTTTAAAAATACTGCTTCGAATTTTGGAATAATATGAAATAAGGACTTAGAAACATAAACAACAACAAACGTTCCTGCTTAACTCCAGTTTCTAGATAAACACTCATTATTTAGAGGTTATACTGTACTAACGGTTCTCCAAAGTCTCTTTCTGACATCTATTTATAAGTAATCTGCATTTTTTTCAGAACTGTTGTGAGATAGATTGAACAGAACACTCCATCTTCAGCACTAGGTAAACCCACACAGTACTAAGGAGAGAGTGAAAAATCAATTTTCATGTTTTTTCACAGACCACTGCAATTAAGTATAACTGAGTACTACACAACCCAAAAAAAGTATGAACTTCCAATCTAAAACTCTAGTGAATCATCTGGTTTTTCATCAGTGTTCATGGTGAGAAAACAATTAAGATAATTAACACAGTATGTCTGCAACATTTTTGAGCACAAAAGAATCAGTAACTTTAGATGAACTGTAAAGCAAGCATTCTTTATAATAAATTAGTTGTGGGCTGGGAAAGGGCAATACCGAGCAAGCTCACAGCAGTTCAGTGAAGTGGGAGAGACAATTCACATGGGACTGATTTCCACCACTGCCATCCACAGCTATACGTGCCTGTGTGGTAAAATCCATAAGCCACTTGTTAGCCACCTGGACTTTTCTGCAGTTCCTGAGAAAAGAAGTACGTAAGAAAGGAACAGGAGAGCCAGGAAACTGATGGGAGAAACCCCAAATATGTTAACAGGATCAAAAACCCCTGAAGTCCTAGCATGTCCAAGCCTACACTTAGATGTGTAAAAGGAGTTTGGCACCAAGGTTCCCTTGCAAATCAGCCCTTGTTGAAGCATACCACAAATAACTGGAAGGCTTTTCTCTCACTTCAGCTACACTTGATAACTAACCGAAATCCCAGACCTCACATTTTGTACAGATCTTTGATTCTTATCTCCTGTTCAGTCTGCACTTTTATTGCCCAGGCCACATTGTGGTTACGTAGATATAACATGCGTACACACATGTGCACACACACATATACACATAGACATATTTATATGCATATATATCTACATATACAAATATAATTTCTCCAAAAACGTTACATTCTAAGCTGATGATTATCCATCTTCTCTCCCAGCAGAAGTGACACTTTTAATACTGTAGACAGATTGGCATAGACTATGATACTGGTTTACATGCTTTGTAAAGGGTTGTCCTATATATAGAAGCTAAGGTCAACTGAAAACTTAGAAAACATGCCATTCTCCAGAATGATTATGAAGAAACAAAATTAGTGTCTCATAAAGAGCCACAAGCATTTGATGAGGGATTTTTGTTGCTTTGTGAAAGCGTGAAAGATGGACTTAGGTACCGCTTGTAACATCATCAGTGAAAAGTCTGCTCCAAGCCATGTTCCCCTGCCTCCCCCCGAGGCTGAATGACACAACCTGGCAGTCACCCCCATGAGCCCACAGAACTTGTTCCTTTTCCTCCAGGCTACCGGTTATTTCAGTACTGAGGCCAGATCCTACTCACTTAATGCACAATTATTGCATATTTTATTTTATCCCATTCCTTGATATATAACCTCAGGCTTGATTTACAACACAGGTTTCCAATCCAGCTCTGAAGACAGAATTATTCCTTTCTAGCAAGACTTCCTGTGGAATCGATCCCTATACTATTTGCATGCACAAGCATTAATTAGCTCTCTAACAAGGTCATGAGGCCAGTTATACCATTTCCATTCAAAGTGGCAAGACTACCACAGATCAAACAGGTTTCATTGATTTTGGGTGCTAGCTTTGAGACAGGTGGACCTGTTTTTTCAAGGTACTCAGCACTTCTTGTGCTCGAAACCCACCTTCCATGGACTTTACATGCCACCAACATCAGACCTACACATTATCTGAATTCCAACACCTCTTAAGAGTTTACTGTGTAACAATTGTCTTTTATTACAGCTTTTGTGCATATTTTTCTAAGTTTCTGAAAAGGCAAACTATACTACAGTATGAATTGTTATTATTTCTAAACATTGTCCTAAGCAACAGTAATAGGCAAAAACCTTGATTTTATAGGATCTGTCATCAAAAGTAAATTGTGTTTTGCCATATTAGTAAGAAGAAAATTAGATTTTTGACAAGATGACATTCTGTACTTGTTATTCAGACACAGTAAGTCAAGCTAGTACCTTTATTCTACTACAAAATGGTTTCTATTACTTGCTTTGTTTAAGAAGCATAACAATGGGCAGGTTTTACTATCAAGAAAGTCCCAGGAAACAATGCAAATTTTTTAAAAATTGAGTTATTTCCCCTGTAAAAAAACCTGTAATATATATTCTTAAAGGCAGAGTTAAGTACATTTGCTATTATTTGATTTTATATTATTTACTACTTTGGAATATAACTGCAAATAAAATTAATCAGAACATCATATCCTGTCAGTGAGTTCCTAAGTATCTAAATTCTAGTGAAAATCAGTGGAGGACATCATTAAATGCATAAATGAATAAAAGCATCTACCTCTCCTGACTTAACTAGCCAACCCGCAACAACACAAATGCCTTTGAAAAGTTACCCAACAAACAGGTATTCTTAGATCATCTACATTTTACTGCAAAAGCCTCACTGAGTATCTAAAGTCTGACCTACGTTAACTTCTACCGATATGATGCAGTAGTTTTTGTGTCTGTTTAGTTTTGTTAAGGCAAACGATAGCCCTGCAGTTCATTTCACTCCCGAAAATTGTAGAGTGCTCTCTACCACTTAAGTCAAACCCAATTTGAAACTGAGGAGAGAAGCCTTCCACTTATATTGCACCAGAATAATTTCTCAACCCTCAGGGTTTCACCATTTTAACCCTAACAGTACAGTTACAGAAAACAAATTCTGATCACTCAACTAGCCTGAGGCCTTGGTAGGTGAGAATGTGTAAAGTCTGGGGGAGAACAACAATAATTTCCTTCCACATAGGACAAGCAATTGACTATCACTCCACCTTTGCGTGCACTTCGAGAGCATTGGGTCCATGTAACGTTTGTGCTACCCTGCAGGCTCCCTGGATTCTTGGCATTTAAGAGCCTGTGTGGACAGTATGTGCCAGCTTTAACCCACAAAAGCAGGACAAATAAAGGGCAAAGGCAGGATGATGCCTTAATTCTACACTAAGCATTGAGCACCAGGAAAACAAAGACAATTACTTGCTTTCTGCATCCACGCTAATGTACAGCCAGCAAAGGATACATGGGTCTTGAGGCACAAAATGCCTGTTTTGCTACTGTGCAAGTTTCGACACAGATATTATTTTCTAGAATCAATTAAAAAGTAGTTTGACCTCCAGATAGTTACTTTTTGCAAACACAGAATTCCTGTTCTAGTTTGCCCATGCTCATCAGGCTACACATGTTCTTGTGGGAACTTCTACCATAGAAACAGAAGGAAGATGAAGACTGCAGTTGACTGACTGCCATTTCATTTCCCAAAATTGTATCTTTCACATACCTCTGTGGGAAAAATACTAATTTATTCTACAGTCTTGCAATGAAGCATTTTAATGCATTTCTTAATGAAATACTTGAGATCTCATTCCTTTTCTTGGCAATTTATTTGAAAGTGCCACAGTTTGAACATCTATCCTGGCCTAAATTCAGATTTAGGAGCCCATGGGAAAACCCTGTATTCATTTAATCAAACACAGAGGGATACTGTTGGGGAAGAGAGGATAAATGACTATTTACATACTTCCTGCTGACAACATTGCTCTAGCTCCCAAATATTATCCTGGAGATGTTTCAAGAAGACATCCTTGTTAACATTCGTTACAGAATTAAACTTTTCAAGCTGCTGAATGGAGTGCTCAGATTTTCACATATATTGGCTGTTCAGCTCAGCCAAGTGTGACACCTGTTGCAGAAGAGCTCAGATTTTATCATGATAGAAGTCCCTTTTGAAAACACGTAACCACACACCTATTTAAATATGCCCACCACAAAAACATACCAGAGAAGACAGAACTTCATAAGTCTTGGATTTTTCTTTTTTTTTTTTTAAATGTGGGTAGTCTCTCTTGTTTTGGACAGGTACATAGACAGTAATTCCATGCATACTACCTAAAAGAAACAAATTTTGGGGAATTTATGGCTGAGAAAATTAATAAAGGCTCCATAAATCAAGATTACTTTTCACCACTCATATGCCAGCTTTCTTCACCTTATTTTGAATTCAGCCTATTTGGGATCAACAGTGTTGTTTCAGAAATAGATGGCCTTGAACTGTTTAGGTTTTAAGCGTTTTAATTCTAGTTCTTCAGGAAAACGAAGACGTATTTCCATCTAGCTGACAAAAATTATATTCAGTAAAATTTCAAAGTACATACTTTAATTTTTCCATGAGCTTAGTGCCTCATTGTAAAGGTTGCCTGATGTGTAAAAAAAAAAAGTCTGTTGTTTAGTTACATTCTGTTTTAAAAATGGATGAAAAAACCATGGCGTCTAACTTTCCCAGAATTCCACTCTGGGACATTTGAAAACAAAATCAGTATGTATCTTTTTCAGATAGATTGGATTTTCACAAGAATGTTGAAAAATGAATGAAATAGCAGAAACAGATACTTGAAATCATCACCCTGACTCAGGTAAGAGTAAGTGATGGCAATGAAAACACCACTCTCTTATATAAAAGTATAAAATTCAACTATCTGGTCTCCCAAATTCTGTATTTAAGAATTTCACACAGTGTCACTTTTGACTGAAGAAGCCAGAGAAGACAAGAGTCTTCATGCTGCAAATGAAGCATACCCTTTCAGTTCAGTATTTAACTTTTCTGAACATACTTTTTTGAAGAATGACCTGGTTTCATTATTTTGGATTATTCAGTTCTATGTTTTCTTTTCACTTCTATAAACATTAACTCCAAGTTCAGCCACTAGCATTTGGGAATCACTCAGCAATCACAACCCAGAGGTCTGCAATGCTCATTTACATCTTCTGCAATGACTTCAGGGAGAACAGAACAGCTGTATGTGATCAGCTCAACATGCAAAAAAAAAACCAAAGCAGAGGCTTTCCTGCTTCACAGAAATGCTTAAGTTGTTGCAAATTCAACCACACAGTGCAAAGCACCTCTCACTTTTTTTTAAACAGCCAAAGACTGTTGACTTCAACAATTACTCCTCCAAAACAATCACAGGTGATTCAACTGATTCAACCCACCATGCCACAACACTGGTCTGTATCTTCCCGTGTTTTCCTAAACGATTAACAGTTCTAACAAAGCCTTCGCAAGAAGTCTGTATTTGCTTACATAAGGTAAAATATCTAACCTCTTCCATATCTCTGTAGGTGCACCATAGGAACTTAGAGTACCAAAAAGAATAAGCATTTAGTGGCTCTCAGTTGACCCTGTACCAACTCCTAAATCAGCACCACTATATCTATGTTCCAGTGAGATATACAGGGGGTTGTTTGCTGGTTTCTAAACTCTATAATACGCTACTTTTAAAGAAAAATCCTGCTGAATAAATACCCTGTTGCAAACACTTTTTGCATAAGGAGCTATGGCAGCTGTTGCATACATTTTGGCTCTTTCTTGCAGATCATGTTCCCCTCTTCTTCCACTCTTGGGTGGTGGTGTGGTAGTATCCTTTCAGAAAGCCATCTTCTCTGTGAATTAATAGCAGAGCCTAGCTGTTGGGCTACTACAAGAAAGAAATGTCTCTCAGCTGAGAAACAGAAACAGGATGTAGCAGCTTCTTGAAGCTTCACAGCTGACCTTAGCAAAGTATTTCGTATCTTTCCATTAAATTTCCCAAAAATGTTAAATGAGTAATACTCCCCATCGGTTTTAGTTACCTTCAGTATACTAATAGGTGTGCATCAAATCTTAAGAGATAGAGGATGCATCAGGGATTATGGCCGGGTTCTCACTGTCTGCAGTATGATCGTGTACTAGAAGAAGAAACTTTGTATCTTCTCAGATGGATTAATCTTAAATAGAAATTCTGTTAAGTGGGTAATCTGGACAAAAACGGACCATAATACTCAAAGACATCTTGGTAAGGGTTGGCACACCAGGAAAGAGTGAACATTCTATATTATATTCATATATATTTTATTATAATTTTCATGGAAAATGACCAATGTGTTTAAATAAGGTATGTAAGAAAAATAAACTTGTATAACTCACAACTTACAGTACAAAACTATGTGGCATTCACTGAAGACTCACCTATGCAATCCACAGAACTGCATTTGCAAAGCATAATTTATAAAGTAACTGTCAGGAATCACTGGAACAGTGAATGTCTGCTGAACCAGAACCGTGGACTCTCCGTCTCTGGTGATTTTAAAGACTCAGCTAGACAAAAGTCACAGCTGAACCTTGATCTAGTGCTGCTAACCTGGTTAGAACAAAGATTGGACTAGATGACCTCCAGAGGTCCCTTCCTACCAATGTTTCCATGATTCTCTGATTTCACGGTACTGTGTAAGATTACCACGTTTTCAATGAATGGATTAATGAAAAAAACTGTCACGGTCACAAAAATTTCACTGTCAAGTGAAGTCCTTTAACTCCAAAAATTGTATTAGGACAATGGCAAGACATCTATAGTGACATATTAAAATTGGCCCAAAATAAATGGGAGAGTAGTGTAAAAGGCAGCATCCCACTGAAAGATGACTACCTTCTCCAAACTGGATAATACAGTGCTCCCTTAAAACATACAATATCAAGAGATTATATTAAACCCTTTCTTCTGACTACATAGTTACACGAAGCCCTACAAAGTAAGCTTACAACTCTGTAAGCATTTATGGCTTTTAAAATATACTTCTTGTAGTTCTGCCCAAGTATCCAACCCACCATATTTATGGTAAATAGAATATTGTTTGCACTACCCATTTCAAACTTTTTGTGCGATCTCACAATTAATCAGTTTAAAGTGAAGACAGTCATCTCCTTGGAAAAATGTTATACTGCCAGACAAGCAAGGGCTGGACACAAGAAGTCAGGTTCAACAGCCCAAAATCATTCTTATACGTACATTCTTATATGTATCTCTCTATAGCCGTGACTTTTAATTGCAAGCTGCGTACATTACCAAAACCTTACACTCGTTTTAGACAGTTTACTAGGTAAAAACTGTATTGCAGTTCCTCAGGAGCGCACAGAGAGTGAACTGTCGCATGGTTCACCTGGTGGTCTGACCCAAGGAAGGGCTCCCCTGGTTTCTGGGACGTTTTGCCTGCAGATGATTTCTGCCGCACGCGCTGTATAACGGAGGGGGCCGCAGGGACGGATGCCATCCCCGCTGCAGCTCCGGGAATCGGTGAGCGCGAGCAAGGCGGCTCTCTGCGGCGTGACAGGCCCCGTGCGGGACGAAACGCGGGGAGAGCCGTGGTAAGGGCCGTGCCCCGGCCGAGAGCCGCCTCCCGCAGACCGCTGCCACCAGCCACGGCTACACATGCCGGGCGGCCCCGCGGCGGCCATCGGGGCGCGCCAGGCTGTGCCCGCCCTGCCCGGTCCCCGCCGGCGGCGGCCCCCGGCCCCGCGGAGGGACACGCACAGTCACACGCACTTACTTGATGTCCTCCCAGACGGCGGGGCCGTAGTTGCGGATGACGAGCAGCTCCAGGGCGTGATTGACGAAGCCGTACTGCGGGCAGGGCGCGGCGGCGGCACGGTCAGGCACCGGGCGGGGGAGCCCCTTCCACCGCCCCGCAGCACCCCACGCCTCCCCACCGCCCCGCTCTCACCCCGGTGCCGCTCACCCCGGCGGGAGCAACCGTCGCCTCACACCTCCCCCATCTCCCCCCACACCAGCGGGCCGGGACCCGGCTCCCCTTAGGGCTCCCTCTGCCTAAGCGGGTTCAGCCCCTTCCCTTCCCTCCCACCACGGACCCGGACCCGGCCAGCCCGGCCCGGACCAGACGCCCTCCATCAGCCCCGCTCCCCCGGGTTGGGAGGGCGGCCCGGCGGAGCTCACCATGATGCCGCCGCCGCGGAGCAGCAGATGGGTCCCGATTGCCTCACCACCTCCCCCAGCCGCCACCGCCCCGAGTAGCATCCACCGACAGCCAATGGCGAGCGCGGCCGCCACTCCAGTATCCAATGGGAGTCGCCGTCGCCACGCTTTCCTCCAATCGGAGGCGGAGGCGGGACTGCGGGTGGCCGGGGGATGCGGGGGCTGGGAACGCGGCCGTGGGAGCGGCGGGCGCGAGAGCCGGGGACAACCGCGCCCGCGGAGCGGCCTGGGCGGCGCTGCCTGCGCCCCGCCGGGAGCGGGGGCCGGGCTGGGCTGCGCTGCGCTGCCCTGGGGGCTCCGGGAGCGGGCTGGGCTCCCTGCGCGCACCGGCGGCTGGCCCTGCCCCTCCTCCTCAGGTGCTGAGGTGGTGGCCGGCGGGATAACGGTGTCTGCTGCCGCCCCGGGCCGGCGTGCGTTGGGGGCGGGCAGGCCTGGGGAACGCACACAGCCCCCTCGGGGTGGTTTGTTCCCGCTGCTCGCCGTAGCCGGTAACCCTTTGAACCTCTTACAGTTTCCCACGCATCGGATGGGATTTTCCAGATGCTTTTCTCCAGCTGGAGTCGCTTGGGACTGGCCTGACACGGGTTGGGAGGTGAATCGAGGTGCGCGGCGGGCCCCGGGGCTGGGCAGGCCCCGGCGTGGGCCTTGTGTGCCCCGGTGCCGGTGCCTTCGCTGGAACAGAAAGGATTCCTCGGTTGTTTCGTGTCCCAGTGGAGCTGCTTAGCTTTTAGGACTATAAATACCCCCTAAAAATTGAGTAATCTGAGGGACAGCGCAGTCACAGACATTTTGGTCACTGCGCATTCATCGTTCAAAGGCTAGTGAAGTTAAAAGCGTAGCAATGCTTGCAGTAATTCTGTGTGTGTTGTTGGGGGCCTTGTCACCAGCCAAGGTGAATAAACACTGCACTGTATCAGTAACCTGCTACATACGGATTCTTAAAGACTTCTCCAAGTAAGGTATGACCCTTACAACGGGAGTTTTGGGCAGATGGCTGCTGACAGCATGCCAAGGACAGCTGAGAAAGGACTGTTGCGTGGTCTCATCGCACACCTATAAAGTAGTTTTGAGGATACAAAATGTCAAGGAAGTCCTGACTCCCCATCCCAGGCAGGAAACAAGAAGACTGTATTGAAAGTCAGCCTTAACAGCATCCCCATTCTTCGTAAATTTCAACGGAGTCCACTCACCCTGTATGTGGGGTAAACCCTCATGCTCATAACATGATACTAGAGAGATTACATAACATTATTTTTGGATAACGTTTTTTGGAAAGTAGATTATCCTGGCAATTTTGTGTACCTGAGTGACACTTTTTCAAAAGCACTGATTTGTACAAAGGTCAAAATTGCTTTTTTCTGATTTGGTTCAGGTTTGGTAGGTTGCATTTGCAGGCTGTTCTTGCATTTAAGCCATTGTAACACAAGCAGAAGCTCTAGCATCTGAAGTGAGGTTTGTAAAATATGAACTGAAAACAGCATGAGCACAGTTAAAGCAGACAATGATTGATTTACTTTTCTAAAACAGGTATCCTCTTTTAAAAATTTGGAAGATTTATATAATTCAACAAAGTGATTTGCTGAGAGGGATCAGTCAGTCTCTGACAAAGTATGTGTTAGACTAAGCTGTTAATACTGGGCTATGTTTTCAAAGCCTAACCCCTCAGCATCGGGACTGTTAGATCACATGCATTGTGCACATCACACCTATTTGGACTGTAACTGATACACTTCCATAAAGCCTGCAGCTTTCTCACTATAGCACACAGTCTCATTCCCATCTGGGAACCCTCATGCACGAGGTGCAGCTGCCCAGCTGTTTTTTGGTATTCTGGAGTGGAAGTGAAGCTGTAGCACTAGCCACAACTGGGATGTATATGGAATGCTGGTGTGAAAGGAGCTTTTTAGAGAGCATTTTCTGTAGCTGAAATCGTACAAGGCAGCTTCTCCACTTTGCGTCCCCCCAAACATGTTTCTCAGGAGGACTTTCCTGCACTGGCCATCAGAAAGCCAGAAGAGTTGCAGTCAGTGATTAAAGGAGAAAAAGTACTGCTGTACCTTTTAAGGGCATGTTTCTTCCTGACTTGAGATGCTAACTTCATCTGGCAATTCTTGTTGAGATCCATGAAAGCAAAAAGTATCATAGGATCCTTTTATGCTGTATGAAAGGACAGTTGCTGAGACAATAATTTTGGGAAAACCACTAGCTAGCCAAGAACATCTACATTCAGTTCAGTATGGTTTGTGTTAATACACGAGCACTATAAAACAGTATTTTAATAAGTTGCATTTTTTACTTTTGACAGTTTATATTGTTACGGTAATCCTGATTAAAAATACTGCCTTATATGGTATTGCTGGGTTTTACTTGCTGAAGGTGGAGTTGCTTTCCTGACATCAAACTGAATTTTGGGTATTTTCTAGTTACCTGTTCCAAATCATAATGGTCTGAGACTTGACATTTGGGATTGTCATAATAATACTCCTCAGGGGCAGAAATACGCTCTTTAAGATCACTTCAGCAAGAATCATTATTACTACTGTACCACTATACACTATTGGTGTTGACAAGCTATGACTAAAACAGCCCTCAATATGTCAGTGCTGTTCTGTAATGCAATAGCCTGTGTGAATTTGAGAAATTCTGTGGGGTCTCTTGCATCCTTCTGTAAGGGGAATATAAACTTAGCAATGCAGAAAAAAACTAATCGTGTGTCCAAATCTTCCCTACAGCTTACGCTATCAGTGGAAAGACTCCTGCTGATTTTTGTAGGGTTCTAGTCCAAAGCCCCTGGGAATGTTATTGTCCTCAATATTTCTTTAGCAGGTTTTGTTTGGTCTGAAAAAAATCGAAAAAGTGGACGTGTATCTATGACTTAATCTGCCGCTTTTCATATCCTTGGGACGTTGCTGAATGTTTTCCTCCAGGTTATTTCCCATTACACGCTGTGTGTGCAGGATACTCATATAAACATGGCATTTGCTGGTGTAGTGGCACAAGAATTTGTGACTTTGTACTTTTTAGAAGACAGGAAACAATTTCAGCACAGATCTTCAAAGGAGGACTTATAATGGAGCTGCAAAGCAATGTGCTCATTTCTATTTATATTAGGAAACCACTGGCTCAACTTTACTGTTAGCATCAAAAATCTACTGAAGCTGATGAGACACACAACTTTAAAAGGTTGTTTATTTTGTTTTGATTCTTTCTGTTTATTATTTCTTTGACTGGCTCTCCAGCTTCATGTTCCAGCCTAACTGCGTATTTAACATTCAGATCCTACTGTTTGTGCTCAGAGGAGTACATATCTTAAACTGTTGCGTCTCAACATAGCAGAGGTTCCAGAACCACTGATTGCCTTCCATCTTTTATTTGTGCTTCAGTACCAGAGCAATGCTGAGTTCAACAGGGAGTTTTATGCTCTCCCTTTGCTCTACAGAAAAGGACTGTCAGTGAACTCATGCAAATGGGATTGGAAAATCAATCAAACAAACAAGCAAAACAAAACAAACAACAAACCCCCTTATATCTGATTATTTCCTTCCTATGCAGTTGTAAGCAGCCATAACATCAGAGGTGGTTTTATAGGTCTCTAAAGACACTTGTGGCACTCGAAGATTTTAGAGGTGGAAAAGTCCTACCTTTCATTTCAGAAACAGCCTCAGAGTTAAATTCAGCTCCTGCCAAGCTGGCTTGATAAACTGGAGCAGGGCCTTGAAAGCAACACAGTCCCTTGTACGCTATATGGCAAATAGCCACAAAAATTATTGCTGTCACAGGAAGCAAAAACTCCCCTTCCACTGCTTTTGCAGAACAATAAGCAGGCATAAAAAATGGTAGCAGCTAGAATGGTCTGCTAGATTATAGGACGGGTGGGGTTTGTAAAAGGGTCCTCTTGCCAAGAGTCAAGAGAAGTTCCCCTTAATTCTAATAGCTTTCAGCTGGAAATATTGAGTTTGCCTCCTGTACTATCTGTTGCAGCTGTTTCTGCAGAGAATGCAGAAGAAAATGATGGGAGAAATAAACTGGGTTTGAGGGAGATCTGGATTTTTCCTTTGTAAGACTTCACAAGAAAAAGTAGATCTGTCCTGGGGCTCTGTTATCTGTTCACTATTTTGCCAGTTTCTGTGAGTTCGTTTCCTTTGTTTTTGCACAGTAAGTAGTTCAGAGAAAGAATCATCTCCATACTAATTGCACTTCCTCTGACTCCAGCAACAAGACTTCTTTTCCAGCATCTCCCTGAAATCTTACCAGGTCTTGCCTGAATGAAATAAAATCAGTGGAAGTCTTTTGCTATAGCTTTCACTTTAGCTATGTCAGTTCAAAGGACTCACTTTTTATTTATTTCAAGGGCCATTTACACCTCTTTGGCAAAGAAATTGCAGTGTGATAAAAATGTATCTTCCATCACATAGTGTAAATGTGAACAGGAATCAGCCCCACAGAATTTTCATGAAATAATAATATAAAAATTCACATAATAACAAAACTGTTTCTGGTTATACTACTAAAGTATTTGTATATTTATATAGATGGCATTGCATGGTCTCTAAAGACTTTCACAATATCATACAACATAATACTATACAAGACATCAGCTTAAAAACAACTGCTTTATTTCCTTGCAAAATCTCCCAGTATTATATCAGTTAAACTTCCTTCCTTGTGTTTATCTCAACAATTTGCGTATTGGATTTCTGTTTCCTTTTTTTCCATTAGCTTTAGTTTAAGTGAAAAGATTAGTTAAAAAGTGAAAAAACTATTTCAAGTCCAAATGAAAAGATTAATTAAAAATAATTGTCCCTTTTTAAATACACATTCATTCAGCAAAAAAACTTAAAACAGAGGAACAGCTTCAGTGAGACCTAAATTCTTAAGTTATGCTCAAAGCTAAATGTAGACTCGTGGGTTTTTCTGCAGAACACCTCTGAAAACAAGTACATTTTAAAGTACCTTCTTGAATCATTGTCTTAAAATATGTGCCTAAATCCTATTTATTCCTCTGAGATTCAAGCATATTTCTTTATGAACTAAAGCTGAAGTAGATGTGGGAACATTTTGAAATTTTCAGGCAAAAAAATAGTGAAATAAGAATTCTACAGCAATTCTATCCTAGCTGGTAATGTAGCTTAGGGTGTATTATAAAAAGAAAATAAAAGAGTTCTAAAAAGCAACATTGGGAGATCAATTTGATCTGTGACAAGAACTTTGGCCTAGGGTGTGTTTTATTTCACAGAGATACACTTAGGAACGTGTCAGGAACTGCCATGATGAACATCCATGACAGATTTGTATGAAATCTGGCGTTGAGAATGGTCATCATCCAGTCCAGCAATAGTTCTTTCCTAGGGATAAAAGGAAATTCACTCCTAAGAATCTTTCCCATTGCACAGATAGGGAAAAAGAAATCCTTTTTACTTAAAAGCCTTTTTAAAAAAAAATATTTTATTTTAACATTCAACAGATAACAAGGATGGATAGATTCCTACTGACTTCAGTCATTACTGGCTTAATATCATGAGTCTACTGAGGAGTCAGTAGTCAAATACTCCCACAGTTTTAAATGCAGGAGCACCCACATGGGACTGCTACTAGCCCCTGGGTATTTATGTCAATTGAAGAGAATTTTCCAACCAAAATAATATTACAAAGATCAGTGGCCAAGATTCACATAGTTCTTGTTTCCTTGAAACACTGCTGTTAAAAATGTTACAAGTACGTATGCTTGCATATGTGCGTGTGTATATATGGCACATGCAAGAGAGAGATGTGTGTAACATGTGGGAAGAATTTCAGGTGCCATTTTTGTGACACAGAATTATTTCTAAGCATCTTGGATGGATATTGGAGATCTCAAGCAATAGCAGGATTCAATATTTCAAGTTTTGTTCAAATGCTGCTAACAGGAAATCTGAATTCAAATATGCTTTTAAAAGATTCTTAGAACTAGTCCCTTATGAGAATTTTCTCAAGGCTGTGACGGTACATGTTCTGTATGAGTTTCTACTGCAAAATAGGAGGATAAAACAGCATACCCAGCTGCTGAATGAACCAGTCAAGTTCAGAAAACGAACAGCATGGCACCTCGGTCTAATGTAATTGCTCCCTGTAAATATTGAGAGAGCAAAATCCAATTCAGTGGCAAGTAGCCTGAAGAAAGACTTTTATGGCTTGATGTGCTGAACCCCAAGAGTTTCAGAGGTTAGGATAATAACCAATACTGCGTGACACTACTGGAAATATTTGTACGTATGTAAGCAGTGCAGTTCTCTCAGCCTGCATTTGGGATCAAACTGTGTGGCACAGAGAAATTTCTGCGCAGATGGATCTAGTTGGAGAGGCAGAATCCTAACCACAGGATTTACTATAACTCGTAACTATATTCTGCCAGTTCTAGAGGCAGACCCTTGAGAGTTCTCCACTCACGTTTCACCACCCACAATAGAAAAGCTGGTACTGTAGTAACGTTAATACTGCGTATATGTGTTTGTACGTTGTGAAGCATTTCTGTTCACCTGTAGATTCCCTTGGCAACTTTAAAGTGAGTATACCATAGGCATTTCACCAACATGTCCTACCCACGTTGCTGTCCCTGAATAAGGATCACAGCTTTAAACTGGTGTGCTTCTGTTCCTGTTTTATACAGTCTGACTGGAATTTCCTTTGGAGCAAACACTTCAAAGCATGTTTTATTACACTTCTTTTAAAACATTTCAGATTTAAATGACAACAAAAAGAAAACATTTATTGCTCTAATACATAATAGCAAGTGGATATTACTGTTTTTGTAAAGTATTTAAAAAAAACCAAGAACTTGATTATTGTTTGATGATTACAGAGACTTTAGCATGTGATTATACAGTGCTTTAATCTGTATTTGTTTTATACACAAAATAAAGTACATGAAAGAGTAAGCAGCAAACTCTGCTACGTTTATGTGCATTAGCTACAACTAACAGCCTGATCCAGAAGATGCTGAGCACCCTCAACACAGAGTCAGTGTTGTTAGCAAATGGTCAGCAGCTTCTAGGATGGGGCCCAAAGGATGTACTGGAAGGAGTATGAGATAGCAATGACGATATTTTAATGGATATTTTCTTATAGAATCACTAAGAAAATATTTTTAATAGTCATTGATAAGCACCAGCTCACAACACTGCATGTGGCTGCATCACTTGCACATTACATTTCCTGACACACGACATGTAAAATACATCTAGAATCCTCAGCACACAGAGAACCGAGAGAGTAGTTACATAGCACTTACAAATCACCACAAGGAAAATGTAATTTTTAGTAGCATTTTCAACAGTGAAGTTGCAACACTGTTTTAGTGCCTATGTTCCTTATGCAAAGGAAAAATAAAAAGTAGTCAGTGACATACTTCCTGAAATTTTAATACTGGCTTTCAGGTGTTAACAATCTAAAGTGCTTTCATGTTTCATACATTTTTAAAAATTTCCCATTTATACAAAAAAATCAGAATATTTATAAATTTATTCTATACACTTGTGAATGTACAATTTAGTCTGTTCCTGATTCCTCACCCAAAAAATTGGCATTGCCATCTCCCAAATCTCTCTTTTGAAACCAAGTCTGTGAGTTTGTTCCTTGAATATAAGCATCCAGAAAATAGCAAATTCCAGGGATATCACTGGGAAAATTTGGTGGAAGCTCTTCTCTTGAGCGAGGTGTGAACACAAAACCTGGATACTCCTTTAACAACCTAGAACAAAAATGAATCATCTTGATTAAAAATGAATCAGTCACTAATTGTTACTACAAGTACAGACATTCAATGATTCTTCATACACAGCAAGGCAGAATCTAATGTAATATTTATGTTATTTACTTAAAATATAAAAGAAATACTGTTCATTTGGTAACCTTGATAACTTGTGCACCAGTGCAAACAAGATTATTGCCTCTCTTTTTTTTGTCGTGTCAATGTTTTGCATGTAGGTGCTATGTTTATTGTAAATGTTTTCAAAAATCATTTAGTACTGAAAGCTAGCTCACACTAGCACATGAAACCGTAATTAACGTTCTAATTAATGAAATACCAAAAAGCTTATTAACTGAGCTATTCAGATCCTCTTACCAATTCTAATAATTTGCTTTTTCACACATGTGTTCACTAAACTCAGTGGTCTTCCATATCTGAAACACAGATGACTAATCTGTAGGGATAAATACAGATGACTGGCACCTAAGCTTCCAAACAATTACTGCAATATACAGGAATTCTGTAAGGTGCCATAACATTATCAATATGTGTTTAGAATTGGTGTATGCATTAAAAAGAAAAAAAAACACTAAACAAAAAGGAGATTAATACATCATTCACTCAGGGGAAAAAAAGCAAACATACGACAATAATAATAATAGTTTACCCTTTAACCAAATTGCCTATTTTATAGGCACTCAGAGAATTAACTCTTTTTTTTTCCCCAGCAGTATAGTCATTTCAAATATTCTCTTGAGATGAATACACAGACATGCAGAAACCTACTTACGCCACACGTTATGAGCAAGTCTTGTGTGGACGAAGTGTCTAATGGTTTTAAGAACGGACTGTAGTCAGTACCATTCAAAATTATTTTCCATATGGATATGGAAAAAAAAAAAATCACTGTTCTTCTGACATACATAAGCCCTGGTGATGCCAGTGCTATCCCTGTATTTGTATAGAGCGCATGATCAAAAAGGTTATTACTGTGTGCCCTAATACCTGTGCTACTTTTCTCTAAAACACCTCTATGGGACAATCTAAAGCGTGGCACCCTGTGGATCGCAGAGTGCAGTCTGCAGGGGCTGTCAGGATCCTGTCCCACATCCTCTGGCTGACCTTGGATGCAGAACCTTGCCCCAGGGCAGTATCAGACACACGGCAGTGGGTACAAGCCGAGTAGGAACAACTGACCGTCCAGGCTACGCTGAGGGTAGCAAAGCTTCCTTGAAAGGAAAAAAAAATTTATATCCATATTTCTGGTTATTTTACCTAGCCAGCCATACCACTTTCTACGAGTAGGTTCACGCTCTACAGTTCATTCTTATAAAACTTTTGGCCACTGTGGGAGAAACAATAGTCACTGTCAGCTCCGTGGCATCAAATTCAGTCGAGCTGGAGTTCAGATGTAGACTGAATTGTTACCATCAAATTCAAAATGTTTTCCTATTATTTTTCCTGGCACCTAAAAGCACTATACTTGGCCATGAACATGCTGCAAGGTGAATTTTAAGTACAATTACACAAATAATACAAAGAGAGAATCGGGTTCAGAGGACAAATGAGAGATATTGTATTTCCTGTAGGAGAGACTGCTTGCAAGCTGTCTGCAAAATCACGTCGTACACATCACCAAAAATGTGCCCTGAGTGGATAAATAGTACAGCCTGTGTTTCATACTAAAAGGTTTAAACCGAGCTGGGATCAAGATCTATATAAATTAAACAGCTGGTGTGGTTGGTTCATTGCAACCTATTCATTCATCTCCCCTAACCAAAAGAGAACAAAGATGTACATAGGGTGAGGTTTAACCATTCTGCAGATAGTTAGGTAGCTATTTTCAATGGTACCTGCAGCCAGTTTGGCATCCATTCACACTGAAAACCACACAGCTCCAAGAGGAGCCAACTATATGAGGGAGAAAAACAAACAAACAAAAACCCCAGACAAACAAGAGGTATACAACTGCAGGACAAGAAGAAAAACTGGTCCAGACAGTCCATTTATTTTAAATGTAACATCTGAAAAATAAATAGCAGCTGTTCTGTTTGGCCCTTTTTTCTTGCTGCTGGTGGTTGCATTCTGACTAAAAATAACCACCAGCAGTCAGATAAAAAGAGAACGAGGAAAATAAACAGCCGTACTTCAGACGGGGAAAAAAAACCAAACAGGAAGATAATGAACTATTACAGTAACTACTTCAGGTGGACATTGTATAGATATGAAGCACTGTACCTGTAAGTTGTTGGGCTGACATTTATTTTTCTAGGTATACTGCAAGATTCAAACTTATTGGCAAGGGTTACATTATTTCCAAAAAGGCAATAACGAGGCATTTTAACCCCAACAACTCCAGCAAAGACAGATCCAGAATGAAGGCCAATACGCATCTTCAAATAAAAGATAGAAAACAGCATTATTAGGTTAGTCAGTTTTACAAATTCTTCCTCTGTTAAAAAAAATGAAATAATAAGCTACTAATCTAAATTGAGTTAGTACAGTCTCCTTAAAATGTCTGTGTTCTGGTCATCACTGCTTGCGGAGAGGAAATAGCTGAAGTTTACCTTGCTTTGCATTTATAGTAATTCTTCATCTGCTATGACTGTGATAATTCTGGTCCCTGTGGCAGTAAATTGATCTAGAAACATCAGCAGGAGTTACTATGACACTCGGATACTTTCCTGGGAGGAATTACATGACACAACGTTGTTAAGACTGGTGACAGTCAATGAACACTACTTGCTTTGCTGTTAAGGTCAGAAGACAAGTCTTAGTGAACAGCAAAGACAATATGTATATGCTGTAGTTCCAACTGAACCGTATTGACAAGGTCACAGAGTAAATCCTAATCCCAAAAATTTATAATTGATCAAAGAATGCAGCAGTTGAAACATTTTGATACCTCTTCTTTGTTACTCGTACTCAGATTTTTGAGTTTTGCTTAGCTAGTGCTGCTTTCTATGTTCCTTCCCTCCCCCCCCCCCTTTTTTTTTTTTAATTTGAGATGTGTTCTTTTTCTTATGTGCATTATTATACATACATAGACATGTTTTCTTCAGAATAGCACTCTGGCACAATAATGGGATGGTGTTGGGAAGCTAGCATCTCTACTATGTGTGCTACTCTTCACGTACCAAGAGAATATCCTATCATTACGAAGAAGTCACCATTTCTAATGTTGAGTGGAAAAGCAGAAAAGCCTGCAACAAAAGAAAAATCCACCCACACAGCAAAGATGGCTAAAATATGAACATCAATACACAAGTCTGATTTAAAATGGTTTGCAGTCACATCTTTTTCTTTGACAATCAATATATAAAATGACAGTAGACCGTGTGACGTATTTGTTGCTTTGCAAAACAGCCAATGCTTTCACGAAGAATTCATTAAAATAGAAGCAAGCTTTCATTAAAAATAGATTGTTTTCTTCTAAGAAGCTTCTAGCTCATACTTATACAAGTTTTTTCTCTCTGCTTTAAAATTACTTTTTAAAATGTAATAGCGTTCTTCATTCAAAATTATAGAGGCAGCATTTGTGTGGAAATTATAAACATGTTATAATACTGTCAAGATGTTTCCAGATTTTTTAAGTGTAATTTAATTTGATATTGTGAAATATAAAAAGTATAACATTTATTTGTAATATAATACTGCTGTTCTCTGTGATAGATGTGGAGCATGTAATCCTCTTAATAACCATTTTCTTTTTCTTGGAATACAAATATTCCTTAATCTAAAATCAAAGAACTCCGAAGTTTTCTAAAGGACCAGATGAACAGATACCTGTTAAAAATGAGCAAATGAAAGACATAATGAACTGAGACACCTGTATTAAAAATAAAAGGACCGCATTCCAAGACATCTGAACTTAGCAGAAGGTCTACATCATTTGTCATGCACACAGGCCTTTCTCTTTTTTTTCTCAGCGGGAGGTAAACCTGCATGAATAGTTCAGTACATGTACAAGTCCTCACTGAAAGGAAGCCATAAATATAACTACCACTGAATCTAACAGTGGCTTTGACAGCTTTAACACCATTATCTTCTGGTAGTGGTTCAGTATCTGACTGTAAGACAAGAACAGCAACAATCATTTAAAGATGTGTGGATTACTGCAATCAGAATGTGTCTTTGATGATTTGTATTTATACCTGTTACCTCAAAAGACTTAGATGTTCTCACTGGGTTTAATTTTGAGAGAGGATTAGTCTCCTTATTAGAAAACATTAACAGAATATTCCACGCTACTGTTAAATGTATTGCTACTGAGACAAAAACTGTGGCATGTCAGTGCACACGTGTTGATTTGACGGCATTTTAGTCTTTCGGGTTGACTTTCAGATCTCTTTCATCTTTACCTCTCTACAAAACTCTCATTCATAGCACTACAAAGGTCAGCTTCTCCAGCCATACAAACTTGATTTCCCCAACTTGCCTGAGTTAATGCAACGATGCAAGATTTTCTTGAGACAAAAGCCCCAAGGGCAAAACAAACAGAAACACCCACTTTAACCATATAAAATACAATAAAATATATGACCTTGATAGGCTCTCCATGGGGAGACACCACCTCATCTGACAGCTCCATCATCTTCAGGGCCATCAATGCTATTTGAACAGCATGTGTTTCGCTTTCTTTGTGTAAACCTCCAGCGACACAGTAGGCATCTCCAATAGTCTCAACCTAAAACAGGCATATTTGTTCCTTACTGTTAAGTCTGTTTGACATACAAAAGGATAGTTTGTGACTATAGTAAGAACTGTACCGACATATTGACTGAATCTTATCTGTCCTGCTAAATTATTTAAGTCCTGGGTAAATCCTGCGGTATCATTCAAAAGGAAAAATTGCACAACTTTATTTATGGCTGGGCATGATGCTAAAATACTTTTCCCCGCCCACCTACCATCAGGCACTCATAGCTACATTGAACACCTATTTACTACAGATTCACAACACGGTCATTGAAAATAATTTTTAAAATTAACTCTTAAGTTTTGATGGGCTTCTCCCTTGCCCGAATGAATGGCTGATTCTGTTGATCTTTTTTTGTTTGTTTTTTGATTTACTTTAATATGTCTTTCTTATAATGAAGATTTAGGGCAAAATAATTTTTAGGCTTCTATTATCCTCTGTCCCATTTAGTCTTCATTTCCATTCCTGCTCCAGAACCCCACAGAAATGCAATAAATTGTGTACCTTGTAGACATCTAGCTCTCCACATTGGTAATCAAAGCGAGTATAAAGCTCATTAAGCATGGTGATAACCTGCATAGGTGAGCATTGGGAACAGATGGCAGTGAATCCAACAATGTCAGAGAAAAGCATTGTGACATTATTAAATTTCTTGGCTTGCACAACTTGTCCCTGCCACAGCTGCTGAGCAACCTCTCCAGGAAAAATGGAAAACAGAAGATCTACGGTCTTCTTCTTTTCTTCTTCAAGTGCTTGATGGGCCTGCTCGAGGGTTGCTTTTAGCTTTCCTAACCTCTTCTTCAGTCCATCCTGAGCTCTGGCCTGCTCTCCTATCAGGACAACATCTCTCAAGGCATTGTGAATGGGAATATCTGAGAGGTACAATCCACGTCCTGTAAAATCTTCTAGTCTATCCACACAAGGAGATCCCAAGAACAGGATGGCACTGGACTCAAAAATGTAGATCATCTGGCCTTTAAGGTCCATCACCTGAAACAGTTAAAGAAGCAAGAATTCATGCAAAACCTGCATGGGGATGATTTAGAAGCCAGATGTTTTAGAGGAAATACATTCTGCTGAAACACAGGAAAATCAGATCAGTCTTTTCATTTTCATTTAGTCGCCTAAGAGAAAACATGGGGTGCTAAATCATAGAGCCACCAAATAAGTTTATTCGGCTTGAGCCTTCTGGTACAAAAGTTAGGCCACAACTTAAGGATAAACTAATGATGTTTGAGTATCAGGATCAGTTTTAGCTTAGGAAGAAATGAAAAACAAAAAGAATTTTCTGCATTTTCATCTACTGATAAAATGTTACTGACGATAGTGGCCTATGAACTTCTGCTAATAACTCTAGTGTTTAGTTCATGCACCACTTTCTAAAATAAAGTGATAAAATCTGCTTCAATTTTATTATAGGATGTCCAGTACTCACTGCAATTTAAAATTAAAGGCATAAATGGAAGAAATATCCCATTTTAATAATTAAAAAAACCAAAGTATTTTGTATGAAGTATTTTTATGTCCCTTCTGAATTCACTTGTGCAACATGCAAGGTGCTGCAGTGCTCCGCTTAACATTGCTTTGAAAGACCATTTTTTAAAGAAAACCTGTTACTTGCAAATAGAGATTCGTGTATGTTAAGTATGTGCAAAAAGCAAAGTGCAGTCTACTACCCCTTGTAATCATTAAACTGTTGCCTAGCGCAGAAACAGATCTGAGATGAAGTAGCTAATCAGTGCTACACTTTTTCACACTTCATTATTAACTAGGCAAAACCTTTATTGAAGTTCTTGGAGCGCTGAGTCTGAACTGGTGATTTATCCTGGAGTGCCCCAGGTGTACATAAACTGGACTTCAGCTAGAGCTAGTGATGAATAAAAGCAATCATTGGATATTCCATGTTTTTTACTGTCCCGGGTCATTTGCCACACACCCCAGCAAAGGTAGTGAGTAATCCCATCAGCTAAAACTATGTGCAACCTTCGGCAACTGCATTTGATGAAAACATCAGAATATCAAAGATACCAAAACATCAAAGATAGGAAAGGCTGAATGAGCATAACGAATGGCTACTTCTTTCCCCAAATCCCAGAGCTGTTGTTCCCACATGACTGAGGGGTACTTTAGTAAAGCTTTCCCTGCCACTGTCCTTGTGTTGGAGATGCCCTTATTCTCAACAGCATGGCATGTCATTGGCTTTATCTCAGTTTACTGAGTTTATCTCAATATTTCAAACTTTTTTTTAAATAAAATCAAGTTAACAGTCGGGTTTTACTTGTGTAGAAGTCCTAAAGCAGAATATTGCCTGAATATTGGCTTCAGAATCTGAACTACATGAGTGCCTTCAATAAATCATTATTATTCAGTTGTATTATTAGATGTTGAAAGGTAGACCATGAAAAGTGCACCATGTTTTGTAGCTATTTTAACTCTAACAAATTCCTCACAGAAGTAATGATTATAGAAAGTCTCTTACCATGGATGATTTCATATCAGTATTATCCCATCTTCTGACTCGTACAGTAAACTGCATATTTAGCATTGTCATTATTCCACTAAAAGTGCAGCTTACTTTGGGGGTAAGAATCTCAAAATACTCTTCAAAATTGGGCTTCGCTTGAAATTCTCTCCTGGTCAAAAGTCTTCTTATCCCATTTCCAATTTGAAGAACTGACATATCCTTGTCAAACATAAAATGAAATGGGAAAGTCTTACAGAACACAGAGGCAGGAATCACAAGTGAAGACTGTGGTTTACATGGAGATAAGGAAGGTTTTGCACTTTTGACTTGTATAGAGTACAGCAAATAAGGCTGGTTAGCAAACTCAGTGCAGTCATTATGGAAACAAGGAGGCATGAGCATCACTTCCACCTCGGTTTCATACAAAATATGAGCTGCTGCTTTAATAATGCCAGATAGAATAAGACTTGTGATTTTCTGCGGAAAGAAATAATACACATTTAAGAAGTCCTGATCTTTCTCAAGGCATAATATGGAGGCATCTTCAAGTCTGTCCTTCTTTCCTGCTTCTTGGCTGTGGCCACTCTGCCTCAGCAGAGTAGTGAAACTGTTCAAGAAGTCCTTAAGGGTTCCTCCAATAACCCCTAATATGTGTTCATCCTCTTCATAGCATATTTTGAATAGCTCTTCACCAAGAGATTCCTGTAGAGACTCCACGGGAACACCTGCATGGAACCACATTTTAGTCAGAACTGCACTCATCACACAGAGGCTAACCTCCGCTTTTTTTTTATCCTAGACCAATCTGAATTATCAATATCCTTCCCCAACCCAGCCCTGACACCTGAAGGCCCTCTCCTACAGGAGTCTTGCTGTAACCAAAGGCATATTCGTGGTGCCTGGAAAACAGGCAGACAATAGGTTGCAGTCTGGAAAGCTCCCAGAATCAGTATTCTTTGTAGAGATGGAGCCAGAATGAATGCACGTTTTGGCACAGGATTTAATCCAATTCCTCTAGCTTGATATAAAGAAATAAAAGAAGAATTTTAAAACTTTAAATAAGAATACAAGGTAAGAATAGAACAGGATCTGTGCACACATGCAGATACAACTGCTATGCCTGATCCAGTAAATTCAATGGCCCTAGGAATATTCTGGGATGCCGAGGCCAACTGGCACAGAACAGCTCGTATCTTTGCTAGTAGATTTGTTTTAACAGGACAGCTGCAAGCAGACTGTTGGGAATGTTCCAGCTCTCCAACCATTACTGCGAATAATTTGGAAAAGTGTTATCTGTCACAGGTCAGCTGTGTGCCAGGACCAGCTTAACAGTTCAAGTGCACAGAAGACCATGTTTCAGGTCCTGGAAATGTTAATTTGCTATTATAGATGTAGCCAGAGAGTTCTGTATTGCAAGTTATAGCAGTTCTCTTCAGACAGACTACAGTCCTTCAGAAGGTGACAAGGAGCAAACAGTTTTTCATGAGTATAAAACTGTACCTCACTACATAATGTATGTTAGAACTCCCTCTAGATGTTGGATCTTAGGGGTGGGTGATTCTGTGGCAGCTCAGGCTTGAGAAACTCTTCTCTTTAGCTCAAATTTTGACACTCTGAACTGTTAGTGTCAGAGATCACTGTTTAGCCTCTGGTCAGCATCACTGCAGCCCTTGCACGGGGAAAATATTTTTTAGTAACTAGATTAATTTATATATACATACATTAGCTTATATATATAACTTAGAAATACTTTAAATATATATTATTAAGCAAGTTTACCTGCTGCATTAGCATGATCACTGATTATTTTTTCAAAATCTTCTCTATCCCCAGCTTTTCTGTAAAGAACATAAAAATATAAATAAAACCCCTGAAAAATCAAGATAAGCATGGCAAAAATAGTAACTAACAGAAGTTACCTACCCTATCTTTAATGTGTACAGACCAAGTTTTGCTGATCAAATAGGCAGTTTTTCATTAACTCAAAAGAGGGTCTTGGTAGGATCTTACGTTATCTTGTGCATTTGCGCTAAATTAAAGTTTTAGTGGTCTGAGCTCAGATTATGGATTGAGGCCAAATGCTATTGCCTGTCATTGATTAAAAACTCTTATGTTGCAACAGTTCCATTTTTGTTTGGTCTGGGTTTTTTGCTTGAAGCCATAACTGAATTTCATAATATATAATAACTGTATAATATAATTGGACTTTATATTCAAGCATTTATTGGAATTACATTGCATTAAATTCAAAAGAGGTGAGAAAGTATTTCTGTTTTGAGAGGAAATACCGATAAGAAATAGTGACTTCAAAATCACTTGTTTCTCAGTAGTAATACAGATTCTGTGACACAAAACTGCAGCCCTCTGAGTTCTCTGAGGTCAATAAATGTCAACCTGAATGTCCAACCCAAAATGATGAGAAAGACACGTAGCTTAGATTAAATTCCATATACGCAATAAGCTTTTGATACATGCTTTCTGAATTTCTTCATTTGAAATACTTAGATGTATTTACATACAAAAGCAATACATTTAGATCTGGCTTACATTTGCATTATTACATCATTCAGAATATGATAATTTTTTGTTTCAAACTAATATGCCAGGATGCAACACATAATTAAAGATAAGGAAAATATTCATATCAATAAGCCAGTCAGCAGTTGCAACGCACATCTGACTAGCTATCTTTGGTTCGGTTGATGCTGCTTTGAAATTATCAAGTATCAATTAAAAGATATATTGCAATTATCTATTCTTATCATGGTGAGCAACAGTGTAGTTTCCAACTTCATTATTTTTCTCCACTGTTGAAAGAAGATCTAAAATAAGGGGCATATTTTTTCAGATGCATTCAATAAATCGAATCCTCATTGTACAATGAGATGCTAAGAAATCCTCGCTCCCTACAAGGGTCAAACGATTAATATTGTGTTAGTACTAAAGAATGATGAAAATCAAGCTGAGTTCCTTGGAAACAGAAAGCAGAAGCCAAGTGAGCCCAAGACAACACGTATGTCAGTATCTGTAGTGTTCATCACTACATCCACTGTACCAAAAGCCAGATTATTTTGTATAATACTAACCGTTTGCATCTTAAAAACACCAGGCTATATCCACGTACAATTATATCTACCTTTCTAGCTATGCCTGAGTACTCTCTGAGTTCCTCCAAAAGACTTGCTCATTTTAAACAAAGCCCTTGCCTGTTTCCCCGCACAAACAGCTAAATGTGCCCACTAAGTCAACTTTGTGATTTAAATATTTGCAGATATGTTAAAATAAACTAAATCATTATTAACTTACGTTACCTTAAATATTACACACCAATTTGACAAGATAATTGAAAACAGATTCCAGAAGTCCCGATTCTCAATCACCACCCCAGTTCTTATGAACTGTCTGCAAAACATTTTTGCTGAGAAGTTAGTTGCAAACCCATTACACATACGTACCTGGCTTCTTTTATTCTATATTTTGCAAGTGTTCTCTGAACTGCCAGGTTTAGCCTTTCAAACTGGGGAAGGAAAAAAAGGTATATTGATTAAAATGTCATTGCTGAACATTTAATCATGAGAAGAAAATTTTTATACAGATAATTAATTTGCTGTCCTTGGGACTTTTTTCAAGATGATGTAGTTGTTAGAAACAGCATGTCATTTCTGTGTTTGGGTTTTAGTTTATGTTTATGTCTTCAGCTCCAGTACCACTATATTTAAGCCCCGTAGCTCATGTGTGCCAGCGGTTGGGCATTTTAAATATAGTGATGTGCGTTACCTCCAGTTTTTCAGAAGGCAATAAAGCCAGTGCTGCTAAGAAATAAGTATAACTAATCCAACTTCCTATTATTACCCATCCCCTCCCCCTAAAAAACACCCTGCCATGGATACAAAATGTAGAAAGAAATCTTTTCAGTTTAAAATACATTCTCCTAACAGAAAAAGCCAGTTATATTATGTATTATGCATAGAACAAATGAGTATAAAGTGGCTCTTCTGCCAAGTAACTTTTCGTGGATATTAAGACTTAATTTTTTTTTTCCAGACAATTTTCAGAAGTGTCAAGATTGAAACTGCAAAAGGTAACAGAGTTTCAAATGCAGCTATGAAAGAATCCATATAGCATTCTGTGCTTCGGATTACCTCTTTTTCTGTTTTCAAGAATATAGCATTTCAAGACAATGTTAAAACCATTTATTTTTTATTTGTAGAAAAAGAAGAATTTTGGCTACGTGTGCTGCAAACCCAAATCTCCTCTAGATGAAAATCTAGCACTGTAGATAAGCTGTGTAAAAGGACTCCATAATAAAATAAACTATCATAAAGATTTACCTCCATTTACCTCAGTCCTGTGGTTCCATATCCTTTCTGTAGTTCCTAATTGGAACAATTACACTTTCCAAACAAGCATATTTCAGACTGTTGGGGACAGTAAAGCTCTCTTAGGTATATAGACTGATCATTTGAAACCCAAACGTCCCAAAAAGAACAGTGCTAAACTGCTATGACGGAATTTGGCTGTGGGGCTTGCTGTGGTCTGCCTTGTCTTTGGTTCTCACTCCTCGAAGAAACCAGCATTTTCTGTGGCATCTTTTACTTTTTTTATTCGCAAAAGGAAATTTTGCACACTCAAAGAAAATATCAGGTGAAAGAAAGGCGATACATTCTGGAGACTTTTTTCAAGCAAAAATCTAAATTGAGGAACTGTTTACGTACATGAACACAATGTAAATTACACCTGTGTATAAACTGGTACAGGAAGTGGAACACAATCCAATTCATTACTTATCTCCAAACAATGTCCTGTATGTTGCTGTAAACACCCAAAGAAGCAAATAAAACAATCACTACGTTATATCTCAAATTTAATCAGAAGTTTTTTTTCTGGATGCACTATGTCCTGGACTTCCATGCAAAACTCACTCTTTTCATGAGGAGCTCATGAAGCAGTCGGGGTCACGATGCAGCCCACTGTTTTGGAGTTTCCAATTTGAAAGAAGATGGTGTAATTGCTGATGGTTAAGTAAGGCACTATCAAGTATCTGAGCAATGTGAAATACATTTTTAAACAAGCAAAACCTTTCTAAGGAGAACGAGGATTGGGAAGATGCTTAGGTCTGGACCCCAAATTAGCAAGAGAACAGACTATTATACCTTGGACAAAGCTCCAATGAATATTACTTGAATAACTGTAAATAATAGTGGAAAAATACCTGGAACTTCAGTAGCTCCTGGGGTACCTGGTCATAATATCCTTGATGGTACCAAGTTTTTGCCCCAGCTGATGAACTAGCCTATCATGATTACATAACAGGCAGCTGCATACATTTATACCACTCTTTAGAGAAAAACCGTACCAGTTATCTATTTAAAAATCCCTCCAACAACTATACACTAGTGACTTCACGACACCATAGAAAGGGTGCTTTGCCAGATCATTCTTGAGTTAAAAGACCTTTCCTTTATATATTTGAAGATCAGTTTAAAGGGATGAGTTTCTTCTGTGTAATGCAGCAGAGGTAAAAAGGGGGTCTATCAAAACCGCAGAATTTTAGCAAAAGGGTAATAGATGAAGAGTTGTGAAAACAGATCTGCAAATAGATTTAACAAAACTCTAGCACTTTTAGTAAAGTACACTGAATGTCCAAGTAGTAGAACTGTAATGAAATGACTACACAGAGTTGGCCATTTGCCATTTGTAGTCCCAATATATACCAGCCAGTTCGTTCACATTTCCCACAGAATTTGAAGCAAGCCCAAGTGTTGAATGTTATGGAGCTGCATTTTTCACGTTTTTTTTTTTTTTACAGAGATAAACCATGGTATTAACCTCCAGTGAAGCAAACCACTGTGAATGCCCTGTACCTGTTTTCACTTGAGTTAAGCACAGACATAAGAACACCTTTGCGGTAAATGCAGACAGTAATGTTTTCTAAAACAGTGTGGCAGAAGGTTAGCATCACAGCAGATGAGAATAGCTATTTTAATTTTTTTGTGATAACGAGTAATGCACTTGGCAATATGGATTCAGTTACGTGAACTGATGAGATGACCACATTATTTACACAATTAGGTAACAAGGCAGAGTTGCTCTAATTGTATCTTTATGTAAAAAATACGTACAGAAATACAGGGATTTAAAAGGAACATTTAAAATGATCAGTGGGAGGCTGCAAATACAAGACAAAAACATCAATCCAGAAGGAATGGAAGAGGATGAAAAGAGGATTTAAACTATACAGAACTACGTAAGAACACAAACTTTGAAGTTTAAAGGCGCACATCCAAAGGCTGGCATAAAATGTTTTTTAATATTTATAATTAAATGGTATTAAAGTATTATTATGCAGTATCTGTTTACCTCAGGAAAGATTAGTTTGCAGATGCTTTCAGTCAACGTGTGCAGGTACACTCTACTTCTGCTCGTTTTCCTTTGTGGCAGGTTTCCTTGAGCATCTTTTTCATGGACTTCTTTGCAGATGGGCAAAGCCGCTCTAGAGCTGTTTTCTGTGCAATCCTTGTCATGTTCCTCAGGGATGTGACTTGGAGTCAGTAAGGAGAAAGGACATTCCCCTGTGATCTTCAAGTCTTTCAGTTTTGTACAGAACATACTGTACAAAGTTTCCCTCTTGAGAATAAGAGTACTTGGCTGTGAGTTTAATAGTTCTTTTCTGTTTATTAGCAAGAGCAGGAGATGCCAGAATAGTAGACAGGGCAACCACTGTGGAAGATTACTGGTAGCTATAAATCACCACAGGAACAAATATGTGCCCCTACAAAAGAAGAAGAAAGATAAAATAATTTAAAATATTTAAATAATAATTTATCTTCTCTTTTAAATTCCTGTGACAGGCCAGGTTTATCATATGTGCATTAAAATAATGGCTTTTCTAGGACTTTGCTCCGGAAAGCACATGTGCCATTTTAAGCATGTAATCCCTACTGACTTCAGTGCTTCAGGTAATTAAAAGTTACATGCATGGTTAAGTTCTTGGCTAAATTGGGGCTCTATGATTAAAGCAGAGGCGTTGTTTTATCTGGTACGTCTTTGGTCACATTGATGGATGAGATTTCTGAAAAAGTAGAAAGCAGAATTCTAATCAGAAAACCTTTTTACTCTTCATAAGCAGCTATTAAAAGCCACCTGATACAGCACAATGAACCTGACTTGTTACGGATACTTGCATCTCAATTTACTTGATGATCCCTTTTGTGACAGAGAGGTATATGACTGAAGTTACTACTCGCCCTCCTGGAACAGCAGACCACCCGACACCAAAGGTCCATGCCTCGTGTACGAGCTACTGGCTGGTGACAACTAAGGTCATGGCATTTTGACCACTGACTTATATCTGTTGTAAATATATATATATATATATAAGACCATAACTGAACTTGCTTGGAAACACCAAGGGATTTTTATGCTTTTAAAGGGGATATCTTTCAAACAACAGATTAAAAAAAAAAAAAAAAAAAAGGGGGAGGGGGGCTGAACTTTTCATTTTAATAATCATTCCATTTGTTACATTTATTTCAGTTAGACTTAAACTGAAAAAGGCTTTTCCCTTAAGGGCTTCATTTTCTATTGACTGTATCTCATTGCATTGGATCCTCTTATCCTCATAATAATACTTTAAACCAAGGTAAACCTTGAGAGCTTTTGGCGACTCTGGAAGCAGCTGAAGTATCACATTTGTCTCTCTGGAGATACAGGACAATAACGATTTCTTTCAGGCGTACTACGGCTCTAATCAGCCTGTGTAGCACACCGCTTATTTCTGCCCCTGGGACACCCAAAGGGCTTTTAGGGTCACACAGCAACTGTACCAGGGTTAAAAATAACTAATTCCTTGATACAGGTTATCAGCTGCTTCTTTTTGAAACTCTTGGAATGAATGGCACAGCAGGGCAGCGCTGCAGACCCAGCACACGTGGCGTGGCTGAGAGGAGAAACGGGCTGGCCTGGCTGCTGCTGGGAAAAAAAATATATTTGGCAGAAAAGGCCCTTTCAAAGTATGCTGTAATACCGATGTGTCAGGCCAGCTTCTAGGAGACATCTATCAAAATTATTAAAGCATTATTTTAAGAATCAAAAACCACAATGCTAAGAACAAGAGGCTGAAGAATGTTTACATAACATTCTATATTTCAGTTTTTACATAGAAACTCATTTGTTTCTACTGCCTGGACATCAGTAATGCTTTATGTTTTATTGCTGAATACTGTTGTGTAGCAAATGAGGCGGTGAAAAACTTCAAGCAAGAACCACACTCTCAATACAGAAATATACTTAATAATTTTCTTTATAATGTCAGCATTTTTACATACATGTACAAGTATTTTTATTCAGGAGTCGTTATATAACCTTGCATTACTTTACAAAAAATGCAGAAAATAAATACCTTTTCTGTAGTTAGACTGATCTGTGTACTGAAATAAACTGTTAAGAAAAATAGTAAAATTAATATATATGTGCACCACTACCAAAGGATAAAAAAATTTACGGCTTTGGCATATATTACATATATACTCACATGCCTTGCTGAATTTGTCCCTTAAATTTCAAGATAAATCTTGAAATTATAGAATAGTAATACTAGAACATTTTAAATCAAGTATACCAGCATTTTGGAAAGAAAAAAACCCTCTGAAATATATTTTTGTGAAAAAAATGTGTAATAAAGCATTTAAAACATCTCCCAGTGAATGTAATACTGCATTTATATGTGCTGCTATTTAAAAGAAAAACAAAAAATTGCTTTCTCTGTGAAGACTGTAAGACTGAATTAGGGGTTAAATTACATACCAACAGATATTTACTGCATTTGCACTAAACTAAGAACAGGGGAGGTGAATGACCTTCAGCAGTTACCAGTGGATTTGATGCGGGGTTTTTCTCCCTGCTGGTGAAACTGTTTTCTGTTTCTAGAAGACCATCAGGAATTATTTGCCAGTTCACTTCCATGCTAGCATTTTGTATTTTAATTAAATTACATTTGATAGGGTAGAAAAAATATCCAGGCAGGTAGAATCAGCTCTGTGAAGGAAGTGATGCCATTATTTTACCCTGGAAAACCTGAAGTCTCCGCAAGCTGCCAAGTGGGAAGGAGAGGTCCCAGAAGATGGTCACGTTCCCAGACTTATTCGGGGGTAAAAGGGGCACTGATGTGAAGATCCCTGAGCCGACAAAGCTGCTGGGCATGCAGCTACCATGTCTGCAGCTTCTTCTTGTGATGCAGCCTGCCATCCTTTGTGCTGCACAACACCCACACGCAGCCTCCTCCTGCCCTGGTGGGGGCTTGAATCTGTGCCTTTGCTCTGAACACGACCTTAGGGTCCTGCCAATTGCTATTTAGGACAAAATCATCATTGATTTCAAGATCTATGATGTTTCTAGTAATAATGATGTTGTACAAAACCAGTATCATTAATGTGCACATCTTTAAATTCCAAATAATGACAGTTCCTAACAAAAGCTTCCTGCAGAGCTATTTTCTGGGTAACCTGAAGTTCTTGTTTTCCCAGAAACAAATGGGATGGTCCTTTGGTAACATATATCCCAGTTCAAAACCTACATCAACTTAATAGGCATAACAATTTTCAAGCAGTGGCCAATTCAAAACTCTTTGTGACTTCTGCAATGACAAGACCTCCTAAATCACATCTTTAAAAAAACAAAGCAGAAAACCCAATTCCATGACACTTCAGAGGGCTCAAACACTGAAAAAAACCCAAGCATGTACTAGGTCTTCTTTTATTAAAACATCAGGTTTGCATCCAGTATCCTAAGTGCGTCTCACACTTAGTATAACTAAAGTTCAGGAAAAAAAAAAAAAAAATCTATTGTCTTACAGGAAAACCTGTCTCACTCAACCGGCGATTAGACAGTGGTTTTAAAGGTCTGACAGGAGAAAGGTGATGAATCACCAGTGTAGAGTTTACAGAAGGCGTTTCAGCAGTATAATAAGCCTTAAAAATGTATGAGCAAGGTGATGGCACACATCATAGGCTAAGTCAAACATCTGCAGATGTGTTTCAAGAATGAGGAACACCAGCCCTCCCATTGTTCACAATGTTTAAAGACATTTTCCGACCATAACAAAAAATAAGGGATGTGAGGAAACATGGGAAAAGTTTCTGGGTTTAATTCCTCTCCAAACATGCTTTGAGAGAGCTCATCCCAGGGGAGCAGCAGTGCTTCATGTGAGTTCTTCATCTCTGACATATTAATTGATGTCATATTTACCTCGGGAAGCAAACTGAAAATTAAAATTGAATAATCTGCTGTGAGATCAAACTACAAGCAACCAATTTATTTTGTGCCTGGCTGAATGCAGCATGGCACTGTGCCACTCAGAAAAACGAAGATGAATTTACATAGTATTGTCATAGGAGCAGAATAACTTCACAGTGCTCAAAATGCTTTGTGCAAACATTTCATTGTATATTTACATCTATACTTGTCTTGCAGCCAAAATGCCTTCCTGTATGCTTATTTGTATCAGTTGCTTCTGAATACTTCTCTGCTAAAACATTTCCTTTACAGTGCCATGAAATACAGTGCAATGCATCAATCATACAGTAAAAACCGCTAATATTCACAAGAATTAAGCAATGCCACTTGGTAACAGTAGTTAAAGGTAGTTTATAATCTTAGCTTATTGACATGGCACAAAAATTAGAAGCCACATGAAATACTTTTGTCTTACTACAAGCAGAACCCCTTGCTCATAGTAGGGCAGAATATGGTGTTACACTATAATGTCACTTTTTTTTAATCACACCTATCACTTTGCTAGGTGAACAGCCGCATGTTGAGCAAGAATTTTTTTTTTAAAAAAAAAATTAGTTTGTTTTGCAGCAGTCAGAAGACACCACTGACTGGATCTAACTTTCTCCAGCACAAGAGTGACTGCAGCGCTTGCAGGAGCCCGGCGTGGTCCGGGTGCTGCTGCCTCAACAGAAGCAGCTGTGACCTTCTGCCCTGCCCTTCGGTAAAACGATGGAGGCTGTGCAGTTCCCACACAGCTCCAGTCTCTGTGTGATGCCTTTTGCCCCTCGCCAGTCAGCACGCCTCTGCCCACAGCAAGGCAGGGACTGGGACTGTTAGGCACAGGCAAAACACAGGCAGCTTCTAGCAAGGCAGGGTGGCACCCACCACCCCGAGCAGCAGCAGCTCACTGCGGATTCAGCTGTCGTGCCTCTGCGCAGGCAAACACGGGGCAAATAACGAAATCCTATCACTTTGTCTTATTAATCTGAAGTGCAAGATGTGTACTTCATTTTTTCTCCTTCAAGTGCTGTGTGTAGCAACAGAATCAAAGCCCTGGTGATGTGTCCGTTTCCAAGGATTTTAAGGAGGCTTCTAAGACAGAGAGAATTGCTCAGGTCCACCTCAATGTATAAGTTAATATTTTAAGAAGTCAAAGGAAGCATTTACTAGTCTTATTAAATCCTGTACAAATAAGTAAGCTTTGGCTGCTTCACTGTCAACTTAAAACATGCTCAGAGTGCCCACACTTTCAAAGCATTAATTTGTTTGGGTATTGCTTTGGAAAGCACAAGATGGAACTAACCGGAGGAGACAGGCAAATCTGCTTCCAGATTTCTAAGTGGTAGTGAGTCATACCTATCAGAAAACTGCTAATTGCTGGCTTAGGTCGAGGACATCTTGGAAAAGATGTGTCCTTGTGAAGAGGAGTGAGATGTTTTCCTGCATGTCCCCAGTCAGAGACTAACCCATCAACTGAAATTTGAGGATGCCTCATTTTTCCCTTTCCAGTAATTTGGTCTGTTGTTAGCACAGTAAATACATTTGCTAACCAATCTGGGGATAACTGTGTCATTACATAAGAATAATTTTAAAACTGTATCATGTGTAACTTGCATATTAGGTAAAGTACACAGTAGGGATAGGATTTATAAATCTCCAGCAGCAACAGAAATGTAATTAAAATATTACTCAGGTCGAATTGCATAAAGAATATAACTCTATAAAAAGAAAATTGCAAAGGCAAAGACTTGAGCTCTAGGAAATCCCAAATATAGGTGATCAATCCTAAATCATTACCACCCTTGTGTGGATATGGGTTTTACTTACACTACAAAGTAGTAACTTTTTTTCCAGCAGGATTCTAGGCTCTTTCACAGCGCAGGGTTTTGCTACTGAGCAAAGGCAGTAACTGATGAAAAGGTTATTACCCTCTCTGTGGATCAGGATGAGACATGATATTGGAGAGTGAACTTCGCAATAATGAACTGGTACCCAAGAAATTACCAGATTCAGCAATCTCAAATTCCAGTCTAGCTCTCAAAAGGAATATGCTTTGTCAGGCATTAACTTTCCTGCTTGTTCCCCAAAACATCCACCCTTGTTTCTGACAAGCCACCCCTAGTTCTGACCTGTCCGTACCCCACAGCCCTTTAGAGTAGTCTGACAATATTTTCCCCAAAGCACGAACTGCCGTTGTGTGCCGTGCAAGCCCGGTTCCAGTGCCCTTACTGCCAGAGCTAGCCTGTTCGGGGCTATTTCTGAGAAGCACACTTAAACCTTTTCTGCCAGGCACAGCAAACTTCTGGTAGTAAGGAAATACCACAACACAACACAGCACTTACAGTGATTACCAAGCCAAGTACAAGGTGGTAAGGCAGCTATGATAAAATAATACGCGTCATAGCAACCAATTATTATTTTAACAGTCCAGACATGTTAGGAAATCCCAATTCCGTGTCATAATTCATCCCAGCAACTGTCCTGCATGACTGCTCAGGGCAAGCTAAAAATCTGGACCTTGCTTACAAGAAAGACTCCCCACATAATGTGGAATTTCCTCGCCTCTCTACTTTTTTTTCTTTATGAAATGTTTTAAGAAACAGAAACAATCAAGTTTTCCCTCTGTGCTCCAAGTCGAATGGATTGTGATCTGTGTTGCTGCAACATCAGACAGCTACCAAGCTAGGAGATCAAGAAAATAATTACCTTTGTTTTCTGAGAAGAGAATGTTACCTCCTTTTCCATCTTGTCCCTATTGTAATCAGCAGACAATCAGTTTCATGGAATACATAAGTAAACTTCCGAACTGCTGATATGTCTCATTTTAAAGTCATCATGAGACAGATTTCTGCTGCTTGAAAAGTTTAGCATTCATGCAGTAACACCAAGCTCTACAGCTTGATATGAAACCAGTGTTCTCCAGGACAGGGGAAAACCCTGGTTTTAAAGCAGCACTGAATTTCCAATAGTGACTGTGTGACTGACTCATTTCCCTGAAATGGTGTGAAGCAAATCCCTGGACACAAATGTAGCCCTGGGAGAAGCCCAGACTCCACATGCGAAAGTTATATTGCAGCCACATCTCTGGTTTCAATTAAAGGCACAGGGGGAACCCTAATTACTGCGCCCGTGTTCTGGCATGTAGCTAAAGGAAGGACTGGTTCCCAAATGTTCCTTATGAAATATATATTTGCCATTTTAAGTATCACATGTACTTTCATAGGGTAAATATTTTTCCTATGCTAGCACCAAATAACAGGGAGGCATGCTGAGAAGATAGCGTGGGAAAAATATTCTCCTCCTGCGCGTCAAACCCAATGTGTGCAAATAGCCCAGCGGGCAGCCCCCCCGTGCCCAGCACCCCGTTCCCCCCCCATGCACTCAAGAAACCCCAAATAGAGGTGATTTTTGTAGCCCTTGGCCATGGCACATCCTCGCACCCTCACCCCTGGTCCGAAGGGTGGCTTATACCACCAGCTAAGCAGCTCACGATGAGGACACTGCCCCCGAAAACCCTCACCCTGATGGGCATTTTTCCTGAGACAGAGCTAGAGACTCCCTAATGGTAGAAATAACCTGCTGTAGGTAACCACAAGACATTATTTAACTTGGTTTGGGTGGGGTTTTTTTTGAGAAATACTGATATTGAACCAAACAGCTGATGATACCTTAAGTGATCCGGGTACCCAGATGAGGAAGCAATCGCAACAGAGGTGCTGCAGTGAGGACAAGCCAAAGCAAGACCAACACAAAGTGTCTGGCAACTGCTCTCACACTTTAAAAGAATAAATTTTAAATTTAGCATTTAATCTGCATTTGCAGCCTGTGAAAGTACAATATTTCTTGAAAAACATTAAGAGGAAAACTAAGAAATACATTTACATCTTCAGAACTCTTTCTTTTCAATAATTAAAACTTGCCCTGAGGACATGCAGTGCTCATGACAGCCAGCAGGAGTTAAACGTAAAGATCAAAATCTTGACCACAGCAGATGGAGAGTGAATTAGAAGTCACAAATGGAGAAGCGCTTGGTTCTAGAATATGAAGTAACTGTTAATTGTTATGTTTACTGATTTTTCCCAAATACCTACTTACAGCTGAATCTTTCAAGCTTGCCAATGCATATAACTTTACTTATTTAACTGAACCTCCAATTCCAGATGCCTGCAAACTCTGATTTTTTAGTTCATGGTTCAAAAATTCTTTTAGGAACAAAGAGAGTAAAAAATAATTGTAATAATTCTGTAATAAGAGCAAAATCTAACAGCTTTTTACCTCATGCTATTTTTTACTGAAATCTTTAACCAGTGTTCATGACTTAGCCAGGATTGCTGCATCATTCATAATAAATGAAACCATAAACTATTTAAGAATTCCAAATTTGTAATGCATGAAGTAACTTCTCATTTGAGAACCATGGTCTAGCTTAACTGTGAAGCATCTTCAGAGATGATAAAATAATTCTCCTACATCTTCAGAAACGCTTATCTTGCCGAGACTTGTGGGTAACTGTTTATGCCAGTGACTCATAGGTTTGCATAAATACTATTACTGTTATTTTCCCAAAGATACTGGAGCATGGTAGAGCAATATAAGACATTGATTGTAGTGTCCTATGAAAGTGCATATGGTTAAATATTCCCTTTGTGTTCACAGCTTTAAATTATAATGAACAGCAAGGTCTATAAATAAAAGTACTTAAAGTTTTATAGATAAAAGTACTAAAAGTTTCCCTGAACTCTATAGATCTTAGAGAACTGTTTGAAAACTAGGTCTGTAGAAAGCAAAGTGTTCCATTAGTAGACTTCAACTGCGGAGTTTTCTGACTGAATATTTGCCACCTGCCACTTCTGTTTACAATGCCTACAAAATCATTTTCACACTGAAAAATCACTGACAACCACCTTTCATAGTCATAGTTCAGCGCTCAGGCCAACTCCCACTGAAGTCAATAGCAGGATTCTGGACGCAGAAGGAATAAGACTAAACCTAACAGGTCTGTGACTGTTGTCCCAGAAATACGGATTTGCATGTTTTCTTATTTTTGAAGCAAAATATGGCCTTGGCTTTTTTTCATTTGGGGTTTTCACAGGTGGGTGTGCAGATGTGATGGTAAACACAGCACTGAGGTCACTTGAGATTCTGGAGAAGTTAAAAACTGTGCATGGGAAGCCAGTAACAGGAACTTCTCATTAGTGAAAACGGTTTATCCTGCAGCAGCGAGGTCATGTCCTTGTAATTTTTCTGATAGGGAAAAAAATTTATTGATTGAAGAGGTGTATTCAACCAGAATAGATGGTTGAAAAGGTATTTTCACAGCTATCGTGCAGCTGCTGATTCTGCTTTAGCTATGGCCCATGGCAAAGGATGCAGCTCTGAAGAAGCGGAGAAATCAGCTATTTTCCCAATTGTTCCCTTCCACGGTATCTGCAGGCCAAGGACCAGCAGGCACCTTCCTTTCTGACTAAATGCTTACAGACGCTTTGGCTACACAGCGTGTTTAAAAGAACTGAAATCTGTGACTTGGCCATGTGCACTGTACCTTCAGTACACTAGTACACACTAGGACCTTAATTTTTATTTGTAAAATAAAAATTGTCATTTTTCATACAATGTACGGGCAGTTATAATTATTCACAGCCCACCCCTTTCAAAATCTGCTATTCTAAAAAAGATCTGAGTATGCAAAAGCAGTGGACCTTACCTTTGAAAAGCCCAGTTTCAAAGGCTATCAGCACACCCGGTGAGCCTGGATGCTCTAGGAATACATTACAATACTAATTTCCCTGTTGAGTCTATCACTTGGTTCTTTTTTAATACTCTTCTGGAAAATACAGTAGATATACGTTTAAAGCCGAGAAAGGTAGGTAAATATGGTAAACGTGTGAATTTATATCATCTTTAAAAACACAGGCTGCTTCTTTCACTAAAATGGTGAAGCAATGTAAAGAAGAGATGTTTTGTGAAATACCGTGGTTGCACTTGTGGTATTAAGAGAAATTAATGTTGTTTAATTAATCACAGTAAATATGCACTTAATGACTAACACTAGCCTGCTGTTAGTATATAACATCTCTATAATACAACTAAAAATTAAAGAAATAAAGATGTAGATTTTGGCTTACTGTAGAATGTTTGATCCGTGACGCTTGTTAACTGTCTCCAGTGGAAGCTGGAATTATCGTGGCTACTGATCTTTCAAATCCTCCCGTTCCATTTATTCTACTATTTTTTTAAGCATGTGAAAGAAATCAAATTGCAGAGTGTTTCCCAGATTACTTTTGCACAGGAAAGGTCAGCACATGCAAATGACAGCAGCAGGGAGAAGGTGGCAAAGCAGAACTGACTCGGAGGTAACCGCCGTGCTCACCACATACTCCATGTGGAGCTTCCCCTTGGCCTTGGTGGCGGTTTGTTGTTAAAGACTAAGGTGACAACGTGGCCCTGCAGAAAAATCAGCTGAAAATATTTATGGGTTATTCAGCTCTGAGACATCTATTTTGAAACAAAAGGAATGCATGGGACAGACTCTAGCAGAAATCTAGGTTATTCAGATCTAGAAATGTGAGACCCTTCACAAAGAAATTTCTCAAGTCAGTATTAAACTGTAGCTTCTTGTTTTAATAATATTTTCAGTGAAAATCAGAAGATCATTGAGCCACTGATCACGATACAAAGAAAAACACATGACATTTATGCTACTTTTCCAAACCTTCAGCAGTGCTAAACAGCAGAGAAAAGACCCATTCTGACAGCTACAAAATGTTACCAAATAGTAGCAGCCTTGGTCAGTGCTGCTCTCCCAGTTGTAACAGCTGCATTTGGAAAGATGTAGCAGGTTTCAAAGCATGCATTATACTGATTCAAGTGCATTAGCTGTTGAATTGCAGCTTTTTGTAACAATATCAAAGTTTAATATTAAATCCCACAAATAGGGTCATCCAGCTTTTTTGAAACTAGTATCTGCTTCAGTCCTGGCTGTTCTAGTGCCAGAGTGCTGGGCACGAACTGGCACAGGAACATATGCGTGGCTTGAAACGCTTGTAAATTCTGTTGAAATTCACTGATTATTTCTGTGGCAAGCATTTCAGATTATCAGAGATTAAACAGGTTAAGAGATTTGGAGGAATGGAAATCCAAGCAAGGGTCGACAAGGAACACAGTGCAGAACCTCTCATCGGATGTACCGGCCACTGGCCTCTAATCCAAGGTACAAATTCAGGGTTTAAATACAGAGGTAAATCAAATGTATTTTAACCATAAGGGTTCTCCTGCTATTTTATCCCACAAACTTCTGTGACTTTTTGGGCAAGGCCCTCAGGTCTTTCTCTCATCAGGAAAATGCAGATTTTTTTTTCCATAAAACACGGGAGATGATTTTACCAGAGGACTTGGATTTTCCAAATGTCTAGAATCATACGGAAAATTCTTAGCGAAAAACATACTTGTCATCCAAACTAATACACTTCTGTGATACAAAGCCTGAACTTTGTGCACTGTATGAACCACGGGGTAATCTTCCTGGAGTTACTCTAGGTGGAGCATCTAGAACTGTCCACAGCTCTCCATCTCACACCTGTATAACTACCTGCACTGCCTGCAGTGATGTTAACATCGTGGTATTCTCCAAAGCCTGAAAGATCAAAGCTCTGCTCCATTTCTTAGGTAGCATAGTTCTTCTCATTTACCACAATAACTGCCGTTCTCTATTAAATGAGAGATAAAAAGGAGGCAAGGGAGATACAAACAAAATAAAGGAGCAGGGAAAAAGAAACAGAAGAAAGCAGAGAGGGAAGCCTACAGAAGGACACAAGAATTAAAAGGTCCATAAGGAAGAAGGAAAACATGGGCAACTGAACAAAATAATTTGCCAAGGTACAGACAGTTCTCATGTTGATATATTGCTTTTTCTCTACTACAAATCTACCGGAGTATGGTGGGTACTTATGCAAATAATTTTTCTGTAAACTGCCAGTATGAAATGATAATTTCAAAGAGCTTTTCAGCAATATTCCAGATTTTAGGGGAATTTTGTTGTGTGGTAGTTACAGCTTGTGTTTCAACCAACTGATTGTTATATATATTACTCTCTGTTGCACTGCTAGGGAAGGATACGTGTTTATCACCCTGATTTGGCTGCCAAGACCCAATTTCTAGTTTCGGTGTTTTGCTTCACCAGCACCTATTGGGAGGCAGGGAGCGACATCCCTTGTTTTGCTGCGTTGTTTAGTGAAGCTATCCTATGTTAATAAAGAAGTAAACACTTTCTACACTTGGACATTTCAAAAGTTATTTCCTAGTATTTTGTTTTAAATGACACCGATTTACAAGTTAAAGGCCAGACACACATTGTTTAAGATTTCATAGCTTGATGTTTTGGTTTTTTTAAAGATATTTCACTTCTCTCTTGGAATGTCTATAAGGAACCTCTTTCCCCTCTCCATTGGGCCTTCTGACATACCAGTTAGGGCTGCACGTGCATCCGAGATGCCAGGACAGAAGCACGACTGCCCCGGCTTCCTTGCCCGCCCTGCCCTGCGTTCCAGGGTGGCAGCACACAAGTAAGTGCACTGGTGCAGCCAGGGCCAGTGACCGCGAGCCAGACCCCTCTCCCACCGTGCCACCACGGCAGGTGAGCAACTGTACGGGCACCCAGTTCCCAGTTCAAGGTGTGGCAGTGCTGGGAGCCTCTGGGTTTCAGTCCTCCGGCAAAACGAGTAAGGAACACAGCTTGAGGGTCTCGCTCTAGAGGCCAGGATCCCCCCCGAGAGCAGCAGCTACAGAGAAGCAGCAGCGGGGGCGTGCGGACACGGCAGCCCACCGACGGGCACTGTGTGCTGCTCACCCCGGAGCGGCAGGTCAGGACCGCAGGGTATCTCAGCTGTGTTACCTCTACTGAGGTGACCAGCTCATCGCAATTTACTTCACTGAGAGCCAAAACGAATATCACATGCCATTGATAAACATCTTTGTCCCAACACTTCAGCTTGTGCAGTGATGAACGACCCAAATACCATAAAGTTTGTTTTTAGCGTGGGAGCTGCCCCACACCAAGGGCCCCTCAAGTACTGTTTCCTACCAAAATGTTGAGAACAACCACTCTGTGTGTGCCATTTTCTAAGTCTGTAAAATGGGCATCCACCACTGAACAGCTTTTTGGGTTTTTTTCTTCATTATACTAAGAAATCATCTTAATCCCAAAAAAAGGAGCCGGATAATAGGACATCTCCATCCTGCTACGTTGCATACTGGTGCCGTGAATAGTGGCTCCAAGCCAGCACAGAACAGCTCAGCTTTTTCAGACGGGAAAGGGCAGAAAGCTGGACAGTGAACTGTGGGAGAAAACTGAAAAATTATCCAAAATCTAATTCCAGCTCTAGCAAGTCCATATGTACTTAGAGGAGTACTTCAAATAGGTTTCGAATGCCGTTTTTATATTTTCCTCAAAATAAATGCTCCTTTGACTGGAAAGTTACATTTATCATTAACCGGGTTCTTGATAAAAGAACACTCATAACAAATAACAGGTTCCACCTCTGTGTTTATCTGCTTATCTTCTCTTATCCAGATAAGAGGACGTCTCCAACTTGCTTTTTTTTTGTTTTTGTTTTTAAACCAAAAAGAGGATGCTACATAGCAAGTTCCCTCTTTTTCTAGAAATACATGAAATTCCATGATGAAAAGGCTGAGAGACCATGTGTATAGCTGGGGAAGAGGGAGGGAACGAGACGCATGAATTCCCAGAAGATAACACCAGAGACCTAAGTTTAAGGATAAAGGAAGGTGGCATTTCCTCCATGAAAAATTTCCTGCCAAGATGAAGAACACATTTTTTTAAGCCTTTTGGCATGCTGGAGCATCCAGCAGCACCACGAATCATCAGAGTGTACACCCTCAGCAGGTAAAAAACCACAACAAGGAAAGCAAGTCTACTGCACCATGTGTAGTCTTCTTACACAGGGTTGGAAACATTCACCATTTCTGCTTACGGTGCAGGTGATGCTGAAAATTCAAAACACTTGTTTTAAATATTTGTACCTGGCAAGTTCCAACGAGACAAAAGCGATAACTTTACAAGTATCCTGACACTGCAGAAATGAAGTTCTCACAGTAACACAAGTATCTCTGCAGTATATTCATGTTGTAAACCTTTGCTCTGGGTTTTCAATTCTGTTTATTACCAGCATCTAAATCCCACAGTGCCCATACTATATTAAGCTGACAACAGGATTGCATTCCTAAGTAATGCAGCTTCTTTGTTAAGAGACAGAGTACCAACCCTAAGTTTAGCATTACAGATCTTAATGTGTTTACTTATATTTTACTAAAGATTATGAATGTTTTTCATGATTGTAGAGTAACAGTTGGAAAAGAAAATAGTGAGGATATGTTACATAAAAACTTGCACAGAAAACCTTTTATGGCATATTTATTCCAGCATCAGATAGGTCAGCCATTTACAGTACAGTACATTACAGCAACTGCAAGAAAATCTGGGGTTTTTTAAATGCATCAATCCCATTAGATGCTTTTGTGCCACTGCTGCTCTCGTTTCGATTTCTTATTTTTTTCCCTGTTCCAATTTATTGCTAGCTAAAATCTGCCCAAAACATGGGCAGAGATGGATGTTCTTTTTTAGCTTTTGCTACATGTAAATCATAATCCTGTATTCCATCAGTGCTCCTGGTTCTTCACCGCTTCAAAGGCTATTTGAAAAGATACTTTTACCTTTTAATTCCCCTTTATTGTTTAAACCTATCTTTGCTTAGAACTTAGTGTTGCTTAGAAATGCAAATTACTTTCAAGGAGAAACTGGAAGGAAGATAGCATGAAACCATATTTTATATATTATATTAAGCTACCGTTTAAAATGGTTTTACTAGTGCCGGTCACTCATCTTCTAAGAGCATAATCATTGTCATGATGCCCACCACGATCTCATGCATGGTATAGCTGCATACTTCAAACCTCGACTAAGCCGTGACTCTGTTGGTTCTAAAATTTACCAGTTATGGTCAACGACTTCTTCCACATACAGTTCACCATCATGCTGCATCTCCCACACATCTGGAGCATGTGACACGCAAAGTAAGTCCAGAGCTGATCTAAGTTGAGACTGATTTTCAGACCAGCTGTAGATTTTCAGCGTCATACTACACACGTAGCCTCATGAGCCCATTAAAATGCCTAACTGCTTACTGGAAGCCAAGTCTCCTCTACGCTGTGTCATTTCCACCACACAACCGAATGTTTTTGTCTGGGAAGGGAACTATTTCATTATCTTTTAGCACTCATGTAGGCCACCACTCGGTCAGTGAGATTGATACTTGGTCAACATGTGAAAATTCTCGTGGAGCCTTTGATTAAACTCAAATACTGGCGTTTACACCCCGGTCTGGTCAGTTCATCCTTGAGCAGGTTGCTCAGCACAGAAATTGTGCCAACATTATCTTGCATTCTTCTTTTTCTCCATCACTGTTGCTAGATGTATTGTTTATTTTAAGTTTCCAGAAGGCCCAAAATAAGATCAGGGCTGTACACAAATATACAATAAAAAGCTGATGTTTGATCAGAAGGGGTTGCCTTTGAATAGCTCAGACAGGAGAATGGAGGATGAAAGGAGGTGTTACGATGCCTCTTTTAGATGCGGGGAAATCAGGCACACTGGAGATCGCACTGCAGCTGAGCTAAGTGTATCCAGATCTCTTTAACAGAGTTACACAAGTATTTTTGTCCATGAGTTTAGTAGATCTGAGTGATTTACAAAACTCAGGTCAAACCTTATAAAAATTTGCAGACATATTTTAAAAAATAAATATGGGATCAAAACACTTGCACATTTCTACAAGTGAAATGCAAATAGATTTTGCAGGTAGGGTTCAGAAAAGTGTGTAGGTGCTATATATAAAAGTAGAACAAGGAAGGTATCCTCACCTGATAGCTTCATGCCTAACACACACCAGGTTTAACTTCATTCTCTCATTTCTGAAGACTGTACTTGCTTATAGGAAAGGCATTCGCTCTTGGCTGGTTTCAGTAATAACATGCAACCTGTTTGGGAACCTTTCACTGCATCAAAATAAGCATTTAATTCAATCCAACATTACTTGTAATTATTCCTGTCATTATTTCCTGAAGTTTTTGAGGAAAAATAAAATAGTTCCACATTGTCTAAAAGCCCTGATAAGTTTCTTAAGCCACAAGACTGTCCTTCCCTTCATACCATTCCTCCCACGTGGAAATTCTAACATCCTATCTCTAAATATGCTTTGTGAGTTCTATGGACTAATGGCTATATTTTCACCAAAATTTGAACCATTTATCAATCCACCAAATGTTTTTCTCAACATGAGGCAAGCGGTTTTGCACTCTCAGCTTGCCAGTGCAAACAGACAGCTATGAAGACAATTTTGGCAAAAAGGAAAAAAAAAATCAAAAAAAAATTAGATTGATGCACGCTTTCTTCAAAGACATGGAAATTTTGCCATTTTTAGCAGTGCTATTTAAAACAGGGACTGCAGTGAGTATTTTAGGCTCCAGGGTGCCTGCAGCCAGGACTAGGGAGCCACCAGCTACTAATACAAGCAGGTACCCCTCCCTATTAATCAGAAAACAGCAAGTGGGTATACTGCTTTGTGTTTTCAAATCATGGAAATAATTATGAGCAAATACAAAATCCCAATTTTTCCATGCAACAAACTGGAAATCTTGCTGAGGTGTTCCTCCATTGTAGTCAGGCTTTTACTAATGCTCTTTCATGTGTGAAGAGTTTCTGTATTTGCTGAGGAGGGAAATCAGCTTTCCCTGAACAACTTTTGTCAGTCTCCATCTGTATCAAGCGCCAAGTGAAATGAAAGGTTAAAATAAAATTAAACACACATTTACCTTGGTCAGCATTAGAAAGGCAATCACCACTGTACAACACACCCCTTTCTCACACACCATGGAGAAACCTGTTTCTGGGATCCCCAAAATAACTGTGCTATTACTTATTAAAAGTGGAGAGCTGAGCAGCAAATACTCTATGTGGCATCATGGAAAGTTTTACTGCACCCTCTGGAATCGACGATGTTCTAGAATTACACCAAGTGGATTCCCACAAAATATAGTTTCACCAAAGGAGTGATATATTTATGTTCTGAATACCTTAGAATGGGGCTGAGGAAGAGAGTCACTTAATGAATGCATTTTTCTTTCAATTTCTGTTTGTGGAGGAGAAAATAATTAAAGGATTTTAGGACTTCACCTTCTAGTAAGAAATTTTTACTCACACTGAAACAATCAGATGACTTGCCCGGGTTATTCCCTGCAACCCTCTCATACCAATAGCTGTCTAAGGGCTAGATTCCACAATGCTTGATAACATCTTTGGAACTGGTTCCAGCCTCCTCCATGACGATGCACACACCCTAGATCACACTCCCCACAATTAAAGCACTCTTCCCGAGCCACTGTATGGCTGACCTATTTTCTATATGGCCTCAGCCGAAACAATCAATGGGCATAGCCATGCGTAAAGTGCAAAGCACAGTCGAACAGCCCCAGGAGAGGGTTTCAGACAGCTCTGTGCCCCATAGCCCTGTGCTGGGGTCCAAGTCTTCATGCCTTTTTCACTGTGCCCTAGGGCAGAGAGAAAGTGGCCTTGGCACTCCAGCAGGGACAGCACAGTGTCCTGTCCCGCTCAGACAGACACATATGCACAAGAGGTATGGACAGGTCTCGTCACAGAAATATCCTCTCAGAAATAATGCACGAGGTCACAGCTCGGTTATCATCCAGGCCTCGCGTGCTCCTTGTAAGAAATCATCCTACTGGTGCTGACTTGCACGAGGCTTGTTTGAATACTTCTGCTAGCAGGGCACCGTCCTCTTGGAACAGCAACTCCTAGTATGAATGTGGAAGAAGGAAATCAATTCACAAGTTGGCCTTTAAGTAACACAAAGGAACTAATTGAAGGAGTTGGAGCAGTAAAATCAAGAATAATGTCTACCACAACACCGCTGAGCTCAAGGAGCAGGGAGGGTGCCTAATGCTCCGGCGAGGGTCTGAGCTGCGGAACCGGGCACTTCAATCAAATCATAACATGAGTTAAAATACTCTGCAGTTAAACGTGAAAGCAGTAATATTCTTAGCAAGGGCACTGATTCCACTTAACAGAACTATCACATGATAGAAAATGCAATGAAAAATAAGTAGAAGTGAGTCTCACAAAAGACTGCTCTGATGGGGTGGGATTCTCTCAAAGGCTGAAGGCCTGTGGAAGGCCTAAAGCTCAAATTTACTTGGGGCCTGAAGCCACAAACAGGACTTGGCGACGTCTCTCTACAGTAAAGTAAAATTAACCCCTAGAGAATGTATTTGCTCTGACTTCAGTCATGAAGCAGCAGAACAACTGACGGCAGTGAAACCTGCACCCCTGTGAAAGGGGAGCAGATGTCAGCTTGCTCCAGACTCTGCCATCCACAAAAATAACTAAGCATCCCGTGTGAGCTACAGGCCACAAACCAGGAGCCAAAATGACACGAAAGCACTAGCCCCGACCTAAGAGTGGCATCACCTGAGTAGGACAACCAAAAAACCCAGAAGAACAGCATATTGCTAAGTAAGTTACAGTCAATACCTGTGTTAGAAGTAAAAGGCTTCATTAGAGATATTAACATAGTCTTTTTGATTGTTTCATAGCAGGTGGATCTATAAGCAAAAACCTTACAAAAACCTGCACTCTCTTAAATTTTGTTGCCTTTATTACAAATCATGAGCTAGAAGCCGTAGTGCATTTATGCACATGCTTAGATCCTATCAGAAATTTAGAATTAAATAGATACTAACATTCTGTCCTGTGTTGCTTTCTTGAACAAAGCTTATGCCCTGAACACTAACTTAAAAATATAATATCTGTTCAATGATAAACTTGAATATCCACTCTTGGTACAACTAGTCATGCAAGACTTGCTGAATATATATCATATATGTTAGAACTGTATCTCAGATGCTCAAAACGTGCAGAAAAGAATATTCAAAGTAATGTCAAATTTGGCTTAATTTAAATTTCAAATGCTAATAATCTGAAATGCAATGCTAAGCATCTAAATAAATGTCGTGAATTTTAATAAACCACAGACAATAAAGGTCTTTAAAAATGAAATAGTACAAAATGTGCAAGGAATTCTAGCAAAGAAACTAATGGCAGCTCTCCATGGCTCCATTTTCATTTGCTAATAAAATGTGCAAGCTGAGAAATAATGTTTTCTGAATACCATTACAACAAAATTCATTCAAACACGCCCTGAGGCTTCCAATAACTATTTTAAGTCGTCTTTTTACCCAGACTGATTTTTTCTTAAATGAGTAAGTTTGTATCAGAAAAGGAAACTTGCTGCATGTCTACGGAGTGGATACAAAATACAGGCAGTACCTTCTAATAAATATTTTCTTGTTGATAATTTAGAAGGTTGTGTCTGCTTCTTTAGACTACTGTGGTGCTTTGTTATTTTTTTTTTAAACTAAGATACAATTTACCACATATTTTTGTTCAACAACAACTTTCAGTTAAGAGAAAAACAACTGTATTTGCTACAAACTCTACCTTGACTTCCTGGATTCTTATTTTGAGCCTCTCTCTCCCCCTCTCTCTCTTTTAGAATTTCAAACAGATGGCATTTATCTTCATAATGGCTGTGATATTTTGCCTTTTATTACATGACATAACCAGATTTTGACTGCTACTGATATTTTGAGCATTAGATTTTATTATAAACTCTTACTTATGTTTTGATTTCACTATGGGATCTGTTTTGAAACAGACTGTCACAGAATGCTTAAAAACATTTTTTAAAGAAAGCATTAATCAGAATAAGACAAACATACAAGACTTCAGTACTTACTTTTATGGACACAACATTAAAGACTAACCTTGACTTCTCATTTTTAATGGTTCATTGAAAACTTAATTGAATAATTTAAGCAAATACCCAGTAAGTGAACCAGGGGGAGAAGGGATGGTGAGCCATTTTATTGATAATGTCAAAAAAGGGTAAGAAACTCACTGCAGAAAAACTAAATCCCTTACTTTCTCCTCCAATGTTTGCCTCACGATCTTACACTGTCATGATTCACAATAGCTGCAAGCTACGTAACTCCCCAGAAAAAAAAAAAAATACAACCAAGAGATCTCAAGATGCGATTTCCTTCTTTCGCCTCTCCTGCTTTTCCTGCCTGCTTTACACCGGCATGATTTCAGCAGTTGCTCTTCTCTTCTGAGAACGTGAAGCATAAAGTCTTTTATTTCACTGTTACAGCATTCCCTGTGCTTCCTCACAATCACCTAGTTCATTTAAGGTTCTTGCTATTGGCAAAGCAAAGAGAACAGTCATCACAGCTGCAGAATGTATGGCCATACGTAGCACCCCAGAGCAACACAATCCAAGGAAGAAACTTCTCTACAATAAAGAGAACTTCCCATGCTGGCATTTGTAACACATTTGCATGCATTCTCTGGTTGCTTAAATTGCTTAACTTCTCTGATTAATTATGTAAAATAGTTTGTTACCAGAATCTCTTTCCAGCATGAGCTGCCACCACCTTTTGTTCCTAACCCTAGAAAAGCAGCAGACCTGTTTATGCGATTTGAAGTGTATGCTTCCTTGCACCTACTTTCTGTAGTTTGGAAACAATCTTAATCATAACTACATGAAAAGGGAGTTGGCTGCACTGGGAGTTTTGTCTTGGGAAAAACTGTAAGATTAGACCATTTCCAAATAAGTCAAACATTTTGTTCTATTCACAGAAAGATAATTAAAGCCTTAACACTTGTTACGCAAAAATCACTCTGTTACATTATTCTGTAATTCTGTATTCAGAGGCTTCACAATGGAAAACTGGAGTGGATAAGAATTTCTTTTTTCCTACTAATATTTCACCCATTGAAAAGCATTACCATTTCCCTTTAGACCAGCCCGGACACAGCACCGTGTCACCCACAGGCCGGTGAAGGTGCACAGCCCAAACAGTATCACGAGCAGTGCATTGCACCACCACACTTGGTTTTAGCAATACTGCCTTGCTCAGGACTTTTTTCCTGTTAATTCACCCTTCGAACGTAGAACTCGCCCTTTGAACTTAGAAAGTCATCTCAGTACAGACACAGACTAAGTGACCAGTTGCTAAAATAGAGCCATTTTAGGAGCAGCATTACATCAAGCTTGAGAGAATACGTAAGATGCTTTACATACAAGAAAAACTTTTCAAGTGTCTCGTGTTTATACTAAAGATAATTTTACAAAGGGACTACTAGGCCTAGGCGAGTAATGGTAGCTGAACCATAGCCACAGAAACAACTCCACCCACTCAGAAAGGGAATTACAAGCCTAAAGTACTGGGAAAAAAACAAACACACACCCCCCACCCCACACACACAGAAAGAATAGTGGAGCTAAGAAAACCGACCAAAAAAGTAAAAAAGTAAACTGCCAGTCATAATGAATATGACACAGCTTTGGTTTCATTTATTCTTCCTAGGAAAAAAAAAAAAAAAAAAAAAAAAAAAAAAAAGAAAGAAAGAAAGAAAAAAAGAATTGGAATAGCAAATGCAAAAATGAAGTTATTGTTAGAGCATCGAGTATGTGATTAAATGCCGGTTTTGTGTCTAACTCATGCAGTGCAACGGTGCTAATTACTGTGAAAACCCGGTAAGAAGCCTCACCCAGGTGTAATGCAGTAAATCGAGCCTGAATGGGTTTAATTAGCTCGACGGGCACCAGCAGCAGCGAATTCTTAGAAAGCCGAGGATGCACACAGGCCGCCGACGTGCCCCTGGCGGCTGAAGCCCCCGGCCCGCTCCCCACCCCGTTATCTCGCCCGAGGCCGCACCTGGCCGGGGGCACGGCGCCAGCGGGGCTCGGGGTGCCGAGGGCTCCCCGCGACACCACCGCCCGCCGCCCGCTCCCGGGGCTCAGCCCCGCACCGCACGGCCGGGCAGGGCCCGACACCGCCCCGGCCCCCCAGCCCCGCTCCCCGCGGGCACGGCCGGGCGCCCCGTCCCAGCGCTGTCCAGGGTCCCCGCCGCGCCGCTCCGCGCCCCGGCGCCGCTCACTCACCATGGCGGGGGCCGCCGCGGCCGCGCAGCCCCACCGAGGGCTCTGGGCAAGCGCCGTGCGCTCCCCGCTGCCGCCAAGGTGTATTTGGGGAGCGGGCGCGGCGCGGCGGCGGGGCCGCCCGGGCGGGCGGGGGCGCGGCGGGAGGGGCCTCCCCGCGGGCCCAATCAGGGCCGGGGCGGGCGGCACCGGGGGCGGCGGCCGGACCGGGGGAGGGGGCGGCACTGGGGACGGCAGCGGTACCGGGGGAGGCGCGCTGCCCCCGCTGGCACGGCGCGCCCCTTGCGCGGCCACGGGTCTTCCGCGGGGCTTGGCGGAGGAGCGCTGCGACGGAGGGCCGGCGGTGCCCGGTGCGGCAGAGGGCCGGCGGTGGCCGGCCGTGCCCGGTGCGGCGGAGGGCCGGCGGTGCCCGGCCGCCGTGCGCCTCCCCCCGTCTCCGTGCGGCGCCGCGCGGTTCGGATGTCGGGCAGCGCCCGTTTGCGCAGAGCCAGCAGCCGCCGTGTGCGGCTTGCGCAGCCGGTGTCACCAGGGGTGGCAAGGGGCTGTGGTGACTCGTGTGTCCCCCCAAGCATTCCTCCGCCCGCCCTGCCAGCCTGTGCTACCGCATTCGTTTTACTCACACTTTACTGCGGCTTTGGTTTACTTGTTGCTGGTGCTACTATGCACCATTTGCAAGATACTCATTGTTCCTGCAGCTTTGGGGTGCGACTGTTGAAACCAATAGCTAAGCAATGGCAGAAGGGGAACGGCACCTTCCCCAATTGGCACAGAAAACAAGAATCGTTCAAAAAACTTCAGAATATTGGACAGCCAAGTTCAATTTAGAACACTAATTCATAAAACACTTTTGCTAGCATTGCCCAGGTCTGAAATCATACTCTTGATTCTTGTGTGCCACCATTGAAACAGAGCAACTCCACAATTTTTAAATCTTCATGAACGCCATAGCGCATTCATCATACTCTCAGTGTGAAAACAGTGGTTGGTGTTCGGAAGCCCAGGGTCAGAAACAATTATCTTGTAGGACAATTAACAGTGACTGACCTCACAGCAGGATTAGCTGCCTTGTCAAGCCACATGGCAGCGAACAGATTTCACCAAAAGAAACAGCTTTTGTGAGCTGGGGGATGAGTTTGGAGCAGCACCATACGTACCTACACAGCAAGAGATGAACGGGTGTAATTTCTCGTAGCTCGCTGTTGTAGCTTCACAAACTGGTGAGGGAGAGAGGGTTGAAATCAACCAAAACAAAAGCAGCACATCTGCAAGTGGTTTTGAACAGACCAGCTCTACATGAGCCAGGTTATCAAAGCTCCAGGTGTGACTGTTTTGTTGCCTCCTTGCCTACCAGAAGTGAAAAACGATTTAATAAATACATCTGCTTCACACCATGCATCCCTCCCTGCCGTGACAGAAGAAGAGAAACCTGTCACCTAAAGAACTGATGAATTTCTTCAACCACCGGTTAGTCAGCTGAAAATAACCTGCCAAAGCCCATTTTGTTGACATTTCTGAAGTTGTTGACAAGCAACATGAAACTTAATCAAGTGCTAAATAGTCTAGGACACTACACATCTCATAAAAGTATTGTATTAATAGAAAATGTATTGGCGCAGCCTCTTGCCTACAGAAACAATGCTTAGTCTCGAGGCAAGGCATGATCTTGCTAATGCTTGCCCTCACCTGCAAACTAGCCAAATTCTTGCTGCTCAGCCTTACTTTTCTTGCCTCAGGGAACCAGCTTTTTCTGTAAAAGCCAAACCAGCTTCTGAGACACCAATGTAAATGAATTCCATTATCAAGTTCCTGTGCCGAAAAGGAGTAAGAGCCGCTTATTTCAGGGTGCGCTGTGCAAATTTAGATATGATGATCACTGCGGTGTAAAGCTGCTGGGCCCAGTGTGACAAACTAATGCTAGGCAAGAAAGGTGAATTTGGACATTTGGTGAGCGACGGGATCATCAGCACCAAAAGGTCTCCCAGACTTCTTGAAAAGCCACTGTTTGTCCCTATCACACCTATCGCTGTGTGCCTACGAGTAATGACTTGCAAATTTGCACCAAATAAAGAAAGCACTTAGGAGTAAGACATTTGCAGTGATTAATTGGAAGACGAAAATAGTATTTCAAATTTTATTAATTAAAATAGTAATATAAGGCAGTATTCATTTCACTTTAGCCATTGAAATGTTAGTTCTCTAAACAAAATTAATTAGATAAATTTCTTCCATAAGATGCTACAAATACTAAAAAGATATAATGTTTCCATCAAGAAACACTTATGTCCCACTTAAAAATGGCTACATTTTATTCAGTTTCTTCTTTACATTAAAGGTCTCTTTTATTAACCAATAAAATAGAAAGATTATATTATATGTAATGATGCTAAGATATATGTATATATACATAGGCATGATATATACAAGGGCATGATAATTCAGAGCAAAATTAGCACTCCTAAACTGCCATTTACTGGCATCTGCTGTATTTAAATCAAGTTTGCCAAATCAGATGTCTTCAAAGAAGCACCTCTCAAATTTATCATCTCCCCCATGGCAACTGACATTTCTGAAAATGCAGAAAGCTGCAGCCCCGAGCTGTGGTGCCGCGCAACAGATGGCTCAGCCCTGATGGCTTCAGGCACCAGCCCCGTGGGACTGGAGGTGCTGGCAGATCACAGAACTGCAGAAACATGGAGGCTGGAAAGCACATCTGGACCTCAGGTAGTCCAACCCTGCTGCTCAAAGCAGAGCCACCTTGCACAGGACAGCATCCAGTTGGGTTTTCAGTACCTTCAAGGGTAAGGACTCCAAAACCTCTGTAGGCAAGGTATTGTTTGAAAACCCTCGCAGCAAAAAAGTTTGGGGTTTTTTTTGTGTTGAAATGGAATTTCCTGTATTTCTGTTTGTGCCCACAGCCTCCCATCTTCTCACAGGATGCCACTGCAAAGAGTCCAGCTCCCTATTCTTTCCTTTCCCATCAGGTATTTATACACATGGATAAGGCCTCCCTGAGCCTCCTCTCCTCTGGGCTGCAACAGTCACAGCTGTCTCCACCTCTCCTCGCAGGCCAGGTGCTGCTGTACCTTAATCACCTAGGCAGCCCTTTGCTGGGCTTGCTGCAGTAAGTCCACGTCTCCCTGGTGCTGGGGAGCCCCGACCTAAACCCAGCACTCAGACATGTTTCACCAGTGCTGAGCAGAAGGGAAGCGTTACCTCCCTCCAGCTGCTGGCTGTGGGTCTTCCTAACACAGTCATATAATGTTTATTGCTGCCCAAATGATACTATTTGCATTTATCACTGGCACTAGAAACAGCATTGTTGCACCTGTGCGGTGCTCCACTTCAGACCTTTGGCTGTCGTACTGTGACCATTTAGGTTTTCAGCTTTTCAATTCCATCTGGTCAACCAGAGACCTCATGGACTTGCTGGCTCAGTTCACCTCTAGCTGGTGGATTACTGAACAAGGGGGTGATGGGGCTATGCTGTGCGTCTTTTTTCAAGATATGGGCAAACAATTCTTCCCTTAAGTATAATGCCTGGCTTTGCAGCTTTGATATTTATTTTTTTTCATCATGTTTCTCGTTTGTAATTGTAATTTCCACTCCACTCCAAAATGATACCTGTTCAGTATTGCCATTCAATGATATTTATTGGAGACTCACATGAGGAATACATTAGCTTTTCATTCCAGTGCAGAGGAGGTGCACATGACACAGAAAGGTGACAGTCACCTGATCCATGGCACTAGTAATCAAATTAGGTTTTACAGAGCAAGAAATGACAATCATTCCTGAAGGCAGATGAGAATTTCAAAAACCTGAAAAAAATTGTTATCATACGCTCGATCTTCTAATGAGCTACCTAAGATCAAAGCGCCAAAAGGTGTGCTGCCAGCTGAAGAGTTAATTTAATTTTGCACTATCTAAAATACATCTGAACTGAAATTAACTGTGGGTTTTGGATGCCTCTGCCACCTAGTTAGCATTCTTTTATTGCTTCACTTGTTCTTGCTATAGGGAGTTGAAAACACTGTGGAAAACACGACCACTGATGTGCCTGAAAGTGTCTACTGGACCTCTTATAAAAATTCTATCATATTCAGAGGAGGTTTCAGTGATTTATCCACATCTAGCTCAATTTGTCACTTTCTGAACAATGTTAAATCATCTAATTTAGAAATGACTTATCCTTAAGGCTCATAAACACCTTCCTTAGGAACATGTGTCTTGCTGTTTGCAAATATACCACATTTCAAAAGGGTACCAATATCAAAAAGTTTTCTTTTTGCCCTTTCCCACTGAAAGACTCCTTTTCAAATAGTACACATGCTATTTTTACTGTTACACAGCTTTGGTCAGTCAGATCTGAGTATTTATCAGCAGTAATGTCCACACTGTCACCAAGGAAAGTTTTGTGCAGATTTTCAAGTCTGCCTTGAAGAAGGGTTTTGTTTCAATGAATGAATGAAAGCACAGGTTCCCCATCCTTTCATAGGCTTCATAGACAGGCAAGCAAGCTGTCCTGGAACACAAACTTTCTGAGAATCAAAAGGGGTTTTTTGCTGCTATTGTAAGTTTTCTTGGTAAACTGCTGTTTCCTGAAGGGCAGGCTAGATTTACAGTGTGTCCTCTGACAGTATGCCTGTATCTTGTACAGAAAGACAGTTTTGTAAAGTTCTTATGGTCATTTACCATGGAAAGCCACAGAAATACTGCAAAGGTACTAACAGCAGCGACAGATAAACAGGACTCACAGCCTTCATCTTCACTGCAGGTGACAGGCAGTCAGGCTTCCTGCGGAAACATCCTCCTGCCAGTTGGATTTGCTTTCTTGCCCAACACTCATATTTTCAGTTGGAAGATGCATGTAATGCTTGTTTGTACCGATCAGGTATTAATAGCTCTTTTTAGGCAGTGATATTTGGCCATAGAACAAATTTGTTTCTTTTCTGGTCATATTTAGGAAGTGCTTGATTTTAAATACAAGTTCCAGCTTGGGTAATTGAGAACTCTTTGCATCCTCCTCTAATTTAAATTGTTATGGCATCCTTCCTGTCCCGAGCAAATTGTTATGAAACATTTGTCCTGCGTTCTACTAAACTTTGGCTATGCCTATGCTGTGTGATCCGGAATCCTGTTTCAGCTCTCTGCTCCAGGTGTGCGCCCTGACAGCACCCTGACTTTGTCTTGGATGAGCTCTGCAAATGCATGCTCTTCCATCCTGCCTTGATTTCCCTTCCAAGGAAGCCTGGGCAGGCCGGCAGGCGGTGGAAAGGCAGCTGCAGAGAGCTCCCTAAGCAACTGCCGAGCACAGGGAATTAGGAGTGCAGGGAGCAAACACCATAATGTGCAAGTTTTAGCCTTTTTTTTGCAATTTAACTTCAGATTAGTGGATTGGTTCCTGCAGGTGCAGGAATTCAGGTCTAGCAAAAGTTTTGTTATTTCTTGATATATAAGAAACTTGATGTATGAAGATTAGGTCATTCACCTAGTCAATGCATTTTTTACTGCTAGGAAGACACAGCTATATTCGAGGGCGGTGGAAAACTTGTGCTGACACAATGCAGCCATCCCAAACTGATTTCCCTGCTATTTAAAAGCCTTTCACTGATACTGTAAGTCAGTTATTATACAGAAAAAAAATATATTTCTAAACCGCTTAGTTTTTAGAAATGTCTGTTTTAAGCACTGCAGTCCACTGCTGTAATGGCACCCTTTTCTCCACAGTCTCTGAATATCAGCTTAATTCAGTTGTTAAAATGGTGTGAGAAGAAAAATCCTGTGCACACGTTGGCAGTCATATCTGAGGCACTCATTTTATCTGTTGTCTTAGCATTATTGAGAATAAGATCAAGTATTATTCTTGTACATAACAGTAGTTCTCATTCAGTATTTAAATTTCTCATCTTCTAAATTAGATAAAATTGCATAACGATGTCATTATAAATATTACTCATTTGCTTTTTGTTAAGGAGATTCTGTTTGCATTGTGTCAAGTACAATGGTTTCCATTCATTTTTCAGATGTTTGGATGCTATGAGAGTGCAAATGAGATACAACTTCCTATACACATAATCTCTCACATTTCTATAGATATTTCATGAAAACATTCTTGTGTGATTTCATGAAGCTTGTCTTTTGGAATTTTTTTTTTACAAACATCTGGATCCACTCTTGTGGGAAACTATCGTGAGCAGTTAAAGGAACTTTATTCCAGAAATCCTTTTTTATCAAAAGAAAACGGACCACGGCACTGAATCATCATCACTGAGAAAGCAAGAGCATTGCTTGCAAATAAAATTAGGTTGACCTCAGTTTTGCAAATGCTGGTTTGTACAGATGAAGGTTGTTCTTTTATTCTGATTACCTACCATGGCAAACGCCTACTGATCATACTGTAAACAAGGTAGGGCTTCTTGCTTTCAGTGTTTGTTCCTGGATCATTTTAGTTTGAAACCTCTCAGCTTGGTTCACATAGAGTTAAAATGAATGTGCTACTTAGAGAGCAAAGGTATTATCATCAACAGAATGTGGCTCTCAGCAGTTACTGAATTCTGGAAAACTTGAATAGGCTCATCATACTGCAAAGAACTGATTGAAGTTGGCTTTCTAATGCATCATAAAAAGCCTGCAACCCCCACTCCCTGCTCCGCTAAACTGTGTTGCTTAATTTTAGTAAATGCAAATAAATACTGAGCTACAACGACCTCATTAACCTCAATTCATCTAGTCAGAGAAATCATGGCTAGATAATGGAAACCTAGCTCAAAATTCATATGGAGAAAAAAATTATGGTTCATTCTTTTTTCAGGTTATTGTTTTTGAGAAAAATAAAAAAAAACGCCAGAGAAGGAACCTCTCTCACAGGACTTCTCATGTGGACTACACACAAGCAGGCAGTCCTATTTTCTTCACTGGGAGCTCTCAAGCAGATGGGATGAGCACTCTTAAGGAGTTCCCTGTAGTTTTCCTCCTGCCTGTCAGATCTTTCCTTTTTTTTCCCTTTCACTTCCCTGCTCCCTACTCTCTTCCCCTTTCCACTTCATCCATCCCATTTTTTTCTCTCTTTTACTTCCCAGCAATAGTGCAGGCTGCTGTCAGGTAACTTGCCTCATCTTTCGTTGCTTCTTTTTCACTTTTCTTTTCTGGTAAGGAATAACCAGTTTGTTGTAGGGAGATAGAAATGGAGTGGTTTGCAGAGAACTGATAAAGGAACTGTCTCCTGCCTCTCTCTGTGCCCACAACAGAGCACTTCCTATGAAATAACACGGGAAAAAGTCATTCCAATAACCTTAGTGAAGCCCAGTGCATTGTGTCAACTGAGTACTGATGGCATAAGAACAACCACATATTAATTACTTCAAGACTGACTACAGATGAAAGTGTATTGTCACCTGAATTTGACGCATTAAGCTTTGATTTTCTACAAAATAAAATGTAGACTTCTGACTACCCACCCCCCACCCCGCCCCCAAATATATGTGTGTCTTTCCCTTATTCTAAAACTTCCTAAAGTCATTTTTAATATGTCCCATATCTTGGCAGAAACCTTCTGGTTTATGTTAGGCATGAACATTTGTCATTTTCCTTTTCACTTCACACTTGTATTCATCACAAAGAACTAGTTCTTTGCAGTGCACATTGTCCTATAACTAGCCTGACACTCCTTTTGTTCTCTAGACCTTTCCATGGAATAAGTCTATGAGTAGATTCTTTGTATAAAATCAGTACAAAGTAACACTCTGCTTTCACTTTTGAATAACTAAATATGATAATAAGACAACAAAAGAAGGGAATCTGAAATTGACTTAATATAATGACTGGAACCAGAAAAAAGGAAAAGAGAAACGAAGCCAAGTTCTGAAAAGCCAGAAGAAGAGCTACCTGGCAAAATATAAAAATATAGGAAAGAAGAATAAAAAAAGTGAATAGTACTAAGAGAGCAACAGCATTTGAGTGATTTTATTCTTTTGCCTGTGAATTTCAAATTCCATACACATTAGCTGTTCTATGAAAATTTCCACTACTCGGTTATACCAGGTGCCACTGCACTTGCTGCAAGATAGTCAAAAGCAAAAATTCGTCCCTGCACTACCTAGGCTTATAGTGTCCAAACTGCTGCTCACAAAGTTAATGGGAAGAAATGAAAAAGCTTCAAAAGTGTGTTTTGATCTTGCCAGTCCTGTAATAACTAGTTTGATATGAAAAAGGTCCTGAAAGTTAGAGCTCTGTGTTAAAGGAGATTTGCACAGCTGGATAATGCATCTGTACAACTGAAGTACAAACACATCCTTCAGCCAGCAGACTAAAAGGCATCCTTCCTCAAACCCTGGAGATCATACACACCTGTTGTTAGCCTCATCACTTCCCCTAGTACTTCCTTAGTATCACTAGGTTTCATGGGATTTTCTTGAGGTAGCTTCTTAGGTGAAAAATATGAACTAAGAGAGGTGAAAAGTACATTTTATTACGTTTGTAATATTTTCAAATTACATACTTTACAATTACAACCAGGAAAATTAAAAGCACATACGTGGTCTTGCAGACACATGCACCGATGTTCCCTTTCCTCCTGCGCACCCAGAAGCTGCCACCAGGATCACCCCGTGACATTTCTTGTAACAGAACCGCACGGCTCCTTCACCTCAAATCAAAAATGGGAGTCTTCACTTTAAAACCTGCTTTTAAAGTGAAATGTGGAGGATGGGAAAACCTTCTATTGGGTATTCCATCAGGGTTGGTTTGTTCACAGTGGGTTTAGGTATCTGGGCAGGTTAACAAGGCTGGGAGGTTGGCTGATCTTCCCCCTAAGGAAACAAGCCCCCTGTATAGCTATCACTGGCAGCATCACCGTGGACCGAGTTCTTTACAAAGCGATGGATTTTTCCATTAGCTAGGCACTATATAAATATCATTGTAGCTTAATTAGTATCATTTGTAGGTGGCATGTGAAAGCTTGTCTCTATAAATGCTTTCCTAACCTCAGAAGTGTATTTAGAAAAAACATAAATATACACCCCAAAACAAACAAAAGCCAAGGCAAGAAAGAAGCGTTGATGTAATTAAAGATAGTTTTATGATCCTGGTCTTTCCTTGTCTCCTTTGGTTTGATTTTTCTGTTGTAAGACTTATTAATTAATAGACCTTTCCAGTGTGTATCCAAATAAGGAAAAACGTTTCAGGACCAAGGAGAAAAGAATCAAAAAGATTGTTTACCTGCCATCCCTTCTAAGAAAAAAGTTTAATTTGGCAAGCTTTAGAATGAAGAATCACTTCAGAGGCTCTGGAGATGGTGGGTCATCTATTTGAATAGCTGCAGATAGGAATGGCAACATGACCTTGACAGTGATTTAATTTTATTTTTTCAGGTTTTAATATGTAGATTAACTTTAAATGTAATTAATACATAAAATTTTCATTTTGTTCAAATCTACAAGTGCATAAATCTTGAATGCCAATTGCCTAAAAAAGACAATAATTCTGCATTTTCTGAAAAAGTTACAGTTCTGGTAAAGAGTGGGCTACTGAAAGCATAGGAGACGATATATGGGCAGGCAGTATACCATGAACCAGGTGTTAACTTTTCCAAATGGGAAGCCATCAGCTTTACAGATCTACTATTTTTGACTCCTGATATCTCCTCAGCCACAAGCAAGTAATTCTTTGATGAGTATAAATTTTTGCATCCCGGAGCAATAGTGATTTACAAAGTACAAAGCACTGTAACTTCCTGAAAGTCAACATACAGAGCCTAAAGGCTGCTTTAAATTATACTCAGTTTTAACCACCCTATTACAAAATTATAGGAATCAGGGATCAGTGGAAGTATCAGAACTGCCATACTGAAATTATTTTTTACTATTGGCCTACATTGACTTTAAGCACAAAATTTTCTTGTATTGGTATCCAGAATGGCCACATCTTATGCTCAGATCTGAACCGTTTGGAGCTGCTGCTGTTGGGAAGGAGATTTTTGTGTTGGTGGGTTTTGATTTTATACTAAAATAACTAAAACCAGAACTTTTCTAGAATAGGCTGAGAATTTACATCCACTTCTTTTTTTCCCCAGATACTCTATGCTTAATTTGTACCACTTGCTTGCATTTTTAAGTTCTTTGTAACTGCTATGTGAGTTTTCCTAGTTAACATAAGATTGAACGAGGCAACCTTACCAGCCAGCCTACTCGGTGTGGTGGAAATATGTCTAGAATCAGATTACCATTTAAATAGTATATTCCCAACCCTTTCCCATGCTCAGGAAAAAGCCTGACAAAATCTGCTTTTCCTGTTCATATACCATGAACTTCAAGTAGCCAGTTTTTTGTTCCTTTACTGCCCTGCACAGATAGTCAACCCAGTTTCTGACCAAGTGCATAGCAAATGGATTATTTGTAACTGATTATAAATGTTCATGGGTTAAAAAAAAAATAATCTGCTTGCTGCTTTCAGGAATGAGCTGAAAAACTGAAAAACTGATCATTATCTTTTTTTCTAGCAGCCATAGTTTTAGAATTGCCAAACCTGAGATGTTATTGCATTGCTTCCTTTCTTTTAATCCTAATGTTATCACAGAGCTCACAATAGCACAGAGATCTCAAGATGAGACAATTCATATGCATAGGACATCTAAGCAGGGGTCGAGTTTCCACCATCTGCTTTAATTCTCTTTCAGTTGTGTGTGTGTATCACACAATGAGATACCACTTTTAAAAGGTTACAGAGGGTTCCTCCTAGGTCTGTTCACAAACATGGAGTTTAATGCAGTATTTCAAGAGAACGTCAGTGAAGGAGATCAACACAAGTCTTTTTCACCTAACAAGACTACTGTAAATTTCAAATTTTGGCTCTTCATTCAAGCTTCTAGAGAATTAAAATAGCAAATTGTTATAGCCATCAAATATATTATCTCTTAGTATCCCATGCATTAACAGAAGGTCTTTGAATTTCAGATAATTGCTGTATTAGTTTAACAAGAAGAGTATTTTAAATAGCATGTTAAATTTTCTTAAATTATTCTTATTGCCTTCCGGTTTTCAAATAAAAAGTAAGACTGAGATGATACCTTTGACTTCAGAATTGAAGCCTAAAAGGAAAACAATCAAATAATAAAACATGGAGAAAGTTTATCATAAACGTTTAGAGGGTGTGTGCCTGCTAATCTCTGAAATTTAAGAAACTTTGTGTGTCCTACCTATAAAAGAATACTAGGTTTTATGGAAATTACTGATTACCTAATGTGTGAGTCATGGCTTATGTTTCTGTAAGTAACAGAAATTTTTGATCTGTGGAATCTTTATTAGCAATGGCTCACCAGAAAAAAAAAAACCAACAATATCAATGTCAGAGCTTTGGTTGAGTTTAAAAGGATATAAATTTACTAGAAGGAGAAAAAAGTAGAAATTACATAGAACTGGCAGAAAATGGGAAGTGTGAAAGGGAGGGAGGAGAAGAAATAATTCTGGAGATTTTTAGTTCTATTATTTGATCTCCTCTATTTATTCTGTAAAATATCACCAGCAGAGAAATCATGTATAAAATTTCACAGAAAGAAGAAAGCAAACATACGCTAAATATAGATACAATGTGTAGAGTGGATTTATCATATCTTTTACTTCCTGGTGTAGTTAAACACCTAGATAGACATCTTTTGAAATGGTTTTGAAAAACGGCTGCTTAATAGTTTTATGGCCACTGAACTTCTTGTTCATTAGAAGAGCTCCATATCTAACCTCCTGAGGGAATAGCAGATGGGCAAACTAATTCTTAAAAATGATGAGGGAAATACATTCAGCAGTGTCGTAAAAGTTTAGGAAACACAATTGTGTATCTGGGGCAAATCCTGTCTTTTAAACAATGCAGCATGTTGGTGTGATGGCCTGACTGCAACTGCCTCCTTCCAGGCTGGTCCTTTCCCCTCCTGCCCTCCCTGGACTTGGACCTCTCCAGACTTCTACCCATCGGAGGAAAAGTCACCTGATGTACTTCTTTGCTGGCTTTTTACAGAACTTCTTTTTACAGAACTTTAAACCAGAACTTGCTTGGTAAATGGCATGTGCTGCTCCTCACTTGTGACACCACCAGCAGCTGTCTCCATAGCAGGTCAGCTTTAGGAGAGCTTGCTTTGTGCTTGTGGTTTAACCCCGCCGGCAGACAAGCCCCACGCAGCCGCTCGCCCACTGCCCCCACTGTGGGATGGGGGAGAGGGTCGGAAGGGTGGGAGTGAGAACTCGTGGGCTGAGATAAAGACAGTGGAAGAGGTAAAGCAAAAGCCGCGCACCAAAGCAAAGCAGAACAAGGAATTCATTCACTGCTTCCTCTCGGCCAGCAGGTGTTCAGCCATCCCCAGGAAGGCAGGGCTCCGTCACGTGTGATGGTGACTTGGGAAGACAAACACCATCACTCTGAACTTCTTCTTCCCCCAGCTTTATATGCTGGGTGTGACGCCATATGGTCTGGAATACCCCTTGGGTCAGCTGGGGCCGGCTGTCCCGGCTGTGTCCCCCCCAGCTCCTTGCGCCCCCCAGCCTGCTCGCTGGTGGGTGGGTGGGAGGCAGGTGACACCCTGACTCTGTGCAAGTGCTGCTCAGCAGCAGCTAAAACATCCCTGTGTTACCAACACTGTTTCCAGCACAAATCCAGCACATAGCCCCATACTGGCTATCTTGAAGAAAATTAACTCTATCCCAGCCCAAACCAGCACATTTGTATTTCCAGATCTCTTCTAATGAAACTCAACTGCTAGAAAATAGGAGTGGACAACATCACTGCCAGCTGAATTTCTGCAAGCCACCAGCAAGCACTCTGCAGAACCTCAGTGGTTCCTAGGCTATTGTTTGTGAAATTCTGGCCTGTGAAAAATTTTGTGGTCTGCCTACCTGTTTTGGCAATACTTGTTTGCATTCAATGGCAAGTCTCTTTGGAAGAAGGTATTCCTTACTGTGATGCTTAGAGGAACCCTTGGTGAAGACTGTGCAAAAAGTAAACTGTAATTATAGGAGGCATTGACTAGTCCTGCCAAACCGTTTCTTGCCATGATCACTTCATTGTTTTATTTGGGTGAAAAACTACTGCTTTTCTCTGTTGTTTCTTCTAAAGAAGTAGATGCAAAGTGACAACACTATATTGCATTGCACTACTACACAGCATATTGTATGTATCTCAGGTTCCAAGCAAAACAATTATTTCCATATGATTTCTGTGTTCCAAAAGGTGATTCACTGTGTCCTGCTCTCATACGCATAGAATTAGAGCAATGTTTACATTTCTTTCACAGATCAGAATGAATATGCACATTGCAATGTTCATAATGAATGAGGGTTTTTTCTGTGTAAAGGAGTATTTTATAGGATTTAATGTAGCTTACTTTATACAAGGAGTTGACAGGCACTGACTAATGCTATTTAACTATCCTGGCCCTGGATGATATCAGAACGATGAATTTATTTGTTATCACAAAGGAAATACTTTTACTTCTGCAGTCCTTAATGTAGATAAACCCTTGAGTTTAGCATGTGAAGTGGTAATTACTTGAACCATATTTGAAGTACTTATGCTCATATTGCTCAGTATTTGTTAAATGGATTGTATACATGAAGTGCTTTGATATTCCTGATGCAATGTGTAGGTGTGGGTATTTACAGCTATGGCACAGGCTGAGTCATGTCACAACTAAATGCTAACCTTGGCTGATCAGTCTTGGATCACGGAAGACTATGAAGCTCTGGTTCAGAAACGTTCACCTGCTTTCCCATCACTTGCTTCTCTTAACAGGGAGGATGTCTGAGCACTATTCATCAGTCAGCATAAACTGTATGGCCATAATTATCTCATAAGACCTCATCTGTAGTCTTTGCATCTGAGAGCCAGATACTCTTTAAGAAAGAAAGACATTTTGTCTTATGATATACTGCTTTGGTCTGGATTAAACATTTTCCCAATGTTTTTCTCATGGATATTTGTTAAAAAAAAGACTCAACACCACAAAAACTGTTCAAAAACTGTTGTTCCATTTCTGCAGTTTCAGGTCTTTACTTATGAACTTTGTATCTATTTTTCTCACCTCAGCTCAGGTAATTACTTTCCATACTTCAAGACTTACTTAAAAGCGTACTTAAAGACAAACAAAGACTGACACCATTCATCTGTGTTGCCTTCTTTCAGGCAGCTGTTCTGTGCATTGCAGGCACACAAAATGTAATGTATATAACATATAACTTCTTACTTCCATCTGACTTTTTGGAAAAAAAGAAATTTCATGTAGATACAAAGTGCTACTGCTAATGGACTAGTTCCGCGCTCACCTACCATTATCATTATATCCAAAAGAGACTAGCCTAAGAAAGTGAAGAGCAAAACCCTCTTCACAGCACTGAAATGCTAGGTTCAAGGCCAGTCATGACATATATAGATAAGGCAAAGACATAAGGCAACATGTAAATTCAATATCTGCTCTCACTATTTTGTTTCTATTGAATGCCATTGCTCATTGACTTCAATAGTGCTCTTCCCATGATAGATGGATGGAACACGAGATTCATTGGGTTTCTGTTTTAGAAATTTAACTGAAATGAGAAGCATAGGCTGTCAAAGACCCAAGATCTCTGTGCTTGCTCTTATAGACCAGAGTGACTTGCAATGCCCTGCTAGGCATGCAGCCAGTTCTGCAGGCATGAAGCTCACAGGCTGTCTGCTTTTCCCTGAAAGGGGAGGAGTGCCTCCGGAGCTGCAGTTTGGGAACCTCTGTATCTCATTATAGTGCACCCTAAATAGTGAGCATCCAAAGTACTATTAGATTTCTGCATATTTCTGTTGCTGGCAGGAATTCAAGTTGTAAGAGAAAACAAAACTGTAATTATTGGGTCTTTTTCTGCATCTGCATCCTGGTTTCAGCTGGATGGAGTTAATTATCTTCTCAGGAGCTAGCACGGTGCTGTGTTTTGGCTTTGATGGGAGACTTTGCAGTCCCTCCAGCCCTGCCAGGGATAAGGCTGGATGGGCACAAGGAATTGGGCAGAGACACAGCCAGGGCAGCTGAACCAAACCAGCCAAAGAGGTGTTCCATACCATGGGATGTCATGCTGGTATATATGTACCTGGGGGGTTGACTGGTTGCTGCTTGGGGACGAGCTGGGCATGGACCGGCAGGCAGTGAGCAGTTGCATTGCACACCTCGTGTTCTTTTCCTGCTGGATGTTATTCTTTCCCTCCCCTTTTTCTTATAACTGTTATTGTCATCATCATTATTATTGTTCTTTCATTTTTATTCTATTTCAATTATTGCATCGTTCTTATCTCAGCCCTCGAGTTTTACGTTCCTTTCCAACCCTCCTCCCCATCCCTTGGGGGGAGGGGGAGTGTGCAAGCAGCTGCGTGGTGCTTAATGACCAGCCAGGGTTAAACAATAGTTTGTGAGCACAAACACCTGGTTATGATCACCACAGCTCTTTTGTCATAGAATCATAGAATAGTTTGGGTTGGAAGGGACCATTAAAGGTCACCTAGTCCAACCCCCCTGCAATGAGTTAAACCTTTAACTGGCTGAGGTTGCTCAGAGCCCCGTTCAGCCTGACTTTATTATGTGCTTTGCTTAAAAAGACCATTTGTTAAACAAAAGCTTGATGCTTTGTCTCCCTTTGCTCCCAATATCTTCCTTTAACAATCCAATTTTTAATTTTGTTTCTAATATCACTTCAGCAGAGCAATATTTTCACAGCTGTCAAGGCAATTCTAATAAAAAATCTTGACTGTGTGCTAACAGAGAATGTAACTATGTCTTAGGTAGTCAGCCTTAGTACATGGCCTTTCTCTCTAGGATCCAACAAGTGGGGATCCTAACTGTACAGCAAACGCTTGGCATTTATCTTTTAGTCAGGAAATATGTATTTGTTCAATAGGTCTTTTTAGCTTTTTGTCTTAAATGTTGTTCAAGAAAAAAAAGTTCTGCAAATGCTAGAGAAATTAGCTTTGTTACAAAGCAAAACTGAGTCAATTATTTTGTCTGTTTGATATGTTCCCTTTATGCAAACTTGTGCAAACAATTAAATTTGTGCAATCAAACCTTCATTATATCCATTTTGTCTTTACTGATTTATCATTGCATTAATTAATCTGCATTTTGAGATTGTGGGAATGTTGATGAGTATAGAAACATTAGCCTTATTAGGAGTTGAAGGCAAGGATTTCTGAGATTTACCCATCCTCTTTCTGCTGGTCTTTATGTTCTTCCCTATCTCAGTGCTGGAACTCAGAAAACCCCCTTTTCATGCTGTCCTACCACAAAACATGACCTGATGTTGAAGGAGTATCACCACCACATTGCCTGATGCAAAGCTTCACGAGGCATGTTTGGAACACACGGTGTGACCGTGGCTATACACCTCTTCAACGAGAGAAGGGCACTTCTGTCAGACACCCCTTAAGAAACCAAATGATTCCGATTGTAACTAAAATACACTGTGCATCTCTTCCTGCCCATCAACAAGATAGATTACATTCAATTTTAGGATAAAATTGCGTATAGAAAATCTATGGGGAAATACAGTCTTTGTAATATCTCTATAAATCCAAGATGTGTTATAATGCATGTTTTCTGAAGCCAAGAGCCTTCACAGAGAATGCCCAACCTGCTAGCACTTTCCTCCTATGAGAAGCTGTGTAGTCTCTGCGCACGTTTGAGATGCAGGCTTAGGGGCTCAGAGAGATGAAAAAAGATGCTTTTCCCACCCATTTCTTTATGTGGCCACACTAGACCGGGTATAACTTTTTCCCTCCCAAAAAGTTTGGTCTTCTGTGTTTCAGTCTTCAAGAGCCCCCTAGATTTCACATGTGAACATCTTCCCATATAAACAAGGACTAAGTACAAATATGAAGGCTTGCATTAAAAGAAAAGAAAAAGAGAAAAAGACACAGAAGTATAGAAGTAGAAAACTGCATCCTCTGATGCAGCTGACAGAGAAAACCCTTCAGGATGTAGTGCTTGACTTCTTGACCTGTTTTGTACAAGGAGGGGACATTCTCCCAGAACATATATATATATATTAATGTAACTCTATCAGTGTGGATGACGGTTGGCCACACTTGATGACATGTTTGAGAATGAGGGTTTCAGTTGTGCACAAAGCTGGAGCTTATTAATTTGCAATGTTTGAAGAGGTTCATGTTTGCAACCCCAGCCCTGCTGAAAATGATGTTAGTGAGACCAGGATCAAACCAGCTAGGCTTAGACAACACAAGAAAAAGCAGAGAAAAAGGAAATGGGAAACTCGAGAAGCTGAGATAACTTCAGATATCGGAGATTCAGGAATATGCGTTTTCCCTTTATTTGATAGCTCAGTCAAATCTGATTAGTTCAATTTTTTAGCATAATCTCACCAATCTTAATGAGTTGATCTGGCATTTGTACAGGTGCCATGTGTTTCCAAGACCTATCAATGCTAATTGCCCTGGCATAGTGGACCTGACATAAACTCTTCCCAGCTTCAAATCAGCCTTGGCAGCTGCGACACACACACCGGATTTCTATCCCCTGCTGCTCTGAGAGATATCCCAGCCCTGCCAACAGGGAAAACCATAAGCTTGCCTCAGCCAAAATCTTGTCATTCTCAGATAGATGTGTTCACATGGCTTATCTTCATATATTGTTATGCTAGCTAAAATAAGTAACAATAAGTTACATAAGCTTCCACCTTACTTAAACTGTAAAACCTGAAGATAAAGGATTTGATCATCACTTTTCAAGATCCCTGTCTGGAAGGTGATAAATTCCCCGTTTCCAAAATAGGCTTTTAAGGCTGCTCAAAAATGGCAGATGAACCCAGTGCACAGCAAACAGAGGGAGACTGTCAGTCTGAACTGCTGGGTCCTAGGGACTGTGCTGGCCTGACAGCTGTATTACCCTCCCCTTCCTCACCACACTTGTGATTCTCCCCCTTTCCCCAGCAGAGGAAGTAAATTACGGGGAGGAATGAATGTTTTGTGTGGGAACAAAATGTAAAATGAGAAAAGAGTATCCAATAAAAATTCCAAAGACCAAGCTGCCACCAGTGTTATATTCTCCTCCTCTTTTGAGCACTGGAAAGTATTAGCTGGAAAACATTTATGAAAGGTACCACAATTATTTCTAAGAAAGCAGGAAAAGGTCAAAAGATATGAAACACTCTATTAGTGTCTGTGTCTGTTATGCATTCTCTTCAAGGAGGCTGAGTTAGAAATGAAGGCTTTTCTGTCCTTCCATCAGAGCAATGGAAATATATTTTGCCATTCTGGTAAACCTGGATAAGATAAAAGCAGAAAATAAAGAACAGTTCCACTTCCTTGAGTACTCAGGTCCATTTGGGAAGCCTAGTTCTTATTACACAAGAGAGGGAAAAAATACGTATGTATATTACATGCTAGAAATATTTTAGTTCACACTGTTCCTTTTCTTCAACCCCCCCACCCACCCCCCCCCAATGTTGCAAGGCAAAAAAGAGTGAAAGGCAGTAGTTTAGAATTCCTCCACTCCAGTGATATTCAAAATAAACCTTATGGATTATTCTTCTTACATCCTCCTCAAACAAATCTTTATTAATTCTCTGTTTAAAATAGAATACATTGTGTGTCCTCATAATGGGCCATATCCTGCTATCAATATTTTAATAGATCCCCCACGGACTGTAATGTGGAGTCTGCTAAAAAATTGATGGCACCATTATGTTCAACTGCAAGTATATTTATAATTAAATTACTTTTCTTTGTATTCATTCAAATTCCTGTTCATGAGAAACAAAAGTCCCCTGGCCAAACTATTTAATAGTGAACACATTGTGGTTTTTTTATTTTGATAATGTTTGCTTCAGTCTGAAAACCTGTCAAGAATGTTCATGCTTTCCTGCTATGGATTAACACACGAAAGTACAGCAGCTTAGTACAGATTCAGAAGATGTTGCAAAAGCCATTTGCTGTGATTACAGGAACAATTGTGGTACCGAAGTATAATATAAGTACAAATACAGCCTTGTTGAATAAAGCTGCATAATAGAGAGAAGGAAGGCCAGAAACTGCCGAACAGTGAAGCTATGATAAAAACTGAAATAGAAGAATTTATGGAAAAAAAACTAATTTTGCCCTTCTGACTTTCATCAGGGTTCACAGAGCTAGGGAAAACATTCCATGAAATTTCAGTAAATTACTATGAAATCTCCACTCAAGAGTGATCTGCTTTAGAAAAAAATTCTCCATGCCATTTAAAAGTAAGCACACAGATTTACTGTGAAAAATACACTGAGCAATTTATTTAATGGGGAAGCCTTTCTAGTGTAAGAGAAAGATTAGAGTAAGATTAGAAAGATTAGAGAGATTAGGATCTGAGTTGTGTCACACTGGAATAAGCCTTTTAGCTACTATTTTCCTTTATTGACCACCTTAAATTCTTATTTCTGATTTTATATATATATATATATACACACTAGTGACGGATGAAGTTAAATGTATTGCTAGCTGGATTTCAGCCTATTCTGTCTTTCTCTTTTGTTCTCTCTGTTTCCTTTGGTAGCTTTTTGAGTTTTTCTTTCCTTCCCTTTTTAGTGCTCTGCTGTTTGTTTTACCATGTTTGAGCACTTCAAATTCTTTTAATCTACTAATTTTCAGGAACCATCTGGAAGATAAGGTATGACTGGGTAACTATCAATGCATAAGATGATCAAAAGCTTTGTGAATATGATTGCTGGGAAAAAAAAATTTGCATGATGTATGCTAAATATAATTAGGGTTTCTAGCCTTTCACACCTCAGAAATACATATGTAAGTCTGCTTCCAAATGTGGGTGGTATTTTGGGTTTTTTTTGTCAAGTGTTAAGAAAGAGTTTATCATTATATTAGGTGTATATACCTATATATAGGTTTTTTATATACTTTTTTTAAAGCACCTGATTTTGAATATCTAGATTATTGTGTGTCTCATTTATTTTTTTCAGCCCATAACAGAAAGCAGGATAAACCAACTGAGCAAAACTGAAGAAGAGAAATGATATATTGCTTCATTCTTCTGCAGTCTTTTAGAGAAGAATATGGGAAATATTGGGCAAAGCTCTCTGAAATGCTGACTACCTCTCACCCAAACATTAGAGAGAGTGGAGAGTTCTGGCCATCTTGATTTTAAACATAAAATCTCTTCTTTCTGGTAAAGTTTCTGACAGGAATGGAAAATGGCAAGTTTTGAATTATAATTACTGTAATGAGAACGGAAAACAGCTCCGTCACAGCTTCCTGTCTTCACCATATTAAAGCTGAGCTTACGCATCCCTTCTTGGATGCAGCAGGAGGACACATACAGGATTCCTTTTTATGCTGTAGTACATTCCAATAATTATTCCATAATTACCACTGGAAGGATCTGCTGCAGTGACTACAAAGATTTTCAATGTTGATCATCCACAGTGTGACTCGGTCTATGTACACAGGTCCATTTGGCAGGTGTTTTACAGAGGTACTTACTCCCAAAATCAGACCTTACCTTTGTATGGCAACTAACATTAATTTATTAGAGAACAGAAGCCAAGCAAAATATTCTTATCTTTACTTCCTCACAGAAAGTCAAATTCAACATGCAAGTTTCGGAACTGTTTCTCTTGCTTTGTACAGCTCTACAGGATCAATATAGTCAAAGTCAGTTGCTTCATGAATTCTTTGGTCTTGCAAACCACACAAGACACCCAAGAGTTTAAACAGTTGTCTCGTTTATGTGTAGAAGTAAATTTATAAATGTGTGTATATGTGTTTATGTATAGAAAATCATGTGATCTGTTTATCCCAGGTTATAAATGAACCCTGTTTCAGCAAATCAAAGAATCCAATATCCCAGATACTTGAAAAGAGGTTGCAGCAAAGTGGGTATTGGTCTTTTCTATGAAGTAATAAGCGATAAGATAAGAGGAAATGGCCTCAAGTTGTGCCAGGGGAGGTTTACATTGGCTATTAGGAAAAATTTCTTCACTGAAAGAGTTGTCACACACCGGAACAGGCTGCCTAGGGAAGTGGTGGAGTCACCAACCCTGGAGGTTTTTAAAAGAAGTGTAGATGTGACACTTAGGGACATGGTTTAGTGGTGGACTTAGCATTGTTAGTTTAACAGTGGGACTTGATGATCTTAAAGGTCTTTTCCAACCTAAACAATTCTATGGTTCTATAGTAAAGGAAAGTTCCAGCTCTTTACAACTGCACAAACAAGATATCAGTTGCTCAAAATGGGCAGACTGAAGAAAGAATCCTCCTTCTCTGTTCCACACCCTAGTGCATGAGAAGTGCTGCAGTGTGGGTGGTGTACCCTTGCCATGTATTTTTGGGCCACCAGTATGAGACATGCATCTCAGAAGGTTACAAAAATATTTGCAGCAAGGTCTTTTTCTGGAGTCTTTATCTTTATATAGCTCTTTCAGTCTGCTAGTTGGTGTAAACCTGCAATATGAGAAAATGTCTTGAAAAATCTAAAAAAAACTCTATATACAAACCTAAATTTATACAACACAGTGCAAGTGAACATGCCTAATCTAGTTTGCTTGTAGTTGCTTTCAGCAGATCTGTGTAAAAGTGCTATGTGCTGATATATTTACTGATAAGAGATGGGACAGTAATAATCAGAATATGCAGGTTTTTTTATGATTATCAGAGGCTTGAATTTAGCATTGTCCCGTTTGTATCTATGACTTAAAGAGGAACTTGGTGTTTATGCTGTGACATAATATTAAGTAAACAGATCAAAAGCCTAATTCCTGTTTCAAGACAGATGCACCAATGTCTGTTATTGTTGAGATGCTGATTTTTGTACATGTGCAAATTTTGAACTAAAATATAAAATAGATGGAGGATGATCTTTAATACTGTTTAGGAACATCATACATTTCATATAAGTTATTAGATTTACTAATTTTAATAAGGGCACTAAGTTTCTGCAATAAAGCTGATCCTACTAGCTACATGATCATAAGCCTCACTTCTGTATCATTTAAATGAACCGTAATTATAGTTAAAGCTGAATCCTAACACCTATACCTTAGTAGATTACAATACAAAATCAACAAATAAGCATGGCTTCAAAGGAATAAAATTAAACCTCTATCACCTACTACATCCCTATGACTACTCCAGCAAAGCTGTGGGAAAAGGGTTATAAAATAAATCGGTGAGATATGTTGTGAGACAGACGATACAATATTCCTTCTGTATTACATGGTAGAGCACAGAAGCTTTAAAGCTTGTATCTGACAGTTCAGCTAGTGTTGAATTGCCCTTGGCTGGAGGAAAGCCAAGGGAATGGGTTCTGCATCTTCTTGGTCCTCTAGCCCAAACAAGTACCGGTACCCATATCCTACACTCTTCTGATGCCATCATGTAGAGTGCATGCAGAGTTAGAAGAGAGCCCAAATAAAGCCTCCACGTTTCAGGTATTTACTACCTTGCCTGTGGTAAAGGTCCTGAGATTGATTTTTGTCAGTTTGAAACAAAATTACATGCTCCAGATATGGGTGAAGTAGGAAAAATTCTAGTAAGTCTTGTAACAGTTATAAGACAGCTAACACTGGTGTTATCTAGCACGTAATGTTAACTTACTAGTAGCAGTATGTACTTATCCTCTAAATGCTCCACTCTAGGTAATACTGTGGATTTTAACAGGACAGGGCTAGGATTTTTTTTTTGTAAGAATCTGATGCAGATTTTATATATCAATCACGTCTTAAAAATGAATCCACCTAATCAAAGGCTTACATTCACCTTGTCATCTCTTACTCTAAACTTAGCATTCAAGCAACGCAGCAAAACCACCTTTGTTCTGAACCCAGTGGGATGTGAAATGCCAGTATAGCAAGAAAACACCATTCCTCCATGTAGAAAGAGACCATCAAAGATGTCAGGATTAATTATAAAGTGAGCTGTCAGAAGTACTATCTGCACTAAAAAAACAGATAGCAAACAGATTTCAAAATGGAAGTAAAATGCATTTTTTTTACCCATAAAAGACTGGCTATGAGTTTATTTCTGTGTCATGAGCCAAAACTATGCCATCTGGTAGGAGAAGAAAGCTCTTCAGGTTCTATTCACAGCGAATATGATTGGCTCAGCTCAAGATTATATCTATACTGAACATTGCAGTACAATATAGAATTGCCAGAGTTATGTATAAATGGAGAAGCTTGAACACCAGGAGTAATAAAACCAAACTAGTGAAGATTTCTTCTTGGATTAATAGATACTGCTTTTCCTCATAGGAGTTGTGCATGAAAATGCCGATTGGATTAGCTTCAATGGAAATGTTGCTGTACTGCTTCTAGGATCCAGTCTAGTGCCAGCCTGGCTGTGTGTAAAACAGCTGGGATATCCTGAAGCAGATTTTGTAGCACATATGTGCTACTCCCATTATAGAAGAGTCAGTTTACCCCTACAGTAGTAACCTCAAGAACACCGTTGCTTGTCACAGGCCCAGACCGAGGATGCTGCAGGGCCATCCCCATGGCATTATCGCATGGGAACCATTAACCTTTGCCGCTCACAAAAAAGCATGGAAAGCACGCTCAGGTAGTTAACAAATGGCACTAAACTGGGGGAGCGATTTTTATGCTGAAGTGTACCTGTCTGCTTTCATGCTTCCAAAGACATTGACAAACTGGAGTGAGTCCAGTGGAAAACCACCAGAGCGTTTGGCAGGCTGCAGCACATAATGTACAAGAAGCTGAAAGACCTAGATTTGTTCAGTCTAGGGAAGAGGAGGCTCAGGAGGGTCTCATTGGTGTCTTTACTATTTCATGGAAAGCTACAGAGAAGATGGAACCAGAATCTTCACAGCATGCACAGGAAAAGGAGGTGAGATAATAGACAAAATTGCACCAAGGGAAATTCCGACTAATAAAAGGAAAAAAAGATCTTCATGGTGAGGGTTGTCAAACACTTCAGCAGGTGGTCCAGAAGTCTTGCAGTGTCTCCATCTTTGGAGACTCTGAAACCTCAAGTGAACAGGGGCTTGAGCAATGATCTAACTGAAGTTAGCCCTACTGTGAGCAGGGGGCTGGAATCACCAGGGCTCTCTTCAAACTGAAGTTATTCTGTGTTTCTGTGATTTTTAATGGACTCTGGAGTTTTCTCTGACTCTAAGACATACATACTCATGTCCATGCATCTAAACTCCCTTACCCTCAGAAGGTAACCACATGTAGACTGATGACTGGGAACAGTCCCTGGCCCATGCTGTCACCTGAATCCTTTGGGGAAAGGTTAGCTGGAGCAGGTCCAAAAAAACCTCAAAACTTGGTAACGTTTAGAACTATGGCAGTTGATCAGCCATTGGTCAACCCTGTGGTCTGATTGCCACAGCTTATTATTAGTTTGTGTATAATCATACTAATGAGGATAAATAATGTAGTTTATAATCACATGTGATCACCTAAGTGAGTTCATCTCATCTGTATATGTTTTATATATAAAACATTTAAACAGTTGCTATAGTGTCTCAATTCTATTAACAGGCTTTCTGCTATTAGAATCTAAAGAAGAATTAGTAAAGTGCCCTGTAAATATAATGAATTCCTATCTAGCTGAAAATAGCTATATAGGTCATGGATGCTTAGCATTCTTCTCATTTGAAGAAAAAAAAAAGAGTATTTTAATACAAATATGTGATTTTGTGGTTTTCCTCAGGCTGACTTGATTTGAAAAAGTATTGTCTAAACAGAAAGTGTGGTGATTCATTTTGGTAGAAATACAAAGGCCTTTGGTACAAAGTATTTATCCACCAACCAGTTTGAAAAGCTTCTTTTTGTTTTTAAGCTGTCAGAGAGCCAAATTCTGCTTTCAGACAGAAGCATGTGGCTACTCTGCTGTCAGCAGATATGAAGTCATTGGAAGCTGTATGCAAACTTAAAATGGTACAATTTGGCTCAAAGTTTTCAGTACCTCTTCCTAGTAATTTTCGAAAAATTATTAAATAACCTCAATGTAAAGCTTTATTCTAACTGCTTTTTGATGTATTTTGTGCAGCTGACTGATACTGAGCATGTCACAGTAATGAGTGGCTGACCTTGCGGTATGATCAGTAATGACGGGGCTCTGAGATGAAAGGCCCTTTGGGCTTAGCCTTGCAAAGTGCACAGTACTATGTATGTTTCAGTTCTGCCAACTTGGTCAACATATACTTGATATTAAACATCTGAGTCAGGTCACAGCAATAATGAGGTTGCTCTTGCATTCAAAGATAAGCACACACCAAAATGCTTCTCTGGGTACAGCACATATCTTCCCACAGGACTGGCTTTCTGTCTTATCTGCTTATGCATAAGCATCAATTTGGCTGCTAATCTAGTAAACTGCAGTGGTAACTCTTTTCAGAACGACTGACAGCAGCTTGGGAAATATGGATTATAGTACCCGTCAATAATTTATATTACTGTTCACTGAGTAAATCAAAAAGGTCATAACCACAATCAATACTGATGTACAGGCTTAATCAATTGTCTGCGTTGCAGATTCATACAGTGATGATCAAGTCAGAGGATATTTCCTGTAGGTCAACGGCTAGCTGATAGTCCAAGCCAAGCCCATTTGCAGTTATAATGAGAAACATTAAGTAAGTTTGATTTTAATAGTGCTGCAGCTACAGTGCTAGATGTACGTGATACCCAGAGCAATGCTAGAAAATAGAAAGTGTGTGGTTGAATTCTCTCTCACAGTTGAAGAGTGAAGACTGCTGTTCAGTGAAGATGCAGTCAGATCCTTCTTTCCCACGATGTATACACAAGCCGTGACTTTTGGAGCTTTTCCAGAGCTGCAAGTTGTCTTTCACCTGTTTTGCCTTTTATTTCGGAGATACATGACTGCATCAGACCCAGACCACCTAGGTGAAAGGAACATGAGGTCTTTCACTCTGTCTTAGTACTTGCTGCTCTTACTGCAAGCTTTAAACATGAACCGCATCATTACTTTTCATCAGAGTAGTTTATTTTATAAAGCAACTGCAGCTTCACATAGAATGACGTTTAAATAATTGTGCAAAGCTTGCTTTTTCTGTACATGTTTCCAACTGGCAGTGAGAAGATTTAGAACATTTTACTGATTTGTTTTGAAATCCACATAGCTGATAAGATATAGGTCTTGTGAGTTGCTGCAATACAGGGTGCGTCTCTGTCCTCTTCTGCAAGGACTGGCTGGATGTCCTACAGCAAAGGTTCGGTTGTTGTGCTTACTCCTCCTTTAACGCTTGGCTAGCAGATTGGCCAAGGCACACTTCCTGAGGCAACATTATAAATGCATTTCCAAATTTGAAGAGCATAATGATGAATTAGCGTATACACTGCTGAAGAGGTTGCTGACTGAGAATTAGCAAGTCACAAACCTTTACTGCTAACATTGTCATCCATCAAGAAAACGTTTGATCTGTCCGTCTCTCTCTCCCTGTCATTTCAGAGTACACTGTGGGAAAGAGAAGTTCCAAGTGAAACTCAAGCCAAGTAAAACAGAGGAGAAAAATGTTGTTTTCTGTGAACTGAAAAACTAGGTTACAAGTTTGCGTAGATGGAAGGGACTCCAAAGGGTCAAACTTTTGAAATCTTTCATGCTGTTTGACAAATATGTAAAAATACCAGTGAACTTAAGACTGCCATACTTTTTTTTTTTTTTTTTTTTTTTTTTTTTTTTTTAACTTTGGCAGTTCTGCTACAGTTTAGGGTATTTGCCACCGATTGCAATAAAGAAGTTGTCCATAATATGGTATTTTTTTCAAAAAAACCCACTTTAAGTCACTTTTAAAGAAACCAGTGTACTTACTCATTTCCATGTAATATGTGTATATATATCGTGAACATTTTAATATCCCCAAGTGCATTCCTGTGCCCACAGCTACTATTAGTGGATGCTGATGACAGAGCTTGAGAACAATTATGGAGTATCGCCCAGTTTAGCTGGAATGCACGCAGTAAAGGGTCTGAGAGAAGCCACCATACTATAGTAGATCTGTAGAAAATTTGATGAAGATTACTAAAAATCTGTGAGGGGAACACTATAGCACATTAGTGGTAATGGGACATATTGAATGATGTAAACAGAACCATTTTTCCTGTGATTTTCAGCCTTTAATTATGTTGACTAATTGCATAGCAGGCTTCAGGGATAAAAAAAATGAAAAAAAGTATTGTTGGCAGATCTTCTGATAATATTGCTGATGGATGACACACATAAGCATTAAGAAATAGGACTTCTATGATTAATGCAATTTGCTTATATACTAAATGTAAACAAGAAAACATGGCTGGGCAAGAAATTGAGAATCTGCCAGTCTCCATTTACGGTTGCAAGGGCAGGGGCACTACTTGTGGCTTATTCTTAATTTGCCAAGGAAGGTTGGACCAGATGATCCTTGAGGTCCCTTCCAACCCGGTATTCTATGATTCTATGGTATAATTTTCTACCAATATATCGCTTGCATCAGAAGACCCCTGGCCTACTAACTCCTTGATCTTTATTTACACTGAGCTATGGCTGACATTAAGGTCTTCCTCAAATTCATACTCAGTGACCATTAATGTTGTAATGACTCCTCTCCAGTGCCCCAGAAAACCAGCTTAATTTCTGGTATCAGGTAAACAACATCCCTTTTTGCCAAGTTTTTAGAATTTGTGTATAAGAGTTTACTTGTGCACATGAAGTTTTTAAACATTAACAAAAAAGGTTAAATCCTCTTGACCTGAAGCACTTCTCTTCCCCACCCCTTCTCTTGACTGTTGCAAGGAGACATAACTCAAGAGGAAAGAGGAGTCATCCACAGACTGGTTCCTGAAAGTCTTGCCATGAGGCACAAACACAAAAAATGTCTTTGTATAAAGAACAAATGAAAAAATATTTGCCTGGGCATGTTTGCATACATTCCTGTTCAGTCAGGTACATAAATGATGCAACTTAAAATAATTTAAAATACTCTTGAGCAGTTAAAAGTAACACTTCTTGAGAAAACCCAGAGAGCACAACATTGAAACTGTGTTCAGAAAGGCTGCCTTTTCTGTCTCTTTTAATTTTTCATCAGGAACATCAAAACAATGCATTTCTATTCAGGTTGTTTGACTTGAATTGGTATGGTACTGTATTGAACCGTATTTCATTTGGCTGCCTCCAGCTTCTGGCGGGGGTTAGAGGAAGGTCTGCAATGGTGCCCACAGGTTTTGCATTTTGGAGGGCAATTTTTTCCCTCTACACTGACATTCCTGGTTGAACTTCAGTAAATCTAAGGCAGATTACTTCCTGCCTGAGCATCAGAGTGCACAGGAGAGGCAGCACAGCTGACTGCGAGCCCTGGAAGGAGATGACACTTTGACTTTAGTACACCTTGGCTGCTCACGGGGCTGTAGCTGAGCTAGTACTGACCTGACCGTCTGAGGTACTGACAAAATGTGGCTGTGGCAGCAAGTAACAGTGCATGTTGACACCACCTGACAAATTCAGTAAATACTTGGGAGGCGAGTTCTCTGTTGCCATGACTACACACACTGCCATCTTCTAAAACCAGTGTCATTATTTCGGTCCTTTGTTAACATCTGCAATAGAACAAATCTGAAAATAATAACTAAAAGTAAATTTCATTTCACTTGCTGCTGGTACTCTAGATTATGAGAAGTTCTGAAAGTATATTTTGTCTTAAAAAAGAGAAATCACCACCCAAGGCACTAAAATGCCAGAGTCAATTTCCACATTTGCTTAAATTGTATAAATGGTTTATTTAAGATTTGAAAACATTGTATCTTGAGTACAACTGGTTCTTTCACTTGCAGCTATTCAAACATGACATTATTATATATAATAGGAATAGCATTTAACCCACATAAAAATAATCATAATCTGACAAAGTGCTTCATTTGTCCTTTTGAGAGACCAAGTGAGATGACCCAGAAGCTTTCTTAAGATATTAAATACAACATTTTAAAGAATTTGCTGAAGCTTATGCAGCAATATTTAGCCAGAGGGTGACATAAGGCCTTGCTGATGGCGTAACATGAGAAAATATAAAAATATGCAGCTGGTTATAAAAACATGGTAGAGGAACTGCCTTTTAGGTTGTTTCTGAAGTGTCAGGCTTAAACGGTTCTTACAGATACGGCTATGGGAATATAAAAACCTATTACTTCTACTGGACAGCTGTCATCATTGGTCTGTGTATTTTGTAGCTAACTGATTATTATATCCCAAAACTTGAGGACTAGCTAAGAAAGCAAGAATCTATGACCAGGACACAGGGACAAGGGACCCAGTGTGACAGTGTTCTGTCTTCTTGGAAACACTGTGAAGGTGGGACACCCCTTCTCCTACAGCAACAGTGCACTGCAACCTAGAGAATACATTATTACCTGGTTTTACTATAGTCTAAGAAATACAAATATACTCATTCAGAAGAAAAAATAGGAACTTTTTAAAGTAAAAGAGCTCAAAGCTTCTTCTGGAGCTGATCTGTAACATGCCTTTTTTGCTGCTTTTGTGACTATCCTTCTCTTAATTAAAGTATTAAGACTCAATTATATTAAGAACTATTTAATTCCATAAACTCCTGGGAAGCTCTTTTTAGGGTATAATCAGTATATGTACAAGAGCTCAGGATAAAACAAAATACCAGCCATGTAATCAACTTGCTGAGTTATTTAGGCAAATCCAGAAATATCATATCACCAGAGAAACTCAAGCCTGGTGGTCACACTGGAAGATCTCAGACATTTATATAACTCTTTTCAATCTTTATGGAAAATCCAATGGAAAGTTTTCTGAAATTTTCTCCTGGTTTTTGCTGGAATTTGGATTTTTTCAAGCCAAGCTCCTGTTTCCTGTGGCTGTTCTGTCTCAGTAGAAATCAACTTAGATCAGCCAAAACTAACTAGTAACCAGCTGAGTAATTCCACAAGTCTGCTGGTATATGAATTGACAAAATAAATTTCTTTTACCAAAATAGGAATAGGTGAATAACATTGTTAATAGAAAGCAGCTTCTTCTTTTAGCTAAGTTTGGCTCAGGAATGAAATACAATTTATTTATCTGACTTGCACCCTTAAAGCTTTCATGTGGCATCTACTTAACCTCAACCAAAACTTAACTGCAGGTGCGCTTGACCTGCTGCAAGATATTTGCTATTCAGATTAACAAGTCCAAAGATTCTATATTACATTTAAGCAATTATGTAAATGAAACAGCTTATAAAGACTCAGATTCAACTAGCTAGCATCAATGCAGATCTCTATATCTAATGTTTCGTATTGTTTGGTGCTAGGACTTCATGGTGACTTTTAACCATACGTGTGTAAATTCACATAGCTTTGTATTAGGAAGTGAACACATCAAACGAATTATTAACAGAACAGAAAAAAAGAACTAATCTTTTATACATGGAGTGAAACTCATGCTTATATATAAAACAAAAAAGTTTAACCCTGTGATTCATTGGGGCATATAAGAAAATATTCACAATCTGTTTGAAGGGTACTGCCTCATTAACAGAATTCAATAGGTAAAAGAAAATATTCTTTATTAAATGAGTTCAGAGCACCCGTAATTTGTACCTGTATTTTCTCTGACACACTTGTCCGTTTTTTCATAACTTTTGCTTTGTCATACAAAGAACTTGAAAAGGCAGGGTAATATGCAATAAAGAAAATACATTTATAGCAATTAAATAATTACACATTAAGAGTAATACATTTCCTCTGCTGATTTCACATCTAAGTCTAGCACTAAAATGTGAATTTCCTTCCCTATCCATAGCATAAAGCATTTCAATACAATCAGTTTCAGCAAAAAAATTCACTTAAGGAGTCAGGTTTTGCTCTGACTTTGACAGGGTTGTGTAGTGGATATGTCACCATAAAACTTGTCTCAAGAAAGTTCTAATTGTCATTTAGGGAATTTAAAATAACTATAGTTGAATCAAAGAAGAGCTTTGATGGCAGCTATTATGACAAGTTATTTAACTGAAAAAATTGCTGGTGAGAACTGAGGAAAGGTTCTCACGGTAATTAGATGTAATAATAGAAGTAGCTGGCAGAGCAACAGAGCATTTTAATTGCCCTGCAGTTATTTTTGGACTTAACTGCCCCCCAACCCAGCAGATAATAGTCAGATCCAAAAGGAAACAGTGTGCCTCTTCAGAGGCAAGGGTATAAAATTGGCTGGTTTACATCCACAGTTTGTGAGACTGCTTCATTCCTGGAGCATCGTTTAAAGTACAATGCAAGGCACTGGGTCAAAGACAGTTGAGGCTAAATCCAGCCCCCCCTAGCAATGGCTGGCAACTGTTTCATGTAAGACTAATACTGTCTGCTCCGAGGTAAAGAAGCTTCCTGTGAACAAGGCTCAGATATGAGACTTTATGCTTCCAGTTATTCATCAAATACATCTGGAAATATGAATCCCATGAGTATTTGCTAGTTACAATGTAATGCTTTCAGCTGAGGAAAACTGTTAGTCAGAGACAGCAAATTCACTTTTAATGTATAAATTAATGGTATTGGCTGGTGCTCCATTCAAAAAACCCAAATCTTGGATTACTCCACCAGATAGCAAAGGGTGCAAATACACACATAGGCGTACAAGTAATGAGTAAGTAACAGCTCGCAGTGAGAAAGGAGAAAGGCATGTACTAAGTTGGAACGGGTAAGTACATAAAACAGTACCAGCCTGTGTGGAAACAAATTAAGCAGATTTAACCCATACTACTATTTGTTTTCCTTTGTTTCAGGCAAGATACATGATTTTTATTTACAGAGAATGAAGTTGAGGTTAGATCCACAAAGAAATTCAGTGAAATACATTTGGTAGCTTTGGGGAGATGGGACTCATCAGCGACTGTTTGGTACAGGGTGGAACAGTTTGTTGTCCTCCTGCCTGGGGTTGTTGGGCACTGCCAGAATTACATGATCATATTCCAGAGGACAAGCCTTGGACATGGGGTAATGGGAATACACCCAGTACTGCTTCTGTTGTCTGTGCAAACATCCTTATTGAAAAGCATAACAGAAGGCATATATAATAACTCCAGTGATCAAGCTATCTGTGACATTTCTCTGTCAGAAGATCAAAGGATTATACTCAACAAAACTGTGAGCGATATCTATTTTCATATCTATTTTCAAGAATATGTAGCAATGCATGTGTTGTGACATTGCTTGGAGGGGGGAATTACAGATCTAATATTATAACCTCGGTGAGCAGAGTTAGAAGGTAGGGAGGGGGTTATTTCCTGCTACATTACTCCATTCCCCTTTAACACAACAGCATGCCAGGATTTCTCAGTTTTCATTTATTGTTTAGACACCAGCAAGAAAAAGTGGGTGTCTTACACCACCATATGACAAACAACAGATGATATTGCATGGTCACTGTGTGAACTGCATTGCCAAAAAAGAGGTTTGTATTTGTACTTTTGTAATGAAGGTAAACCATAGCATTTTCTAAGTGTCCCTATTGTTACTTTGATGCCAGATTGCCAGAGTTACAAGTGAAAAATAAGGTGCAAGAAATATCTGGGATTCTACACCACCACCCGCCCCACCCTTTTTTTTTTTTCCCTTGAGGTCATTAACATAATTCAAAATTTAAAATATGTGATATTCTACATGGAAGAAACAGATTTTCTAGCAAGAATATAAATATATTTAATTAAATACATTCACAGATCTTGATAAAATCCATTGAAGATGACAGAACGCACTCACCGCTGTTAATGGGAAGTGGTCATCTGATCTAGGAAGCAGATTAAAAATATACGTGTTTTCTTCCATTCTGAATTTACTAGGTATTAATCCAGTAAGGTCGTACAGAGAGGGCTACGACTGTCAAAAAGCCTGACAGTGTAGTTACAGAGTAGGTTGTCATTGTCCACTGTACAGCAAAGTTCAGTACCGTCATCATAAAGGCATGAAACTCAAGTGGAAAGCATTCTCTGCTGAGGAATAAAAACTCCACACTGGCCAAGGATGTGTTAATAGGCTGCTACAGATGAAATTAGCCCTGTCCTAATTTACTTGTGAAAGTCACTGCAGAGGAGGAGCGTCAGTTCACCTGACAGGCTGGAAGGAGGTCTGGCTCTCCTTAGCTTGGTGCCTTTGTGGAAGTATGGGGTGTGATGGGCATGGCCATGTTTTCTTACCAGCCAGCTACTGCCAGTTATGGTCACATAGGTACATAAAGTGTTTCTATCACTGCGGGGGACTTCTGACACTTCAGAGTTGTGGTGACTCTATTATGCAGGTCCACTTCAAAGAACTGAAAAAGCACATGTAAATAATACACTTGGAAGAGGTTGTCTGTCAAGCAGTCTGCAATTAAGTGGTGCGATCACCTCCACTGCTGCCAGGTTTTTTATTATCCTCCCTTTTGGTGAGTCTTAGTTACCACACTCAAGTCACATAAGGCCAAAGCCCTGTTGTACGGAAGCTGCATCTGGGCTGTTGAATGTGATGCTGATCTGGCAGTCCTGGAAAGGAAAGAAACAGTGGCAATATGCCACTTAGGCTGGGCTGTCCTCTGAGAAGCAGGATTAATTGATCTAAGCACAGTAGTGTGCTAATGCGTGCCTCTAATATCTCAAATAATAGCTCCTTGCAGTGATGCACAGTCACACATGTGCAACACTATAGAAGTTTTTAGTGTCCAAGCATGGATCTCTCTAATTCACTTTGGTGTTTGTCCACTGCAGGAGGGAAAACATTCTTTTTTAAGTGCTGAGACTTCTTTTATGATACAGAGGGATTGCTGGGGCCTCTTCAAACAAATAAACAAACAAAAAACCTGAATGAACCCTAACCTGCCCAGCTGGGAACATCGTGGCTTAAGTACCTAAAAGACTTTTCCTGTGTGTCTTGTTCAGCTGCTGCCAAACCCATGAGAAATCTGTGTGTTACTTGAATGTTTTGGTAATAAATTTCTTGTTGCACCTGAAGTTCTGTTTCTGAATATGGTAGAAGCACTTTCATGGGTCAATGGGTGCTGGTGGCTAACCTCCAGATCCACAAAACTTTACAGGGATGCTCATATTGGCTAATCTTGTGGCCTAATAGGGCTGGCTGGCATCCAGCCCTTAATATCCACTGTACAATCCTCAAGGGGTTTTGCTTCAGTCAAGATCCTGTGGACTGAACGGTCAATTGTGGCCAGAGCCCATTAAGTGGTTTCTATGGTCCATCTTCATCTTTCATTTCATCCAGAAGGAACACATTCACATACTTCTGTGATATATAAACAGTAAGTGGGAGCAATTGGGAAATTTACTTTAAAAGTGCACTCACTCTTGGTATGAACTAAATATATGGATGCACCTTTGAATATCCAGAAGGTATCCATAACCAAAAGGGGACAAATTATGCTACAAAACATATGCTGCAAGCTGCTGACAGATGATGAAGAGCTGGATGAAGAGACAGGGCTTGTGTTTTATATCACAAAAAAATTATCACAACTAATAAAATAAAGCATGGTCTATATTCTATTTTTCCCCCCAATAAGCTTTTGTTTTGAGAAGATTGTTTGAAATTTCTGTACAGCTAGAGATATACTTAATCTGCTGAAAATGCTTCCTGCCATTATAATAAAATTGTGCTATAGAAAAATACAAACATATTAAAAGACTCTTCTGTTTTCTAGTTCTGTGTCACAGCACTATCCAAACTAGCCAGCTGCAACAAGGCTTTTACCATCCCATCCCAGGTTAACTTCCATAAGCAGCTCCCACACCTTGCCCCAGCACAGCCACCGACCCCCCACAAGGTTTTCAACAGTTCATCTGCTGTCCAGGCTGTTTCTTCAGCCTCTTCAGGCCAGCCCACCCTGCTTCACGCCTCTGCTGCATCCAGGGTCTTCCTTCTCCAGGCTCCTCTTCCAGCCAGTCTCTCCTCACCCAGGCCCCCTTTTTCTCCTAGGGCTTCTCCTACATCCTGGGCATTCACACTCTCTCTCTCCTCCCTCTGCTGCTTCTAGGTCTCTCTTTACCCAGTGCTCCTCTTCACAAAATCCACCTCCTCCCCCCCTCAGAGCTATTTAACTACTCAGCAGAACCAGCCACAGCTGCACCTTGTCCACATCAGCCAGCCCACCGCCCCTGAAGCCAGCCCACAGCTGTATGTCATCAATGTTCATTAACCTGCCTTCATTCCTCTACAATTCCTCTACAGTTCCACAACTTTTTTCGATTGATAGAATTAACTAATAAGCTTATTTAATTTCTACAAAAAAAATCTTGATTAATAGAGGTTTATGTCCTATTAACCTGGACTGGAATTACTGCTCTTTTCTGTGTAAGGAAGAGTTCAGCTATAAATCAAAATGAAGGGAATACTGGACAAGTCGTCTCCTTACTGCATAGATGGAGGGATGGGGAGTTTGTTGCGCAATAAGTCTCCTATGAGAGAATAGTGCAACTGGGCTTTCAGGGCTCCTCAAATTCAGAACTCATTTGTTGAGCCCTGCAGTGGAATTATTCAGATGTTTTCTGTGGTAACAATGATGAAGCCACAGAACAGGGATGTGGAAGGTACAAAGTTTCATCTCTTCATGTGCAGAGTATTTCCAGAGATGAATTAGACACAGTTCCTTTGCCCAGCAAATGAATTTGAGTTGACTTGCATATAAATTCCAGTTTCCTTATGTTCTACAAATACTTATTTGGTGTATAGCCAAGTATTTTGCATATCATTTGAACAAAATAGCCTGCTGGCAGTGCACCTGGTCTCCTGTGCAAAGACCTAAATGAAGATTTGCATACAAGCTGTCAGTTTGAGTCCAAAATTTAATACTGACTTTTAGTATGAAAAGGATTCTTCATACTATGTGAAGAACCAGAGCTGTTCTCCAGTCTTCCACAGCACCTTCAGAAAGTGAATTTGTGTGAAAAGTGGCACCACAAGGTTTCAGGCAGGTATTAGCATTAAAGAAGGGGGCTTTTATTGTTGGATCACTGCAGATATATGTAGTTTGGAAAAAATACACCATTTGGTAATGCAATGTGATTTTTTCCTATTGGTAGAGATTTTTTTTTTTAAAAACTACTTGGTGACCATTAGTTCAGCATTTCATTTGGGTGTGACTATCCTTGTTTGCAAGCAGTTAGTGCCTTAGCCTCTCTTTGCGAAAACAAACAAACAAACAAAAGCATTACCTTATTTTAGCCCTCAATAATGGTGTGGAGAGCTAGAGGAGAAAAAGATATTTAAAGCTGTAACTTGACAAATGCACCCACCACTGCATGTTAAACATCAAGCAGTGGCTCTGAAAATGGCCTTTCATTAAGGTTGTGTTTCACTTGGTAGATATTTGATGTGCACCATCATACAAGGAGTAGCTCACTGTAGATTTCCTTTGCTTCCTCTGGGCTATACAGCTAAATAGCCTTAACAGTTATTTTAAATATAGCTCTGCTGCCCCATTCTTGCTTAAGATTTATCTTCCCAAGGATGAAAAAGAGCGTGCTGGAATGTAGCAGCTAACAAAGATCTGAAGCAAAGCCAGAGCAGGCCAGGCATTGTATATTTTTAGTGAGTACCACAGGACGCATAAGAGTCAGATAATAAAACCTGGGGGTAAGGGAGCTGATCTGAAATGGAACTAGGCACATAAATTCTATTTAAATCCTTAGCAGTTATTTTCAGAAAACTTGGTCCCTTAAGTCCATCGCACATTACTTTTGACTTTAAGGTCCTTGCAGACACAGCTATGCTCCAATAGTCCAAATCTATCTCAGTTTTTATCCTTGTCTCCAGCCACTACTTTCATGTGTCATGTAACTGGTGATAACCCTCCTTTTCATTGCCAAGGGGCTAGACCACAAAGTAGACCTAGTGTCAGATCTTCTTGAGCCTGGAGGAGTTCGAACTCAAATGTTCCACTTTGCATTAGAGTGCTATTCCCACAAGCTATGTGCTATGTTATTCTGGGACAGATGCTTTTTTCCTCTGGTTGGATTGTGTCACAGTGCAGGAAACTCCACTGGATGAGAGAGCCCCAAAATGAAGGCTGTTTTACATTAAGCAGTTGATTAATGTGGACTGTTCTGAGAGCAGGGGCCAGTCCCTTAGACTAGACTGTATGATAATCACCAGCCACAGCCACGGTTAGGTGAACTTTGTTTCTGGACCTTGGGAAGTTTTTTTAATTCTTGAAAAACCACCGTTAACATCACCTGCAGCCTACATCCACTCAAAACAGAGTAGTAGGTAATTATTTGTTATTTTTTTTAATATAATAGTATTTCAGATTTAGCGTGCATTGTGCAGATTAATCGCAGGCAGATTTGACCTTGTCACATGGCTGACCAGAGGAGAATTTGATTTGAAAATTACTGTAAAAGTTTCAAAAAAATATTTTTTCACCACAGTCTAATTGGAGTTGCAAGTTTTTACACAAAACAGAAGGGTTTTATAAATTGTCATTTCCCCACAGAAAACCAGGAATTTCTTTATCTAGTCAGGATGGATTGGGCAGTCCGGGATTTCAAACTTTACTGATACAGTTTAAAAGCTTTGAAACCCAAAATTTTGGCTTAAGTGAAGTTGCAATATTTGAAAAACCACAAGAATGACATATCCTAAAAAATCTGTCATTGGCAACAATCCAGATGTGGTTTGTCATGTCACAAGTGCTGACAGAGTATATGGAAGTGAGGGAGAAAGAAGCAGTTTGGTTTGTATGATGTATGATAGGCTTCTCTGTTATGACTGTAGTACAGATAGGCTTACGCAGCTGTAGTTGTGTCCTGTTTTAGCTGTAAACACTCGGCTTTTGCTTGTGGACATATTGATTCACTCTGAGTCATTCCTTCTCTGTCGGAATTGCCAAGAGTGATAATTACCCTGAAAACAAACAGAACTGGAATCAAGGCTTCCACATTTGTTTTATTCTGTGGTTTCTGAGATGGGCAGTCAGATATGAAGGTATGTACACCAGTCCAGGTAGTTTTGATACTAGCTCTGATTCTGCTGGGGGGAAGGTTTGGCTACAGGTATCACAATGGCACTTTTAATGCCTCTGATCCTTACTAATACATTCCTGAAGGAGCCCAGAGCTCTAATAGGAGCAGGGGGTTGGAACCAAGCAATATGCTTTTGTAATTCCTCTTAACTTGATCAGTTTATGAGTCTTGAAACTAATTAAAGGTTTGGGTTTTTGCCTGGCAGGACTTTGATTGGAGGACTGTTCCATGCCTTGCTGCTCTAATGGAAAGGAACTTCCTTCTGATTTCCAGCCCAAAGTTATGCAGAGCAAATTTGGGCTTTTTTAATTTTCCTTTGCTGTTCACATCATTCCCGTGTAATTTCAGTAGTTCTTTTCTTCGCTGGTATTACTTAAAACACATCAGGCAGTATGTCTATTAAGAGCACTCAGCTTTTGATGTCTATTAAGAACACTCGGCTTTTGTCTGGCAAAGTTTTTTCATTCCCCATAACAAGAATTTTAGTTCTGCAGAAGAAATGTTTATCAGGATGAAAAGCAATGTGCTTGGACCCGTGTCCCTGATTTTCACTCTGGATCTATTAATATACCTCCAGGCTGCCTGCATGATAGTTTGGTACTCCTGCTGCTTTAATAAAGTCTTCAGATTTTGTCTGACTCTATGAATTTCTTTTGTTACTTATCATCTTACCATTCAGATTCAGTGGTTAGTTGCCTTTAAGTTAAAAAAAAAGGGGTGGCGGGGTGGGGTGGGGGGTGGGGGAAAAGAAAGTATCAATATTGCAGAATGTCACTGAAAATAGGTTTCAAAAAATGGCATTGTTTTGCCATCCTTGGGGAACACAAGTTCTAAAATGATCATCAAGAGAAAACTTGCACTTTACAGCTTCACTGTGTGATTTTTACAATGAGAAGAAAGCAAGAAAGTATCTTTTTATCCTTACACTTAAGTAAAAATAGATATCTATTGTGTCTGCCAATAGAAAAAAGTATGTGCATGAACACCTTAGGAGAACACGGTTCTTACAGCGTACTCTCTTTACCAACAGTTGATCCACTTAATGGAAAAATTTTAAAGGGTCTGGGACAGGGAGGTTATTACTCATCATTATATTGAATGAGCCCTTTCAGATTTGCTCCAGCATCCCCGAGTCCAATAGACTGTCACCTCATGTGCACAGCATGTGCACATCTTTGTACTAAAATGAAGGGACTTCAGTCTGTACTTCCTTTACAAAAGTAATTGCACTGTACTGAGGCCAAACTTGAGCAGAATATTGGCATTTTATCAAGTTATATATTCAGCATAATGAAATTCAGCGAAAAATGCAAGTTGCTGTCTTTGACAGGATGGATGATATTCAAAGTCTGTGAAAAGCAGAGTTAATGTGGAAGCCTTGATTCTTGATAATGCAGCTAGCTTTGCAATTTGGACAGAGCAATGTGAAAAGGAGCTATTGCCCGACTTTTTTTAGTCAGTTAAGCACATAAATGCTTATGGACTATGTTCCCATGTTCCACACATATTTTGTTACAGCTCAGGGTAAATGCAGCAATCCAAAGGAAAGCTGTAAAGTACAGGCTTGCAGAGGAAATACTTGCTGGTGTAATTGATGAAAATGCAGAATCTCATCTGGCTAAAGCACCAACTGTTCAGTTTCTGATTTCTTACTGGAGAGCTGCAAAATTCTGCATCACAATGTGAAGCTGGAAGTTATAGAAATTACCAGTGCTTTATCATCATTACTAGCAATAAACTAATATTCAGGAAGAGAGAAAAATATAGAGGTGAATGAAGATAATGTTACATCAGTACTGACTTTTTAAAAATCTTACTATTTCTAGTAACATAAATAGTACAAAGCCTCTTTGCCCAAACATTGAGTCAACAGAGGAGGTTCAGATAGAAAAGAAAGGGGAATGTTTGCAGCAGATCTTAAGGCTGATATTGGACATGGTCATGTATTTCTCTTTCACTACAGAGGACCCTGAATTGTGGAATTCAACATGAATAGGACAAATACATGATTAAGAATCTATTCCTGTGGCAGTCAGAATTGTGTTTAGGACATTATAGTAAAGTTACAATCATCTTTTTCTTACTTACAGTTCCTTTTCTGGTCACTATATGCAATTAGTAATAGCTCACCTATAAAATAACTTAGCCAATCAGATGAAAGTAGTAAGTTTTTACAGAGAGTAAACGATGTAGTAGAACAGCTTGTACAGTATTAGTAAGCATACTATATGCATTTATAAAAATATTATTTTAGCTGGGTATGCTCAATATGAATTCTTGCTCCTTATTGCTGCCATTTTGGATTACATGACAACAGAGAGTAGGAGATAAACTCAGCACATAGGAATTTTGCTAGGCCAGATCTGAGCATCTTTGATTCTATCCAACAAGATACCACTAGCTGCTCTGTAAAATGGGAAACTTGTACTAGTTGTTATCTTTTCTGTGGCTTGCTATGAACAGCCAGAATGTTTTATGCTGCCAATGATATAGCTTTTCATAGTTTAAATCCCTCCTCAAATACTAGCAACCTGATAGTTAAGCAATAGGATTTTTTTTTTTTTTTTTTTTTTTTTTTTTTTTTTTTTTTTTGGGGGGGTGGTCAGGGGAAATCAAGTCTGTACAATCTCACATGTGGAAGCAGTACAGACAATGATACAGAAAAAAAAAATTTGTTTTAGAACTACTTTCAGTGAAACCTAGCACACAAGCCACAGACAATTCTTCAACTTCATGCAACAGGCTTTGGATCAATGCTGTTTAATAGTGCTGTTGTTACATGCTTCTCAAATTGACATTGTAGATAAAGCATGATTCACTGCACAGGGCATTTGAATTTTTTTTTCCCAATGAGAATATCCTGCAGTAAGTATTTCTTTTTTGTTGTTCTTTGTTGCTGTATTCTGCTCTAGTGCAAACAGTAACTCAGACTTTCCAAGTAGGTATCTATATTAATTTGATAGGACATTCATTTTCCAGTTAACTACTTTGCCAGTGACTAGGGGAAGGAAGATTTCATTCTCTAATATGAGAAACTGCAATACAAGAGAAAATCTTCAATGTAATGTGCAGGAGCGGGCTGGAAATTAGGACCATGTGTGGCAATCAGTTGGCTGAGGGGAATGTCCTGGAGCTTGTAGGTTAGTAACCCTGGGAGGACAAGGAGTGTGAATAGACACAACAATTAACATGATGAGTCATGCTGAGAGAGCATAGGGGAGTGGGGGACGGATGGTGCCAAGGATGGCGCCAAGGAAAGGTAGCACCTTGCTGTTAATTGCTGGCAGTTAACCACCAATCGGGGATTGCCTAGTATGCAATGCTTAGCTTCAAGAACCAATCTGTTTAAAACGCGCAGCTTCTGAAAGTATATATAAACTCGTGTTTCTGTACAATAAATTGACATTTGCTTGCATCAAGCTGCGTCCCGTCTCTCCATCGCAGCAGTAATGTTAAGACGTCTTTATTTACATTGATCAGATTATTCATGTAGCAAAGATCGTTACCTGAAGCTTTATAAAAGCACACTATTTCTTGTGTATGTGGTGGCCTACAACAGCAGTACTCAGGGTGAACTCAGGAGCTCAAAAGGGAGTTTATAAACACTATGGGAGTCAGAGATACTTTCAGTATGGAGAACTAGAATTTGTGAATGCAATTTTAATTAACACTTATTTCTTACAAACCAAAGCAGTATGTGACTTCTTTCAACAAGGCCATTCTGGCCTGTCTTGCATATGTGTTTGGAGGGAGAGAGCATGGAAGGTCTTTCTGCAGTGGAAAGACGGAGAGGAATAGGTGATCTGTTAATTTATTCACCTCGTGCTGTGTTTTATAGTTCTGTGGTATGTGGCCAAGGACACTGCTAACAGCTATCAGGGTTGTTAACTGCTGACAACATATAGCAGGTGCTACTGGATTTTCGTTTTTATGTTTTTGGTTTAGAAGTATCAGTAACACTTCTATATAAAACCATGCATTCTCCTTCTGCCATCTCAGCACTGCTCTTCCTGCTGTCATTGAGAGGAGTTCCCAAATTGTCATCTTAGGTTAAGTATCTGTAAATTACTAACTTTAATTTTCAGAGGTACTGAGGTGAAAATATTCTTGCATAGATAATAAAACTAAGAAAACCTATACCAGAAAATTGCCACTTGTGAAGCTGTGCTGTCTCATATACTATTACAGTCACTTCTGCATCGTGGAGAAATAATCTGTTTCAGGGATCATATGATTACATTCAATAACTCGATATGTCCTAATGTCTCTTAGCAAATAAATACTCTCATGCTTGATACAACACCTACAACAGTTCCCATTAATCACTATTTATAGTGTACTTGTGCATGAGTGTTAATCATGGAAACTGCTGTGAAGTTGACAGACTTTTTCCACAGGTAAAAGTGAAAAAAGTAGCATTACTCATATAACATATAGGAAGCCAGATAGCTTAAGTGACTAGTAAATTGATTGTATGTTGTTTTCAGTTCAATTCAGATTTATTCCTTGGAGAATACTTAAGTATTCTGGAAAGATATATACTTCATGTATGAAGAGACTGATACCCTATAAAATTGACCCAGTGTACATTAGAACAAAGTAATAGGAAGAACGATAATTTCTTTTTGCTTGAATTATATAGCATGCAGCATGTATTGACATAGTTGACAGAACATACATATTCCTGCCTCCAAGCTTTCTACCTAAATGAGGAGCAAATTCAGACATTCAGGGAGAAGAGAGGAATCAAAGTTTTAGGTAAGCTAGTCATAACCAGGCAATATTAACATATATTAACATGTTTAAAATATTGTGCATGATGCAATAATTGAATAGATACCTACTTAAACAGTAAGCAACAAGATAGCAAATACATGGCGCAGATGTCTGTAAATCAGTGGAGAAATAGGTTTTTTTCATTTTGTATGCAACATTAACCTCCCTTTCTAGATAAACTGAGATGATAAGGATTGGAAAACCCTGTCTGCAAGTATTTATCATCTTTCAGAGGCAAACAAACAGAGTTTCTCAAAAAATATTGTACTACCAGACTTTTCCAGACTTCAGTGACTTTCATTGTAGGTTGAGCCTTGTGCACTTGTCATGGCTTGCTGTATTTTTCATGTGGAAAATCAGACCTGAAGGAGGGTCAAGTAAATGAAAGGAGTACTAAAATAAACCTGGTGTCACTTCACTCACACCCTGTGCACCTCAGGGCATGCATACGGACTCTGCATCTGGTGCCTGGTAGAGCTCTCAAGTTTACTCCTAACTTCTGTGACGCTAATGAAAGCACAAAGCCTCTCTTTATATATGTAGAAGCCAAATACCTTTTAAAATCTTCCAGAGCACTTGTTTACAAAGAATGTTTGATCGACCTGTAGACCTTGATTTTTTTAAGTGAGTTTTGAAGGGCTGTGAGAAAGAGGAGGGTGGGCTGCCCGCCCTTTGGCTGCGCTTGGCCTGTTTGGGCACTTCTGCCCACTAGGCCCCTGACGCTGGAAAAGGCTGTTCTCTTTCCCAGCAGTTATCTCTTCCTAAAATTTGTGACCTTATAAGCATATCTAATGGTAACAGGCTAGTTTTTAGGAAGGGAAGTAGACTGTAGTGAAAAACCTACGGCATTGACTGAAGAGTTCTGTCACGTTACAGGAAGGTGCCCTGACTGGTGTGTACGGGAGTGTCTGCTGAGGCCCTGACGCTGCCTTTAGCTCCTCAGTACCGTCTCCAAGTGAACTGTGTCCCTGCGGTCCTCGGGATGGGGTGCAGTGAAATCTGGTGCTCTCCTTTCAGCCACCAGGAAGTGCTGAAGGTGACCGTAAATAAAAGCACCTTTCTGGGATACCTAGTCCCCCATGTGCTGTACAGGGGAGCTCAGGGCCTCATTGAGCTCCAGGCTCCGAGAGAAAGGCTAGGTCCCTGAGAAAGCTGCAAGCTAATGCTAAAATAAACCAGGGTATTTAAACATCAGGGTTAAATGTTCAACTTTTAAATAGTTTGCGAGACTGGTGGTAGATCCCAGTATGTCTTGTGTTTTGTGAGCTGCCAGAAGCCTGTCAGAAGACCGGTCTGTTTGTAATTGGATCTTTTGTGTTTGCACACAATCAGTAAGTACTTGGTGTGATGTTGTTTCTCTCTGGGATGCAAGAGAAGTTTGTTATCATTTTTGTAAAGAAAGATGCAACAAAACTTATAATGTTTACAGACAAACTTGCACCAGTTAAAATAAACTGCCTTAGCATTACATTTTTCATTAGATCACTGCAGCTCCTCTGTATACACGTTCTCAGGTATTTGTAAGAAAATTAATTCTCTTCACTGTTCCATATAAACATGTAATCAAGAGGTAAGAGGAAAATATTATCATGGTCAGATTGCCCTGTGAAACAAGTACTATTTCATCCAAGGAACAATTGAGAGGGTATTCCATTATTAAACCTGTAAACATATTCTGAAATTATCTCCGAAAAGGACCTAATTGTTAGAGAAGTTGATGACAATCAACTGCCATCAGTGCAATGTGAATCATTCAACAAATATTAATTTCCTTTAAAATCCCAGGTTGTTCTGTCTCATGCAGTCCTTGCTCAGGCTGTGGTCCAGATCACCCTTAAAAGACTGTTATGTTTCACTTGATTCTTTTATTACTTCTATTTTGTTGACACAGGCTGCCCAGAGAGGATGTGGAGTCTCCTCTGGAGACATTTAAAGCCTGTCTGGATGTGATTCTGTGTGACCAGCTCCAGGTGAACCTTCTTTACCAGGGCGTTGGACTAGGTGACCTCTAGAGGTCCCTTCCAAACCTCACCATTCTGTAATTGTGTGGTCCTGTGCCACAAATGTTGAACTTAATCTGATTCTGAGTTTAATTCCATTATGTCAATATCCTTCTTTCAAATAATCACTGAGCTGACAGGCATCAATAATTTAGCAAGCAGTTGAGAGAAATATTTAGGAATATGTCAATATTACTCATTGCTCAAAGTCTCCAAAAATCCCTGAAGGCAGGGTAGATCTGATTTATGTGAATACTGATATGAAGAGACTTATGAGTACCACCTAAGCTAATGATTGTTCCAAGCAAATTACACAGTTGTATTTGAAACATTCAACAACAGAATAATTTTGTTTCCCAACAACAGAATAATTTTGTTTCCATTTGGGCTATGAAAGCAAGATTACTGCTGCTTCACCATAATTCCGCACGCTGATTCCAGTGATATCTAGGCTATTCATATGTCTAATTCTTGGTATTGTTCATTTACTGTGTAAGTGCTTTAACATTTGGTAGTAGTGACTGAAAATAGATTACTGATAGAGTTTTAATCACTATTATAAATGTAATTTTTCTGGCTAGATTCCTTAAGCATGTCAGCCTTAGCTTTGAATGAGAAAAACACTAAAAAAATTAGGGCACGAGCTACTGCGTACAAGAATGTGTACAACAAAAATATGAATCAACAGCAAACAAAAATTTCTTAGAGCCACCATGTCCATTAGTCCGATCTTTTAAAGTAACATACAAGGAAGATTTGTGAGTCAGTGCTGAAGATTACATTGCAGGCTGACCATACAAAGGCAGTTCAAAGACCGTTCCTCTTCTTTGCCACTCCAAGACAATTCCGTTTTGTATTGTTTGTCAGTAGATCCATCTTTGGAACAAATTCAGGATCCTGCTGATGTTCACAGTGGATCAAAATAGGACCAAATTAAATATATATCAGCTCACCCGAACATAAACATGTTAAGTGATGCCTTAGTGCTCACATTCAGACCTACTATGCTTTCATGATTCAGAACATTTTGGAAACCCATAAACAGATAGACTTGCTTTACTCTATGATTGTTTTCATGTCCATTACTTGTGCAAAGCAGTCTTAGGTTTCAAGGTTAATAGGTAGGTGCCTGTGACAGTCTTAGACTCATCCTTTCTTTGTCACTACCACTCTCAGACTTTGCCCTTCGCACTAAATGGGATTTTTATCATTCTTCAAAGGACAGCAGGTGTAACGGTATGCAACTTTCCTCCCCACTTTAGTTTGCCTCCCATTCTTTCTTATTTCTCTGCTACAGATGTGTATGTTTTCTCTGTTCTATGCCCATCTGCAGATCCCTTAATTTTCTAGCTTTCTGCTTGGCTCTTTTCTGTATTGTATAAGCTATATACATATTGTATAATCTTGCCTGCCTTTAGAGAAAAAACAGTATGTCTTATCTCTCTTGTCTGACTGCCCAGGATGGAAGTTTTTCTTCACAAGGACAAATCTACACAAATTTGGGCCACTATGAGCAATTAAAACTCACAGACTTACTGTAAGTCTCATTTTAATTTTGTGTAATTTCTGAACTTAGCAGCTACCACTCATATATATTTTTTTTTCTTATATGAGAGCCCTTGAATGTTCAGTAGTATTCTAGGTAGTATTTCATTCAGCTAACACCTCTCAATTTCAATTAAACCAGCTTTTGACAGCTTTTGACAACATATCTAATATCTCCTAACAGGAGTACCAAGAAAGTGTAATTTTCTTGGTCTTTGTTACCTTGGCATATGGACACTTAAAACATTCTATTTGTGGGATATTAATTCAGACCCCACATAACTTTCTTCCTTGGACCTCTGTTCTTGCATATTCTGATCCCTCTTTTCTCTCAGAGGCTATCCATGATCTTCAGTCTGGACAGGGACATTTACTTTGGTTTGATAAATCTGACTGTTTATCAAAGAGCACTTTGAAGTCTTCCAAAAGTTTAAGACCTGGGAGGACTTCTTTTTTTCCCGTTGTGCACTTCATATGTGTTTCAAGACTGTATCAAAGGTGATGTCCTGGCATGAAGGAGTCATCCTTTTCCTTCCCATTATGTATGCCCTGCTTTTTGTGAGAAAGTGATGTGCGGACTGGAAGGATGCAACAGTGCATGTCAGCCTGCTGCCTGTGCAGACAAATAATGGTAAAGGCCTCTGGGACACATCACAGAGCTGACCTCCCCAGTCTAGCTCATCGATTAACCTCCTTCCTAGTAGCCTTGTTTTGAAACATGTTGTGCTGTGCACCAACCACCCATCAGGGAAGCTGCAAAATTGCATGGTTGGTTCTTTGATGTTAGGTCAGTCAAATTCCTCTGTGGACTCACTTTCATTTGCCTTTCCTACTTCAAAAAATGCTGCCCACATATTTCATTGCTGTATGAAAGGCAGAAGGAAATGGCTGCAGTCATCCCTGAAGCTAATGTACTATGGAAAGCAACCACATAAATTTAGAACTATCCAGTGTTAGGAATTGCACTGTCTTTTGCTTTTCCTTTTGGTACAGAAACCCACTATAACATAAAGAGCTTCAATTTACACACACACACCCACCACCCACCACCACCACCACCTTTTTGTGCGTTTTCAGTGTCAGTGCTGGGACCTAAACTTTAATTCCTTCTCACAGTGTATTCCTTGCTCCATTTTTCTGCTTCTACTGAGGACTTAGGTATTCAAATCCAGCCAGGGAGCAGGTGCCTTGTGCTGAAAAGTCAAGTTTATTCTGCCCAGCATCAGAGGGCTATGCATAACAGGAACTATGAAATGTCTTCCTCAGTTTCTTGCTTTAAAGGGTTAGTCCCCAATTTCACATTGTATGCAATAGTACAGTCACGTCCCAAAAAGTGTAGAAGGTTGCCTTAGATATAGCTTTGAAAAATGATGAAAACAGTGTTTTGTTTGATTTCAAACTTATCAAGCAATAAAAATGGAGAAGCTTTAAGAACTTTCTAACATAATATTTGAATCTAATCTAGATATTACTGCATGCTGAGATTCCCTTAATTATCTTGTTCATTTTATCAGAGATCCCCAAAGGACAGAAGAAGCCCTAGCAGCATTACAGAACATTTCCACTCATCTGTTTTTTAGAGGTGATTAACTTCTGTGGTCACTGTCAACTGCCAACAGCTCCACCCAACATAAGTGTAATCCAGAGTCTGGAAGTGTTCCTTGGAAACTTTCAGATTGTGTACTTAGATCTGCATGGAAACAAGATGTTAATCCTTGCCCTTGAGCAGGACCATGGTTCCTCAGCGTTCAGAGGCTGATAGTCAGGAGCCCTGACCCACAGAGGCCAGAAACTGCTCAGTCAGCCTGGCCCACACAGTATCTGAAGGAGCTCATGGAGCATTTGGTTGCTTCTGTGGAAGGCAGCACCTCTCTCTGTGCTCCTGTGTTTGAGAGTGACCATTTCACATTCAAAAGTAGCAGTGGCAAAATATTCAGTCTAAAAAGTGGAATCTTGCTTTTAGATGCTTAAGATTTAGCAAGGGCTATATATCAGGGGAGAGAGGGAAAGAAGTTTGTCAGAAGCTAGAGCTATTGCTTGCCCATTATAAGCTTTCATAAATTCCCCTAGCTGGTCAAAAATTTCCAGGGACAGTTTTCTTGCCTACAGTAACAATTTAGACTGATCTGAACCTGCAGGAATATAGTTTCCAGTGAGGTACCCACAGTGCACGTGGCTCAAATGAGACTTTCAAAGGACAAACGAATTTGTGCTTTTATTAAATGCATAAACCTCACTACCATCTTTGGCATGTGACAACATCCATCAATCAATTCTAAAGCCATATGGATATTGGTAGGAAGAAACTAACTTTTTTTTTGTTTTGGTGGTGGTGGTTTTTTTTGCTAGAGCTCCAATATTTCTTCATTCTAAAGATACTGTTGCCAACAATAAATTGTTTATATATGCCTTTTCTTAGAAATTCTTCTCCAGCAACCATTTATTTTCAGAAATAAACACAGTAGAACTGAAAAAACCCAGAGGAAACAGACCAGAGACACTTCAGTTCTTCAGTCTGCTGATTAGTTGCTCAAGTTTATGCTCAATCACTGTAAGTTGCTTAGGCTATAAGACATTATCGTTACATTGCTGCTGCTCTACTTAAACTACTGGACCAAACCTGTTACTATGCCAATTTATATCTGCAGAGAATTCAGCACAATATCCTCAAATGATTCTTTTAACAGTTTGACTTCCATTTAATCAACACAGAAGAAATGCAGGATGGTTTAATAAACACATAGAACAGCAATATTATGAATAAAAGAATTCAATTTTGTATTAAAACTCATGTAATTGTGTTACATCTGTTTACTAGATTTCTGCCAAAAGCCATAAGGCAGCAGGATGCTTTGCAGTAACACAAGCATAGCAGTTTTAGGTTGTCAAGGAGTTTGATGCAGCTACTCCATGGGGATATTTACATAAATGCACTATGTGAAGCAATTTTTGCTATCAAAAAAAATCAGAAACTGTAGACAAAACCTATTTCCTCCACTTGCAGATTCATTATTAAAGTTTAAAAAGCAATTCAGTCTCCATTGCTTAGCTATTTTGATGAAAATTTATGGCAGGGAGAGATTTTTTTTTGAGGACACAAAGACAGCTGTAAACAATAAAAAATCATACTCATATTTATAATGGAGCTTCCTCCCCTGCACGTGCCCTTAATTTACATCTTGATATAGTCAGCAATAAAGTAGCATTGCTGACAGCTTTGTCTTCAAAACCAGACTTTTACAGGAGGGTAACACAGAAAAGAACCTGACCAGATTTACACGTACATTGCAGCAGCTGGAACAGCATGCTAGGGTCTGTGTCCACAGTCAGAGAAGGTGTAGAAATTACGGTGGATGCGTGGCATCAAGAAGACTGCTACAGCAGAGCTCTGTTAAAATAGTGACATTCTTCAGCTCTTAAAGAAGAAAATGTCAGCTTGATATAAAAGCAGATTTCAAGTTCTCATCCATTTAAATTTACCATGTTGAAGTCTTTTGTTCAAGCAAGAAGACACACCACTTTAACCATTAGGGCACAGAATCACTGGGGCCCTTGCTCAAGTATCCAATCCCTTGCTTAAAGCCAGGTCAACACTAAATTCAGCCCCAGCTGCTCAGGGCCTTGACCAGTCAGGTCTCAAAGTCTACGAGGATGGAAGTGCCACAACCTTCCTGGGCAGAAAACCTCTTCCAGTGCTTGAGCATCCTTCTGGTAAAAATGCTTTCTTTGTGATTGGTCAGAGCCTCCCCTCCTAATTTCTGACCATTCTTTCTCATCCTCCCATTATGCATCATTGTAAAGAGCCTGACTCCTTATTTTCAATAGTCTTATCATAGGTACTGGGAGGTTTTTAGCAGCAAAACAGCCTTCTCTTTTCCAAGCTGAACAAACCCAGTTCCCTCAGCCTTCCCTTGTACCTTGTGTTCCAGCCCATCACCATCTTGGTGGCGCTCAGCTCGCTGCAGTTTATCAATGCCTTTTTTAGCACAGAGGGAATTCCAAACTCATTGTGGTATTCCAGCTGTGATCTAACAAATGCTGAGTAAAGGGGAACGGTCACTTTCCTTGATCAACTCACTATGTTCTGCTTAATACAGTCCAACTTGCTGTTATCTTTACCTGCTGCCAGGGAGCACTGCTGACCCATATTTAGGTTGCTGTCTATCAGGATACCCAGGTCCTATTCAGCAGAGCTGCTAACCAGCTAGGCAATGTCCAGAGATGTTGGTTGATGCAGGTGATGCATAATGATGCAGAGAGTTGTTTCATCCCAGGTACAGGACTTTGCATTTTACCTTTTTGAATTGCATAAATTTTGTGTCTACCTATTTCTATAGTCAGTTCTGGTCCCTCTGAATGGCTGCCTTGTCCTTTAGTGTATCATCTGCTCCAGCAGTCTCGTGTCATCCAAGCTACTGGTGAAGAAACAAAGCAGGAGGGTTCACAGGATAGACCCTGGAGGAAATCCTTTTGCAACTGAATTTGCCATAAAGACCATTAACCACTACCTTAATGACCCAGGCAGTTTTTCACTAGTCCTATCATGCATCCACCCCAAAAATGAGGTTCCATCTTGGATACCATGGAAGGTGGTGTCAAAATGGCCTTGCTAAAGTCAAGACAGATATCATACACAGCTCTTTGCCTATCCACACATCTAGTTATTTTATTGTAGAATGCGAACAGGGCTGTAAAGCCTAATTTACTTTTGGTAAATCTATATTCACTACTCAGTCACCTGCTGATGAGCTTAATTCTTTGACTCCTGACCATCCATGTAAGCATAGACATTACCATGTATTTGGAACTAGTATTCATTATATACCGTGAGAATACTTAATGGGATCAGTAGGTTCTAAAGGGAAAAAAAGTCATAGTAGAAGTATAGAATAATTCAGGTTAAGCAAAACCACCAGAAATCATCTAGTGGAACCCTGCCCTCCCATACTAAAGCAGGGTCAACCTCAATGTTCGATCAGGTTTCTCAGAGCTTTGTCCAGATAAATTGTGAACACTTACAGGGATGGAGACTCCACAACTTTCACAGGCAGCCTGTTTCAGAGTTTACCCCCTCTCACTGTGAAAGAATATTTTTTTTCTTATAACCAATTGGAATTTTGCTTACTGCAACTTGTGATCATTGTCTTTTGTCAATACAGTTTATTATAAAATGGCCAACAGCTAGGTAATAAAAAATGCTGAACACAGGCTCATGTAGGAAGCTGAATTTTGATTTCTGCTGCTGGGACTACTGCAGTTTTATGGAAATACATGTATTCTAGTCTTGGAACTCTGTTTGAATGTTACAATTGATTTTATATCAGATCCTTTTGATCTTAACTCCCTCAGTCTGGAGTTTGGGCAATGGAGTTCTGTAGAATATATCATAGAATAATGAAATCATATAATAGTTCAAGTTGGAAGGGACCTTCAAAGGTCATCTAGTCCAACCCCATCTGTCATAAGCAAAGACATCTTCAACTAGATCAGGTTTCTCAGATCTCCATCCAACCTGACTGAATGTTTCCAGGGATTGGGCACCTACCACCTCTCTGGGCCACCTGTTCCAGAGTTTCAGCATCCTTCCATTGTTTCACCACCCATATCCATTTGAAATGACAAAAGTATGAAAATAATTTTCATGGTTGTTTGGAAACATTAATTATAATTCTCTTCCATTAGATACACAACATCATTTTCATGAAGTGGTTTTACTTCTTTTCTTTCCTCTCTTGTGTTTGGGTTATGTTTGTCATTCTACAAGCCCATCCTGATCACTCTTCATCTCAAAGAGGGTAGAAATCCTTGTCAGTTTATCTGAAAAAAATTATTGACCTTTCTGTTTCTGTTTCTGTTCCCAATTCAAGCTATGGATCATTATTTAATATAGCTTTATTTTGTACTGGAAAATATCATCCATCTGTCTGAATGGGGGAAAAGGACCTGACAGTCCAAACATCTGAACAGTTTTAATCTCAAATCACTTATTAAGATCCCATAACACCATCATCTGTCCCAATCAATATGCAAGTTGACAGCTATACAGCATTTAAGATATTTCTCAGTGACCTGCTTTGTTTTGTCCATCTCTACAACTGAAATGCTTTGTGTAGTGGTCAGATTTTGCTGTAAATATGATCAGAAGTGATAATTTCACCAGTTCAACCCTACTGGAACAAATTTCCCAGACATACTAATGTTTTACTGATGCAATTCTTAGCCCAGTGTTATTACAGACTGTCTTTCAGGGCTTGGCTTCACAGTTTGTGAACTTCTACTAAAAAAATTAATCAAACTAGATTTTCTTTCCTACTTATGCTTGTATATATTTCAGCCCATTTGCTCTGACTGCAATACAGCCATTAAGACTGTTAGATAAACCCTTCATTCTCTACAGAATTTAGTAAACTGATTGCATTCCTTGATACAAATTTCTAGACCTTCCACTAGCTAATATTTAAACAAAAAAGTGGAGCCATTTCTTACCCTCGACAACCCATAACAAACAAATGATAGGTCATCCTGACATTGTATACCTCCATTAGAAAAGATAAATTGTTCCAGAGTATTGTGTGGAGGGTCTGCTTCTACTCTTGACTATTTTACACCAGTGGAATTGGCTACAGACTTTACTATCACTTCTTGTAATCTCTCTTCAGTACATATGATAGAAGTCATAAATATTACTGCAGTGTCAGAGGTTATTGCCTAATCTCTGTCCAAATAGATATGTCTGCCAGTCTTTTCCTTCAGAGTGGTTATGTTTTAGCAACCAATTTCTAAATTTAATTTCTAACTGGCTAACCAACCAAATTATTTAAATGGCATAAATTCTTATTTTCTGTGATATTTGACCATTTATCTGTTGCCTAACTTTAAAGTATTTGCTTTTTGTCAAAACTCTTGTTTACTTAAATCACTGGCTGTTGCCATACAGCTGTTTGCTCTTGTTTGTGCTGTTTCTAAATTGTATGGTGCAGTTTCAAAGAGTATTTTTTGTCTGGCAGAAGTTTCCCATTAAAGCAATAGGAAAAATGTCACGGTCTACTATGTATTGATATTATGAGGGCTGAGAAATGAAAGATGCTTTTTTTGCCTTTGTAATAGTTTTAAAATCTAGGTTTTATGAATACTGATCTCATCCTGTTTTGGTACACAAAATATAGTGCCTCGTATTTCTCTAGTAAACCTGTTAAAGGTAGGAAGTGCTGAGGCCTGAGCAACAGGCCCTGAGCCAAAGTTGGCCTCTAGATGAACCCACCAATAACGTTATATATGTATATATTTAGTATCCAATCATCAGCAAAATATGCATGATCATAAGTGAAAGATGTAGCTCTGACAGAATTTAATCATTACTGAGGGTACAGTGCACCCTTCCTTGCTCAGAGGCAGGCGGCCAAGGCCGTGACGCCAGCCATGCGGCCTTGTTTGCGAACGGGTGGTTGACCTCCAGCAGATAAAGGAAACTCCCTCGGCTGCTCCCTGAGCCCTGGCCAGGCCTCTGTGGGGCCTGAGGGAGGGTGAAACCAGAGGTTTCCACATTTGAAACGAAGTGAGCTTGTCTGTGTAACAGTATCAAAGCTGGGCCCTCTTGCAGCGACTCTGGGGCCCTCAGGGACGAGGGGCCGCCCCATGCAGGGTCTCCCAATGGCCGGGGGAGGCTCTGCAAACGCCAGCCCCACACCGCCGAGCTGGGTGATGGCAACGTACCAGGGCAACGGGGGACGTAGCTTTCTTAACTACTGTCGCTGACCTTGAATAGTAATGATCAGGTGCATTGCCTTGTTTTGTTTTATTCTTGCTATATTCTTCTTCTATTATTCTATTCTGCTTCACTTACTATTCTATTGCTTCAAATGTAAGTAAAGATAAACTCACTTCTTTAACTAGGTGTCTGTTTCCTTTGTGCTGACCCCGTCTATTGGCAGAACAAGATAAGAGTCTCTGTGTTTTCAAATAAAAATTACACAACTCTTAGTATCTTTGCCACTCACTTCCTAGTTCTCCTAACTGGGGTGTGGACAGAATTTAGCTCTTGAGTTTCAATTGCATTTGTAATCCAACCGTTTCTTTTATGCGCACCCAATTTTACAGTGTTAAGAACAGCTATTGTTCCTCTTTAATATTTCTCCTGACACATGCCAGCAAAGGAACCATCTGTGCTACTTGTACTTGCCGGTTCAGAGCAATAGTAACTAGTGAGCTTTATTATCAGAAGTCATTTTTTGACAAAATTCTGTCTTCATTAGTTTTACTTTCAGAAAACCTTTCACCCAGTTTGAACCCGGCAAACTAATAATCACATAGTGTGTCTGACAGGGAAAGATTGTCATGTGTCTATCACAAGTATATATGCTACTGAAATGTGTACTTACATACTGGTTTTACTGATGAGGGAATTTTACCTGTCTTACATAAATGCAAAGGACAAGAAGAAATGTCAAATATTTCTTTCTCTTCTATTTTAGTTGTTTAAATGCAGACTAAAACCCAGGCAAATATCAGTCTAAGTACTATATCTCTGTAGCCCCAGCTGGCTAGCTGGAAGGAGTAGACAGACTGACTGATAGCTAACCTGATTTCTTTCTTGTCATTTGGCAGCATGTAGTTTGGAAGTGAAATAACTGTAAATTTTTATACTGTAATTTTGAAGAGATTCTTCAAGGACACACCTACCAGCTGCGCTTGCCTGCCTTATGCAGGATCAGCGCCTTGAGGAAGCTCAGACCAAATACACTCTGCCTTACATTATGATCCAGAAGGAAAAATTTGGATTTATCTTCCAGCTATATAAACTTCTAGAAGTGAAAACAGGAAAAGAGCATTACACTTTTGGTACCTTGGTACCCGTTCTTCTCTCTGCTTGCAGAATCCCCTAACCTAAGTATCAGGGACTATTAGAGGAAGGTGGAATCGGATAGAACAGGCTTCGTCAGCTCATTTTGTATTGTAGCCCCTCTGTCTCCAAGACAGTAGAAAAGCTAGAGTTTTATAAACTCTTATTAGTAGCGGAAGGATCTCTTACAACAATATACTTGGAATTTCTGTGATAAGGCCAAAAGGAAGACTGAAAAAAGTTGCACAATATTCCCATGATACTTAAAGGAAAGCTCTCACTGTCATATCATGCACAAAAGGTACTGTCTCCTGGGTGTGCTGGCAATTATCTGATCTCAGAAACTGGGAGAAAATTAAAGAACTGCAGAAAAAAGCAGTTTACTACTGGGGCATGAATGATGTAGAGAAGTGGCCATTGCAAGAATGGTCTTCCCAGAAAGTATTTCTTCCTATACCAGTTAAGGGTCTCTGCTTCAACAGTTTTCAATTGTTCTGCCTGCTCACACAGCCAGAGCTATTTCTGCTATATTTCTTCTATATTTCTTCACTCATCTGAAAGAAATGCTCTTTCTCCTAAATACAGGGTTCCAGTTTAGCTACAGTGACTTGGGGAATTTAACTGTGATTCTGTTCTGACTCGTTTCTCACTTGTTCTTCACGTGTTAAAAAAGAACCACAGGGAGAATATAAGCTAGCAATTTGTACAGTTAGTTCAGTCCATGACAACACAGTATGTGACGAAACCTAAGTGCTTTCTCCCTTCCCTGCCTCTGTGTCATAGCTGTCCAGCTCTGCTGCAAGTAATTGCCCTCAAAATGCCGCTCAAATTGATGTGACAAACTTCAGATTGTGGTCAGCCACAGCAGTGGCTTGTCGTGTCACAGGGCCCATTTATGTCAAGTAGAGAACTATGTTCAGAAATGGGATTTCAACCTGGAATTATTCTCTAGGTGAACACACCTTATGTGAGGCTCATGGGGTTATATTAACCTTCCTACCCAAATTACCACAACAGGGACAACGACACCTCTGTTCGGACGCTACAGAACGGAGGACAGACTACATTTTGGGTGATATTAACATATTGCTGTAATAACTGTTACAAACGAACTTGAATAGAATATTCAATGGAAAGGATAGGAGAATAAGAAACATATTAAAGAGAAAAACTGTACTTGGTTTCCCCTCATAAGAAGAAGTAACTTTCCCTATCACAGAAGCATATATCTTGCTAAATTTCATATTTAAACTGATAGAGTAGTCTATCTAGCAATCATTCACACTTCTTCATGTCTTTTTCTTGATAACCTCTCTGTGAGAGAAGAAAAGTGTTGCTATTGCAGAGAGGGAACTGGGGCATTATGAACATGTGCCTGGTTCAAGATCACACTTAGTGTCTTGTTCAGAGTGCTTGAAGTCATTGCCTGTGATATAATCCATTACTGAGGCAAGGAGGCTATGGTAGTGGCATTAGTACTTAAAATTTCCTGTTGTTTTAAAATTTCTGGGGTATTTTAGATTTTGTATTCATTTATGTGAGGCCTCATGCAATAGGAAACTTCAAAGACTTGAATTTTCTGGCTGAAAATATACAGCTAAATGACTATGTATTTGTTAGAGTTAACTATTAAATATCTGAACCTTTTTCTCAAAATTATTCCTATCAAGTCTATTTATGCCTCCCTCCTTTGCAGATGATGGCAAAAGAGAGACCTTTTCCTTTGGTTATCCTGTGATAATCCAAGACAGATGCGAAAAAAAAAACAGCAGATTCCACTTGCAGCCTGTGTACTAATTTTAAAAATGTAGGGGAAAAAAGCAACAGCAGAAAGTGTTTTCAGGAATCCTCGATTCCTCTAAATAACAGTGTATATTCACAAACCTCATCTCCAAATACAGTATGTTAAATTTATTACTGTGTGATTTATTCCTTTACAACACTTCAGAACATTTAAAAGTTTGCAGGACATATTGATGGATGTGTATCTCTGAGATGCTGTCTGTCTCAAAAAGTAGCATCTGTGAAGATCACTGGCTTTTTTCACTGAATGGGAGTGAAGAAATAAATTAACTATGTTGGTTAGATGGGATTTATTGATGTGCCAAAGGACCGCTTCAAATCTCCTTTTCATACATGATTTAAAATACAAATATATGTGTGTTTTTAAAGCAGCAAGGGGAAGTTGGCCTTTTTCCTTTTTGGCATGAGTGGAAAGGCAAATCAGTTTTTGCTTATTTGGAAACCCAGAAAAATCTCAATGTTGTCAAACTCAATGAAAAGTAGAAGCCCAATTCTTGCTTGTGGTAAAAGCAAAGAACTTCTGCTCACACGTCACTACTATGGATAACACCAAGCACGCGGGTTAAATGTGTTAAAACAAGATGGAACTAACTGAAAAATAACTCCTGCATAAGAGTCTTTATCTTTTTTTTATTTAAAACCAACACTGGCCACTGAAACAGTGTCTTATGTAAAATTAAGGTGAGTGCTTTCAGCTTTAGAGGACTACTGTGAGGTGGAATGTAAAAATATTCTACATGTTGCTTGAGTTCTCCGAGGTCTGTCTCTCTTTCATTTCAGTTTCTTGGTTTTTTATGGTTCCCCGAACAATGCCTTATTTTAGACATATTAGTCTTCCTGGCATACAGATGCAGATAAATATAGCTATACCTCGATTTTACTTTCCTACCTTACTGACAAATGGACTTTGTTGGAAGAAATGTATTGGTTTACATCCAAATAAACAGGGATTTTTGAAGCTATGCAATGTGGGGAGGTTTTGTGAACCTGAAAGAGCCAGGAACTGCCGATTATTCATTTCCATGGGACTCCTACTTCAGACAAGATGTGAAGGTTAATCCATTATGAAACTTTTTTCTCCTTGCTTTTCTAAACAGTATCTGAAGATTAAAACGATGATTGGTAACTCATTTTGTGTGGGTAGTAGAGGAGGAGAATTTTTTTAAGTCAAGTATAAACTCCTACATATAGTGTTATTAGGAAGGTTAAATACATGGTGACTTTCCAAGTACAAGTAACTGAAAGAAGGAAAATGGAATGTCATTTCAGAATCTGAATTCTGCTTTCATTTAAGGGAGTGAGGTTATTCGAAGTCATAAAACAAGAAGAAACTTGCTTTTCAGCTTCTTGGAAAAGATCATTTGCTCTCAAAACAAGCCCATCTTTTAACTGTGTATCAGGCTTTTACCTTTGCCATATTAAGGCAGAACAATTGCCTCATGCTTGCCTTGCTCATCAGTTTGTCTTGAGGCTGCCGTGCAACAGGCTGAATTTCCAGTGAGGGCTACTCTTCATTTCCCTGAAGGAAAGACTTGCCAACCACCACGGCTGCTCCCTATATGCACGGCTGCATACACCAAATTGCCCTAACACTCTAGGGACAGCTATCCCAATGAATTGTCTGTTAAAAAAAAAAAAAAAAAAGCCTTTCTTGTCCTCAAAGGAAAAGGAAGCCAGGATTTTCTTGCTGTTTTTCATGGACAGCAGTCTTTCAGCATGTATCCAGAAATGACTGTGACTTGCACATGATACATGCTTTCATTATGCTTCCAGCAGAAATAATACCATCACATCTGTCAAAAACTCAAATGCATACAGACGTCCACAGTGATACAGACTAGCTGATGATTAAGATAAAAAAAAAGTATCTTATCTTTTTTTTTTTCTTAATTTCTGATTGTCCTTCACAGGATTGATTTCAAATGGATAAAACCTTAACGATAGCCTATATTTGCATGTTTTCTGAACACATAAAAAAGACCATTAGGTAGATGTTATACTCGAGTATTTAAAAAAAATAAAGTATTCCATAGACTTCTGCTGGAATTGGAGAAGATGGGGAAGTTACATGTTTTAAATTTAAATTTATCTCTGAAGATGATTGTGAAATTTTATGGGCTTTGGCTTGCATAGAGATGTTTTTCTGTCTGATTATTTAGCATAATATATAGCTTAATTAATCAGTCGTTGTCAAATTAGGTACCTGAAATTCTGTTAATATTTGAGCTACAACCTCATGAGCCAAAATAAACATACCTTATATCTAGATACAAATACAAAGTGAGAGTGTTTATGCAGAACAGTTTAATATATCACCTAATTATACTATCACATTAGCTTAACATTTATGTAAATTTTGCAGGCTTTAGAGGAACTATGTTTTGCTTTTCCCAAAGCAGGATCCCACTTGGCTTCAATGCAAACATAAACCAAAATTCACACTTTCATTTTGTCGAAATTTCATAGAGAAGTGTTAAAAAATGCAGAGTATTTGTGTTTTTGGTTTCCCATGGCAATGCAATCTGTTACCTAATCTCCACGTTTGGGAACAAATAGAAGACCAGCAGGCACATACAAATAGATTGTTCAAAGTATCTGAAGGGCATTTTGAAGTAGGAATGACATTCTTCTCTATCTCAAGACAATTAATTTTCTTTGTAAGCTGACATGTTCAGAACCTTCCTGGGGAGAGAGTGTGATGGACTGTGACATGAGGCTAGGGTCCTTTCGGCAGCCCGTATTCTACAACAATTTCACAACGAGGGAAACCAGCCTTTTGGACTAAATATTTGAAAATGTGGTTTGCAACTTAGGGAAGCCTTAGGAAACATAGTTGCCACATCATCAAACTGATAGTGTTGTGGTAGGTTTGGAATAAAACAAAGCAAATGCACCTGTGTCTGTGTTGCTGGCTTAGAGGCTTCGTACAAGCCCAGTATTTGTGGTTTAGGTGGAAGCCATTTCACCGTGTTACTGTTTCTAATACCAGAAGCAGTTGCATGCCAAGAACAGAGGGAAAACTGTAGTTTTGCTGAGAAGTTGGGTAGACCAATGGTTTGAGAATAGTTTATTCTGCTGAGTTAATTTTCACTTGAGCCTGGTCAGTGTGTTCCTTGTTCATAAAGCATTATCCTAAATGAGCTAGCCATTCTTTGTCCAGCAATGGCTTTTCATTATGAACTTCTGACCTAATTAGTTCCGATGTTACATACCTTTTTCATGTTTTCTGTGGCCTATACTGCTGTATTACTAAGTTAACTTACACGAATAATTACCCTACTTTGCTCCTATTATCTTTGTCATGTTTGGGTGGAAAATCTCAAGTAGAGTGGCAGAAGCAGCCTGTTCTGCAGAAATTATAGCACTGCACTCAACTATAGTAGCATAATAAAGTGTTTCAGAGCAACCTGCCAAAGTCTTTAACTTCTGTTCTTAAGTCTAGTAGGTCTGTTGCAGCAGTAAATTTCAGAGAAACAAACTACATTTTCTTTTTCTCTTTGCAGAGATGTCCAGCCAGCTAGTGACTTATTGTCTCCCAAGTTGTCTCAATGGTTTCTGTTAAGATTGTCTTGATTTTTTTCCTGAGTTTCAGAAGCTTGATCTGTCAAAGTTTTGAATTTAATTTTGAATTTTTAAAAAATTACATAAATTCAAGACCATTTGTGGCAGTTGCACAAAAGAAATCACAAATTGAAAAATAGGTTCACAAAAATCATTGTTTTTCAAGAAAAAAAAGCCTTGATGATTCTCCTCTATTGAATAAGCACATTTTGCAGGAAACAGGGAAATGATAGTATGTGCAGCACGTCAAAGGCAATGGATTATCTGGGAAAATTTTTTCATGAACATTTTAAGGGAACCAATGCTGATAAAAAAATACAAAGTAAGGGGTCAAATCTCCTTTTGTGAAAGGACAAAACCTGAACTGACAAAAAGTATGAGCAGGTCGAGTTGTAGTCCTGGAGTTTATGCCAGATACAAACATATTTTCTCAAGTGTATTCAGCTGAGTTTCAGGCTGGTTTCTGGGGTCAGTACAATTATTTGTGTTGATGGGGATCTGAACCTGGAAAACCTCATTTGAAAGCACAGATGGTTTTTTATGGTTGCAGTCTGCATCCAGTGTACTACACTGAATCAACTCTAATTGACAAGAGAAGGCTGATGCACCTTAATGAGTGTTTGCTGTTGCCAGAAGGAGTTTTCCAACTCTTGATTAAATTATGTTTAGGTGAAACTGCTGCTCATGATAACAGATGCTGGTTTTCACCAGAGCTGACACACTGATCCATAGCTATAGCATCGCCTTGTCTACTTGGAAGAGGCGTCATTTAAAAAATACACGTAAATATGTATAGATGTTCAATTTAATGCTGAACTTTTTATTGGCATTCAGAGGGTAATAGCATAACCTTTTGTAATGGGCAAAGAAACAGAATATGAAATATCTTCCAGAGAGGGAAGAATGAAAGTATTTCCTTTTTTATCGATCCCTCCTTTTGGTGAATTCCCATGAACAACAAGAACTGGGAGGTGCCTCTGGTATAAAATTCTCTTACAGCTGTGACACAAGGAAACAGCACTGGAACAGTGTGATGCTGTATGGCCTGTGTGAATCAATTTTCCCTTCCCTCTGCTTCTGTTCATGCTCACTAGAAGAGAGGAGTTGATCCAGCTGTTTATTTTGGAGCCAAATATAGAGCTGCATATAACCAAAACCATCAAAGGGGATTTCCAATACAAATTTGGAAGTTCAACAACTCTTCCTCTTTAGGAAATTAGGGTTTTGATGACTAGTTGAATGAAAACATATCTAAAAATTATAACCCCTTTATTCCATGGTGTACTGGGAGAAGTTTGACAGAAAACATATACTTGTTCAGTGACTCAGTATGTCTTTTCTGCTTATTTAGATACAACTATTTTCTTAGGTGGTTTTTGTTTTGTTTTGTTTCCTGAAGCCTGTGAACAATGAAGACAACACACTCACTGAAAATTTGAAAGAACATGAAATTTATATATTTTATTATATAAAAGAATCTCAGAATGAAAAATATTGCCTGGAATAAACACCGATAGCATAGTAAAGCAAAATTACAGGATATTTCTGTAATACGCATCCCTAGTATGTTGCTCTACCTTAACACACCACAATTAATCTATTCTTTTAGATTAAAAAACATATGCTTGTGTGTCATTGTGAACTTTTAGTGTACATGAAAAGTCTACTTGATCATATAATTCTCCATTTTCTAAAAAATATTTAGGGATTTCTACCTATAGTGTTATTTAGCATATAGCTTGATTTTCAAAGCTGACTATTGGCATTTTTACTTTTTACCTAATCTTCAGAAATGAAAGTAGTGAGTACTAAACAGAAGCAAAAAAATTTAAAAATTTTAAAAAGGGAAACAATAAAAGAAAAAAACCAAATACCTATAGCCACATAACAAGCACTACTGACAAATAGAACACAAAAATTATTTATACTGACTTTGTTTTTAATTCCAAAATAAAATAACAATAGATGCAATCACTGCTAAATAATTTAAATAGAAATATTCACTAAGGGCATTGCAAGCCCAACAGTAATATTGTCTAATATATATAATGATTGTGCAAAAAAATAATAATTATGTCTCCTGGTGTAAGAGCAATTTCTGCTTCAGTAGACTGTTTACATTGAAGAACTCACTATATGAGCACTACTGTGCTATTATCTCTTAATTTAGTTATCATAGATTTAAAACCTAATTCCAGCACAAATATACAGAAATAATGTAATCCATAAAATACATTGTCCCGGTTAAAGAGCAGATATGGATTCCTTAGGTAATTCTTTTGTGCAGGAGTAAATTTTTTAAATGAAAATCTGTTCAGCAAGCACGTTTCTGTAATCTCCTCAGCACATATATCCTGATCTGGCATGCAGGCGAGTAAGACTGTGTGTGAAGCAGAAGACATAACCTCTTTGCACTTTTAAACCAACAGTGGGGTAGGAGAGAAGTTCTGCAGCAAAAGTTAATGTTGTTAAACATGCAAACCAAGATGTTCAGTCACAGTCTCTGAAATCTTCCTGCCATGCTGAGGGACAAATGGAGGCAAAAAAGAAAAGCCGCAATGCATGGTTGAGAAAATGAACTAGGATCAGATTTACTGGGAACAGGGACCACCATCACCCCCACCCCCCAACTGTAGAAACAAAGAGAGCCTGTGCAAGAATAAAGACTTTATATAAACCGAAGTGAAAACCAACTGCTAATACTTAAGATCAAAAATCTTACAGGAGGCTTTTTTTAGGGGGAAAAAAAGAATGGAAGAAAAACATCAGACATGAAAGAAACCACCATTTGAGATGATAGGTTTCCAGGGATTAAATCAAAAGCATTCTTTTAACTTTTAGTAAAAAAGGTGGTCCAAAGTATGACATTTTTGCATGTGACAATAGAAGCTATTTGAAGACACCATATCAGAAGCTCTCATCAGATGCATGCTGCCTATCCTAAAATATAAAATTGGGATAGCTAAACTGAAGGCAAAGGGAAGTTATTAAGAACAAGGCTGCCTTGATAAAGTTGAAGACCTGTCCAACTGAAAGTATCAGACAAGGTCACAAGCACTGGCAGGTTAAATGTGAAAGTATGCCAAAGTAGATTTTGAGAAAAAAACTTGCAAAGACATAAAAAGTAATAATAAATTCTTTTTCAAACACATCAGGAGCAGAAAGCTTGCCAGAGAAGCATGAGAGCCAATAGATAAGGAAGGCATAAAAGCATTTGTCATGGGCAAACTTAGGGAAGTTTCCACGCTCCTTCTTTTTGGAGGAGGTGTTAGAGAATCTGTCACAAACTGAAGTGCCAGTGGAACAGATTATAGAACAAATTGACAGAATACTCAGACCACCAGGACTAGATGGCACCTACCCAAGTTCTAAAGAAATGCAACTGCAAAATGGCTGAACTACTAGCCAGAGTGTATAACTTCCCACTTAAAGCCAACTCAGTATAAGGTGGCAATGGGACAGGCAACATGACTTTCTAAAAAGGGATCCAGGATACAAAAGTACAGAGAAAGACCTAAGCTTTAAAACAGCTTCAGCATGATGACTATTTATCTAGCTCAGAGCTACCCTGCCTGGAAAACAGGCAACTGACACACCACCATACAGAAAAAAAAAAAGCATGTTACAGAAAGCATTGAAAGTTGTTCACCATCTTTTCTAGTGCTTGAATGAGGAAACATCAAATTAACCAGCTAGGGGCAGATTCAAAAGAGCAACAAGTGATTCTCCAAACAATGTTTACTTAAGTTATGAAGTCTTGTGAACAGATTTGGTAGAGATTTTCACTAGTTGGAACATCCTCAGATGAGAACAAAGAGAAAGATCCGAGGTTAGGAGACAATGATTTACAGAAAAAGATTGAGATCCTGTTGTCTTAAATAAAAAGGAGACCACTGAAGGAGGACATAGGTTTTCAAGTACCTGAAAGGCTATTGCACAGTTAAGGAACTGTTCTCCACGTCCTTCTAGGACAAAAAGGAATAGGCTTCAGTCTGCAAACTAGTTAATAGCAGGAATAAATTTCTAATGGCAGGGAAGCACTAGAAGAGATTCCCTTCAAGCCCAGCAGAGCCTCTACCCTTGGAAGGCTTTCACAGAACTGACAGTAATCTTGGGTGATGCTATAGTGTTATGAGGGTGGTCTATATGGCTTATTAAGGTATATTCTAACCTTGTATCTGTTCTGTTGCTATTTTCCTCTCCTTAAAGTAAAAAAAAAAAAATAGTCTCTCCTTTTACTTTGGCTCTTGATGACTGTTCTTTCATGCTTCCTATCCATTTATCTAAGTCGGTGTAGTACATTGTAACGCATTTCTTCCCAGATCTGAAAAATTATGTGTGATGTGTGAACATTCTGTAAGATGACTGTTATCCAGGACTAACAACAGGTGCAATTTCTGCAATCTAAACCATGCTAAGAGGAGCACCGAAAAAGGGATCCTGCAAACCAATTTAAACACTAGGGAGGTATGTGCTAGTCAGATGAATGGTTTGGCTGGCTAACTGTTGTATTATTACACAATAATTTGCATGCTTTGATAAAACAGTCCTAGTATTTCCATGCAAAAAATCCCCAAACCAAAGTGCAGTATATCAATCAAATTGCAGTATATTGGTTATATTTTATCTGTTTTCTTACCCCAAGACTTCTATTTCTGCACCAAGCAATCTCCATGTGGTGTGCTAAAGCAATGAGCACATGCTTTAATACACTAGGTCTGATGTAGTTTCAGAAATCAGGTTATACCGTAAGAACATTTTTAACTAAGCATTTAAAATTTTGGGCTGAGATTTTTAAACTTTTTTTTTAAATGCCAAAAATGTTTCTTAATTTAGGCCCCTAAAAAAAATGGATTTACTTTCCAATATCTTGGGTTTGACAGACAGTAGAAGACACCCATAGCATCTGTGGGTGTTGGCAGTGAAGCCAGACCAGGCACTTCTAATCTAGGTGTCTAAATACGGATTTCACTGCCTCTCTTGAGGCATCCAAATTTGAAAATGGTTGGCTGCAAGCCCCGCTGAAGGGGCTCACGCCACTTTCTACATGGTCTTTGTGCCGAGGTTCTAGTAGCAATTGTTTTAACTGGAAAGAGTTTAGTTTTCATTTTTCTGAGAGAAAACTGGACAGTCCCAATTATGGAAACAAATCTTCAGCATAAAACTTAAAAAAAAATAACACCAACAGAAATTCTCCTGGGGAAGTCAGAGTCAGGGCAAAACTAGCTTTTCCAGAAGAGCTGACAGTTGTTTACATTTTAATGTGGAGGAATCCAGCAAGTCTGCAAGTTTATTTTTAGTAGTTGTAAACTGAGTTATTTAACTCCTTTTTTTCTGTGACTGGAGCTGAGACATAAAAATGATTAATACAATGACAAACTGCTGCCCGACCTCACACTAGAGTTTGGATGGTGATGAATATTGTGTTAATCAGAAAGCAGTAGGATTCTTTCACGTTATATTTGTTGTGGTACCTCATCTAAATATTTGCAATCTGACAGCTTCTGTGCTTAGGATAGTTCTGGTTGCCACAAAAGATACTGGGTCACTATCTCTGAGCAGGATGAACCTGCATCCTCTCTTGCAGAGCAAAACCAGCAAAGAAAATTTGGTTACCAGTGTCCTGGCTTCATCCCTGCTAGCACAAGTCCTGCCAGATGCAGCAATGAAAGCTGTGGCATTTGCTCTGTCAGGGGCTGTGAGTGAGCTAGCACAAGCCAAAAGCCATCTGAGCCTCACCGCAATAGGAAACATGAGGGACCTCCTCCGTTTAGTGTCACCAGTGGTGCAGAACTGCAGCTCCAGCTCTGCAGCATGGTGCCGGGGAAGTCACCCCAGGCAACGCAAGCTGCTCCCTGCTACCAGAAACCCACTGGCTCAACACTCCTACTCCGGCGTGCTTGACAGATAAAGGAGTTTGCTGCAGTAAATTCATTCCTTTTTAAATGTGAAGCACCTTTCTGTAAGATGGCAAGCTCATAAAGCCGGTGTAAAATTGGAATTGCCTCAATTAACAATCGATCCAGTTACAGGAACTCAGTTTGGGATCGTGTTTTCTAAAAGAGCAAGGCTGCTTTTTTCTCCAGAGTCACCATTAGGGACAGCATCCAGGAAACAGGACAGCGAGTGTCAAAATCATTCCACCAAGGGGTCAATTCAGAAAATTGTGTTAAACTAGGCATACAGGAATGAACATTTCTAAATTAGGCACAGTGAGGAAAATAAATACTCATTAGATTTCACTGTACTATCATGTGTCTGTGGTCAAAGAAATAGATCTAATCGAAAGATGAGAAGCAGTCACCTAACTTAAAATGGATGGCTAGTAGCTCCATGGTTTGGCTTCTGTTCATAACTAAGATGCAGACTTCTGCCCTTTTCTCTGGTACATTATTTGACCTTGGAGTCTGTTTCTACGTATGTCTCCAAAGCCATGCAATTTAATTAGCTAGCCTCCAAGGGGGCTGGAACAATATTATAAAATATTTGCAGATGCTTTTGATCTGGGAGGCACAGCAGAAAGGCAAGGCAGTATTCACATGGGTTTTGAAGAGAATTACAAGCAATCTTTTTGTTTGGTTTTAAACTGAAAGCTAGATTGCATTACAAGGCATTGAGCTATGCTGGCAGAAAGCACAGAAAAATATCTAGCGTGTTTGGTGACTGAAACCTTTACTGACACTGTCTCCTTACAAGTCTCGTACATTTCTCACTGTTATAATGCAATCTATTCGAAGTTTGGAGACAGAAATGCATTTGAAACCATGCTTAGGTTTGTATAAAACCTCTAATGTGCTACTGGTTCTGTATGGATAATGACATAAGGATGCTGGGTGGAATCTTGCATGGCATACCTTATTGGCCTACTAAAGGCAAGGAGGACAACTTCTATAGATCTGGTATTGCAGTCATTTTCTTATCTCACTAACACAAATTCCTTATTGGTGAGACCCATATCAGTCATGTTATTCCTGAATTACTGCTCTGTGAAAGCAGTTAATATTAACAGGCTACTATTATCTGTATTTTTTGCTAAAACACATGCATTCTGAATAACAAAAGAGTAAGCAAACTGCCTTTAAGGATCAAATGCTAAGCCACTGTGTCATGTGCTGTTTGGACAAGGAAATATCCAGTATTTTCAGAGAGGTTCTTTGTCTTTGAACTTAACAGTGAGATGTGGAAGGAAAGTGAAGAAATCTGGGTTAAGATTGTCGGTAGAAGTTGGGGCTTTTTTCTTTCTCTGTTTAACCAAACACACACCACCGCCTGACTTGCTTGGAATTGCCAACAGCTAAGAGATGAACATTTCAACATATTCTGACAGGTATTAGCAGCACCTCTCAGTATAAACATTGTCAGGCCACTGTCTTTGAACAGTCCTCTTAGTCCCAGACTCTTGTCTATTGCCCCATGCGAGTGGGTTTCTACAGATCTTGGATTGGCAGTGACCTAAATATGTACCTTCCCACAGCTGAAGGAAGGGGGATGATGGATATGAACTTTGAACTTAGAAAAAGATGTACCTGGTAATATTCAATTACCTGCCCAAAACAACAGTCAATTCAACAGAAACCTGATGGATCGGGTCATGATAGATCATACACGTCCATGTAAATCAAAGCATCTCACATCTGGTCTAACAGAAAGATGGCACGCTTGGCTCAAAGTGTTAGAAAACTGATCTTATTTAGTGAAAAGGCCTCACATCACAAAGTCTAATTATTGAGAGTTTAGAGAAGGGAAGAAGGATTGCATGTTGGGGTAGCAAGGGACAGAACTTTTAATGGGAAAGACAGGTTGCTATATGCATCACCAAGTTTAAGTTATAGCAAGTGTAATTCTGTACCTGGTTTAGTACTTTGTTCCCAAATAAATTTCAAAAAATAGGTGTGTTGCAGAATGGATTTAATAATGTTCTCACTTCCAGTCAAAGGACATATGCAAAGATGTCTTCTCCCTGAGAAGAAATGTGCAAAATGTTTCACTTTGTAATGATTATTATGATACCACTGATCTGACCACACAGGTCATCACAGTCAGAAAACTTTCTTTGTAGCTTTTAGGAAACTTTCTAATTGAAATATTTCATGTCTGTTTTCTTTACTGGAGGTTAAATAAAGTCTTTGTATTCAGGCAAGTGTTTATACATCAGATGCAGAAAAATAGTACTCCCAAATGATTGAGGTGTGTTTTCTTTAGAAAAGGGCAAAGAGGACACTGTTTATGGGAGCTATACATAGTAAAACTATCTGTTTAAGCTGAGAAGAGTCCCATGGTCTCCCTAACATACTAATAATGGGTGAAAAATAGTAAGATATTAAGTTCTAAAAATAATCTGGCAGACGGAATCTGCAATTTAAATTAGTTTGATCCTGTAATGAAAAAATGACAGTGCCAACTCCCAAATGCAAAGCTGCCGTTCCTGGTAGAGAAACCACTCGTCTGAGGCTAACCTAGGCAGCAGTGAAAGATACTCATTGTTTGGAATGCAAATTTAGCAGAACAATAAAAAGAGAACATTACCATGTAAGTGCACAATTTAGGTTTCTCAAGTGACTCTTTATATTGCAAGAGAATGAGAAACAAATTACTAGAATATGGATAAACTTTCTCATCGGGCAGGCTATCTTAATCCCACAGAAAATATTATAAATGTACAAGATAAGAGCTATCAAACTAATTCTGTACTCTTTTCATAAAAAGCACCACCCTCTGCATTCATAACTGTGTAATGTCTAATCATTGTCTTTTATAACTCATGCTTTTAAGATGAAATCACTTGAGCTGTAAAAAGGTGCAAGATCAACCCTCTGCTACTCAGCGCACAGCTTGTCCCTTGTTAAAATACAGAGTATAAACATTCAGAAGATGGTAGTGAAGACTTATTTAAACACACATTCACCTTTTGGAAGAGGGGAAAGGAAGCAATTTCAGAAAATTTGCTATGAGAAGTGCTAATTTTTAATACCCCTCTGTTCCAAAGCCTAAATATCCTTAGCAGGGAAACAACAGTCGAAATGAGGAAGCAGGGTTATTATTGCATGTGTTTGACTTGCTGGTTAGAGAAGTGTGTAAGACAAAATGGAATACAAAAGAGGACCAGGTTTAGACGGCAGGCTCACAAGGCGGCCGCTCAGTAGACAGCTAGGGTACTTGGAAAAATTATTCAGACTCTTAGACTGAAGAGCTATAAAACATGAAGAAGGGGGTTTCTGCCAAAGAACATTTTTACTGCTTTTCAGCTATGTTAGCTGGTCTAATTACTTTAGTTCTATCCATAAAGCTTGCCAGTGCCTCCCCCTTTACTGCTTATATGTAGCAAAGCCCCACGCCACCCCCAGAGCGTATTGGGGTAGGCAGTGTGTGCAGCAAAACTGTCACTGCGCCGGGCAGCACCAACAACCGCACAAACCCTTCGCAGACTTGTTTGGTTTTGCATAAAGTCACTGGTTAAAGTTGCTATAACCGAGAAATTTATTTTTTATTTTTTACCTACAGAGGTACATAGCTTTTGGTGTAGATGTTGTTAACAGAATAAAAGGCCACAAGTTCTACTGACGTCAGGGCTGAAACCAGTGGTTTTGTTAGGCTGATAGCTTTCTGTTCTGCAATTCAATAGTGCAGATTATATTACAAACTGAGCCTCTTTGGGGATTTTTCATTGAAATATCATATGCAATTATTTTGCCATTTTCCTAGTTCTCTCTTACACGTCTCCATGTATGTGACTGAAAGGCCTGCGTGCTAAAACAATCCTCCCAACAAATATTAGAAAATGGTATTCCTTAATAGCCTGCTCTCTGTAATGTAATTTGCAGTAGAGTTCGCTCGTATTTGAAGTACAGTGAAATGCAAAGACTGTCAACAAAGGTCAGAGAAAATCAGCTATGCCAGTGAGAATCCAACACGGGCCTCAGCCCTTGCCCTCACTCCCACAGGCCTGGGCACTGCTGCCAGTGGAGGGTCTGAAGGCTCCCCCGGGTAAGGGCTTTGCTGTGTAAGGACTACACCGACACATAAGTAGACAGTTCCTGCCCTGGAGAGTTTGTCTGTTTAACCAGGATAAATACATCTTGCACTCCCTTTAATGTGACCTTTCTTCCTTTCCTCATTTTACATGCTTGTGTAATGTGCCATGCTGGGGACAAGTCTCTGTGCTATTTTTATTTTGAGTCAATGTTTAAGTGAAGTATTGCCTTTTGGGTCCTAGGAAAAGATGACATTCTTAACCAGTACATGCTGCATGAATTCTTCATGACTCTGCAGCAAGGAATAGTGTCGCGTGCTGGCACTGATACCAAGCTGCTTTATTTTTATTTAAATACGTGGACAAAAATCAAGGTCCTTCTGAAACAAAGGAAACGCCATTCATTCTCTGCTGTGTCTTTTAGTGATAAAAAAGAAGCAAAATTACTTCAGCAGAACTGGGGGGGGTTTGCCATTCCAACTGTTCTGCTTCACTAAAAGGGCAGGTGACATCTTTCAGACAGCAAGGCGCTGGTACGTGTCGCTCATCTGCAGGAAGGTGAAAAAAGCACTTCACTTTAAACACCTTAATTGAAAGCACTTTAAATGAACCTCTTCTATGGATATTTTCAAAAGGAAGGGATCACAAGGCAGATGACTGCATAAAAAATAATTACTGCACACTAAGCCCTTCTGCTTGCTTTTATGTAGTGAGAAGTGCGTTGTGCCCTTCAGCACGCATATGTGCTGTCAGCAGCTACGTGTAACAATGGGGCCATAGATTGTAAGTAAGGTCTTGGTGTCAGGATTTGTGTTCATTGCTTCATTTCTCTGCCCTTCAGGAATGTACCCCATCTCTGTCCTGATCAGGAAAAGGGTTTGCACAGCCTTGTGGGAAAGACATGTTGTAAGAAGCAGCACAACATTAAATGGTAGCTAGAGATAGGGAGTGGAGTAGGAGCACTGATTTAGTGGAATTATGTGGAGTGTAAATCTGAGCATAACTGGGACCCAAGTGATTAATTAAATCCCAGAATATAAATCCTGAAATATATCTCCTAAACTTTAAGTCCCACTGAAATAAAAATAAAAAATAATGGTTTCCTTATACCTAGAGCCCAGTTCAACTCCTATCTAGCTCCCTATTCTAAAAATCCACTCTACCAGGTTTATAAGCACCTTTAAGTGTTATAAGATATCAAAGATTTTAAGAGATTAAACTAAAGGCTGCAAATGGAATTTGCAAGCCCCATAAACCCCTGTTGATTACTACTAACTTCTAACCAGGTACAACCTTCCTCATGTTCTCCTGTCTTCTCGTAGCGATAGAAGTTTTGTCTGAGTACTAGCCCAGAAAGCCTCTGTAGGTAGAAATTCAATGGATTGTTCAAAATAGTATTGTGAAAACTCTTTTCAATCTGCTGAAAGATTTTAAACCATAGTTCTCTCACCCCATTTCATTCTGCATCCTGCCTTTGCCCTAAGGGTTGTTCCCCTTAGGAGAACATAAAGTTCTGGGGACACTTCAAGGTGAAAAGACTGGTAAGCATCGAATGTGCTTGCTCATGACTGTTCCTCCACAGAGAAATGCACTTCCCTCAAGCAACATACTCCTGGAGCCTGAAGCACAATAGTTATACCCTCTGTACCAGTAAAGCTAAACAGCCCAGCTGGGCCACCATGCTGGGGCTGCTCTGCTGTATCAGGGCTGTTACCAGGGTCTCTTGGCCATTCTCCATCACCAAAGGAGATACGCGAGCCCTTCCAGCTGAGAACAGATCCTTGATCCTTTAGTTCCAAAACTGCTAACAAAGACATTGCAAACTCTAGCAATGCATAAAAATCTTGGAATTCATGGGTGAGTTTATAATTGGGGAGCACTGCTCTGAGACTTAAAAAAACCCAATAATAAAAGAAATCATCATTTAGTCTCAAATTACTCCTCAGTTAACCAAATGTAGATAACTGGCTACTGAAATACTGGGATAAAGCTCAGTGCTTTGCATAAATAAGTCTTTTGCCAGTCTATAAGTACCAATACAAGAACTGATTGCAGTTAGTCATTGTCTGTTGCAACAGAGAGCCAAACCACAAGGGCGGCTGTTAAAGCGATGGTAACGGGGCCGCTCCATTTATCGGCCAGAAGAGCTCTGTTGATTCTCATCTTCTTGAAGTACTTCTTGTATTAACCTTGAGTATCCGTTAGAAAGAAAATACACAGATCTACTGCCTGCCAACCCTACCACCTGCATGCAGATCGGTGTCTGAGATTATCAAGGTTCCTTCTAGTCTTAAAACTGATTTTTCAGGAGCTTATCTGTGCCTGAGCTTAAAATTAAGTCTTTTATTTCTGCAGTCAGGTACTTTTAAGGTACATGAACAATGTAACAAATTAAATGGAAATTCTGCCAGATGTGGATGGTAATAGCTCTTTTCTGGGTACCTTCACTAAGCAGTACAGTTCAGAGTCCTCCACTGCTCACATAAAACCAGGAAGGACGTTTTAGGGAAAGACACCATGATAACAGCTCAAGAAAAGCTAGTAACAATGTAAGTGGTTAATGAAATATCCACACCGCGAATATTATTTAGCAATAGTCTTTCACTCAATTCTGCACTATCATAGTGAATATGTCTCTTTTAATACAGGACTTTTCCCCTGCAAGCACACCGTACAGTCAGCTTGGTGGCTAAGGTGAACATCAGTGAGCCTTTCTGCAGCCCATGGATGAACACGCACTGGTTATCTTCTGATGTTTATCACCAGCCAGGTCAAGTGATTTCTGTGCTACAGATGTGGATTTATACTGACATCCACACTATAGTTCACTTCATTGCTGCCCCTTCAGCTTGAGCAAAGTCCCTCTTAACACCTCCGCATAGCATCTTTGCAGCCTCGCTGAGGAAGGGCTCATTGCATGCTAAATCTCTGAGTGAAATCCTTGATGTGTTGCTTGCCTCTTTGTCCTCCTTCTTCCTCCCTCCCTCCTGTCTTCCTCCCCTCCTCAGCTTCACGCTGGATGCCCCAACCAATATGACCACTGTGTATGTTTTCATTAAGTCCCTAAAGTGTCGATGGTGAGTTCAAAAGCAAGTTTCAATTTATTTTCTCTGGTTTTACTTATTCTTGACCATCAGGAGTATTTAGAAAGATATACCATGCCCTTTTCTGTATCAATTAGCCAATATTTGAATGCATGGAAGCCACATAATATCCAGCTTTAACCTGGTCCATGTTCTGAGATTCCCAGATGGTGGTTAAACATCCAGCTTCTGTTCTTTTTAGTAGATGTTCAGGAAACTCAGCGACACATATCACAGAGATAAACAGGGAAGGGTGATGCTGAGGTGATTCTGTCCTCTTCCTGCAAAACATTAACAAACGTCTTTCCTGAAAATCTGCAACTTCTATATTACATGTTGAAAATAAATAATAGTACCAAAACTGAGCTCTTGTTTCTCAACTCTCCATCTTCTTAACCCTCCTAAAGTGGCTGATGCAGGGCATTCCTGAACATAGAAAAATCATAATAATACTTTCTGAAGCCACACTGAAAACATTTGATAAGAATTTTTCTTGAGACTGCAGCAGATGATCACAGGTATTAGACTGTCACTACCCTCACAGGTTTCCCCAGAGGTGCAAATCAGCACAGCATCACTGATTTGAAAGGAAACAGACTGCTGTAAGCCATCTGCATTATTTACCAGATAATTTTAGAAACAGGAGAAAAGCAGAGAGAATTCAAAACAAAGGGCTTTCTCTTGTAAGGCACTGATTAACCCCTTCCCTTATATGCCTCACATTCCCTGTCAACTTCAGCCCCTGTATCTTTCAAAACTGGACACTCTCCACAAAAGGCAGATTTTTAGCACCACAGAAAATAAATCAGGTACCTGTTGAAGTCCTTCAGGTTCTAGACAGCTTTGTAGCAAAAATTAATAAGGATAGTAAAAAATCCTTGTCGCTTTCAGTTTGCTCTTTAAAATTTCCCCCTTTTTGTAAGTATGGCTCTCCTTGGGGGTTTTCTTTGAGAGGGAAAAAAGTGGGAAGGACAGTTGTTTTCTTTCCCAGGAGTGGTTAGAGCACCACTTCCCTTCCTTGGGGTGGCAGGGGGTCAGCTTATGATTGCAGAAGGCCAAGTTTGATTCCCCCTTTGGATATACAAACTTAATTTTTTGAATGGCTCAGAACTGAGCTATTGGAGTACCAGCTCCCAGCTAGGCTTTGGGTTTAATGACTCTGCCACACTCCTTGGCCCAGAAGGTCTGGGAGCGTGGGACAAGTTCAAGACCTGAAATTGAACCCCTTCTGGGAAAGTGCATTGTGCTAACTGAGAGAGACTCCTGGGACAATCCACTTTAAATAGTATTTGTTTCTAAGTGCGATAGTTCATGTGAAAATGCATGCAGCACTAGCTCTTACAAACGTTTCACCTCGGTTTGTGTTCTGTTACGAAGAACAGTCCCAAGCAGTTGCCGGCTTTGCAGGATGTGGGCAGGAAGAAGAAGGAGGGAGCAAAAGTTCAGTCGGTCTAAGATGTAGGTAAAGGAGCTGGATTTTCATTGTCTCCCAGGGCTCCCTCTGTCACACAGGGCTGCACAGGAGAATGCATGGGAGAAAGCCAGGCTGTAGCTTCCCAGAACACCGCAGCTGAAGCCTGCCAGACACATGGTGACCATCAGAAGGTTGCAGCGATCAGCCTAGCTATATAAATAAACATGGCTGAGTTCTGCCCCAACAAAAAAATTTGTTTGTTCTGTGTGACTTTGCAGCACGGAGCGTGCTTGGGTCAGTGTGGCATGGAAAAGAAAAGGAAGAGACTGGATGGAAAACTCTCCCACACTGCAAAAGCCAGAGAGAGAGAGTTTTTCACTGGCTTCTATTTGAGTACAGGGGGCAGGAAGAGTACAAAGAACACCTCCCCCAAGGGTCTAGCTGAGTTGGGGTTTTTACACTTTTTGTGCTACGCTGGGCTTTTCTGCAGTGTTCACCATGGGGATAACAGGGTAAATGCTAAGGTCAGTCTTTGTGGAGCTCTGTGAGGGAGCCCTGCCTCCTAAATTGTCCTCGGCAGTCAGTAGGACAACAGAGCCAGTGAACAGGAGAGTCACTAGGAACTAAACAAATACGTTTGCTCTTTTTTCCATTCCCTCCTTTTTTTTTAATTGAATTTTGCTTGCAAGTGAACCTGGTTCAGTTGAAGTGTATTCACAGCCTATCTAGTCCCTTTCGGGGACAGCATCCTTGAGGCCCATCAGCCTTCGTATCTCGGTATCGAGTACCTCTCTTTTTGCAGCATGTAGATGTGGAACACAGAGGAGAGAAGCAACCATGTACTTTGTTGGGAAGGACACTGAAGAGTAAATCCTGAACCTTGACTGACGTTTTGCTCTCTATAACGATCTTTTTAATTAAAGGACAGTCCCAATGCAGGCTCTGTTTTGCTTTATGGTCAGTGGACATATTGAATACTGCTCCAAGGATTAATGTGAGGCTACCCAAGGGACTCCATATAAACTGGTTTGCTGAAAGCAGTAAAGCAATAGTAGCATGGGGCTGAGTTTGCTGGTGGTGGAGCAGTCATACTGACACAATTCTGCTAGTTTCAGAACAGAAGCCAGTATCTCAGAATGCATTAGAGCACTGAAAGCTACTTTGAATTAGGCTGTTCAAGCAGAACAGCAGACAATACTGTTCCTGGAGTCTGCACTAACTGGTATGGACTGAGCTGAAAAGTGTCTGTGTAGTACCACATTTGATTAGACATGCACTTTTTGTCCTATAAAAATGAATGAGCTTGTTCAGAGATAAGTTTATGCACTTACAAGACATTCTGTTGCAAAACTGAGGTATGTCCCAAATCACTCTTTCAGACTGCCTAGTGGTGTATTTGAGACCATTATTCTGAAGTAGTCTACATCAGCAGACCCTAGACGCCCCCATTCTGGAGGACAAAGATTTCAGACGGGCATCTCCTTGCATTTCACTGTCACACAAGGTAGCCTCGGCAATAGGGAACGTGCAGATAAACATGTATTCCAACATAGGGAACCATAGCAACAATAGCTACAGTAAGACTGGAAATATTTCTCTAATAGAAAGTATGAAATACCAATATGCTGAATCTATTGCAAGTTGCTGAATGCCAGGTTCAAGACAGCTCCACTCTGGCTTATTGCTTTTTATAGCAAAATACTGGAGATGTCATTGCCCCATTTAAAATCTGCCTCCTGACAGAAGACTGCATATATCTTGTATGGCTGCTTGTGTACAGACATGTTGTTGGACTTCATTTTGAATGCAATGAGAAAGACCTCACTGCAAAGACCTGGGTTTATGACTATTGAGGACTTCTCCTTGCTAGGGACACGGTATGATTTTCTGTGTAGATCTTCATGACAATAAGGCAGTGGCTAGAAAGATGCCTGGAAAGGGTACGAGAAAGACAAGCAGCAAGCTCTGCTGACCCAGAAAGAGCAGTATGTTAGACCAGCTCCACTGCTTCCTGGGATCATGGCTCCCATGGCTCGTTTAATGAGATTGCATTAAAACTGCAGGACATACTGCATTTTCTTTTATAGACATGCCCTACGGTGGCACACAGTAACAGTATGGTTAGTTTAGGTTGTCGGTGGGTTTTCCCGTCCTGCCTCACACATCCACAAGGGTCACACAATGTGCATCTAATGCTAATCTCAGTGGCCTCAACATTATTCTCTACAAATGATTCATGTGGCAGAGATTTTCAATGTAACAATGTTACATTATGTGTAATCTTTGCTCATTATGTGGGAGGGTTTATCCAAAAACCAATAAATTGTCAACAGTAACTTCTCTGATAAAGTTAAATATTACTTTCTTTAAAAATTCCTGTTTTAATCTTGCACTGTGGTGCATACTGGTTTGGCCATCATGCGCTCACATCACTACCATTGTGATCAATAAGTAACGAGTTCATTGTTCATTAACTAGCCCTTTTGAGTTCCCAGATAAACAGAAACAAAGAGGTTCCCAGGCTGTTTCACTCCGGCACCTTTTTCTTGTATTCTTGCAGTAAATGGATAGATTGACAGAAGCTGAAGATTTTGTATGAAACAACTCGTTAGCCCGCTGCTTTGGACCACAGCCTCACAAGAGGGACTATACCTTCAACTTTCCCTTACTTCTACCACCAAGGTTAACACAATATTTGTTTTTTGCCACCGCGACCTTTCCGGTTCACTGCAGTCACCAGAAGCAAGTGCTGCCTTTATGATCATGACTGCCCCAAATTTTACCAGTTTTGCGCTTTGATGGGCTATGTAGTATTTTGCGCTGTTCACGAGCGAACGGGAATACATTACTAGACAACACTTGCAGAACAGCAGCAAGAGTGTTTATATCTTCAGACGTAAAACTTTGCAAGCTTGTTGATCAGTTTAGGTATCTCTTTTATACAAGTTACTTGTATAGGGATTTAGACTTGTATAAAATAATGAACTTAAAATCAAGATGTGTGCCTGGGGAAACCTGCCTTATCAAATATTACTTCACAGGGATGCTAATGGCTCATTTAACTCTGATGTTCAGCTCCTTAAATGAAGGAAACAGCAAAAGCATAGTTTTTGAGAATATTGCTGTTAATAAAGTATAGCAACTTCACATATACATTTTAAATTTCCCTGCATTACTAAAATGCCTGTGAATTCTGGTCCTCAGGCTAGATATAGAAAAAAAAAATTAACTGACTGCAAGCATACAAAATGTTTTAAATAATCGGCAGATTTTAAAAATGATTGACTGGTTTTGAAAAGAGACAGACTCTTCCTGAAGTCTAAACTTTTTCCAGTAATTACCACCAGGAAGGGATAACTAATTACAGTACTACACGATGCTACACTATATACCTAGCAGACAAATACACTGAAGAGTTTTGATTTAGGTGTCCTCCATTTGGTAGAAGGAGTTAACCTATTTTTGGAAAGAGACCTATGTACCTGAAGGCTGTAGGCTGATGAAAAGTCTTCGTACTGTGCTTTGTAGAATCAAAACATTTTCTGATGCTGCTGTAAGTCAAAGTCAAAGCTTTTGAATTCAATACAATATGCGCAATTACTCAAAGTGCAATTACATTATTATCATTAAAATTGCCAGCCCTTTAGTTCAGCACTGCAAATGGTTGACAAGCGAAAGACTAGTTGGAGGTTCTCATAACACGAGGGAGAGAGAGAGCTGCCGGAGAGACTGCAGGCTGCTGGGGACCCACACCGGAGCACTGGGAAAGGATGCATAGGAAGGGGCTGCAGAGAGAAACAACTACATCTTTGACCACAACCCCCTGTGCTGCTCACTGCCCCCCTGAAAGGGCTGAGTGTAACCTGCAGAGATAACAACGGGTGAGGAAAGGAGTCTGGAATGAAGCTGAGCCTGGGAAAGGGGAGGATAAGTGTTTTAAATGTTTACCTTTTGGGGGTTTGTTTCCCAGTACCAAATTGGTAATTAAATATTAAATTCTTCAAATCCAGTCTGGTTATCACACAACAGTACTTGGTAAGCGAGTTGCCTCTCTTTGTTTTGACCCGTGAGTTTTCTCACCCTTGTTCTCCATATTTTCTCCCTCGTCCTGCTGGGCAGGGGAGAGCGAGCAGAGTGCTGAGTGGGTGCCCACTCACCACGCACACACGGAGACCTTCTAATACACACTGACCCTGGGTCTTGAGCTGGGTTTAAAAAACACAGTTTCCTTGTGGAGGAAACCTTAGGAAAGCTCCAAAAGCCAGAGCGAAAAGGCCAGTGGTTTTGAAGTATTTCACAGCTTGAAAACTGTAGTTATTTTTATAACCTTCTTTTGGCGGCCTTCAGCATTTCCAGATTTTAAACCACCTTCAGATAATTTTAAAAAAGCCAAACCAAAAACCAACACAAAACCAACAATGAAAAAAAACCCCAACAACTGAATAAATAGTATTTGAGATGTCTTGGAGAAAATGTGGTGAGATAAACTGATTTCAGGAGTAGGATGAGAAAGGAGAGGGAAAGCCTGAAATGCCATTGTGAATTCTTTGTGCCAACTGAAAATGAGAACAGCTTACAACAGCTATCACTGCTTTGGGAAGGCGTTTTTTACTGACAGTGGCAAATGATGCTTAACACACTAGGCTATAAAGTCTCGTGAACATTTATCTTCTTCTGTAAAGGCCATTTATCTTGTATTCTTGCAGATGAACTGGTTGTCTTCTACGTTTTATTGCTCATTTGCTCTACTACACTAACTGACTACCTGCAAATACCATTTATGTTTCTCAGTGCTGAGAATACTGTGTAATTGTTTGACAGTGGTTTAACCTATTAAATGTTTAACAGAACAGCTCCATGTTCTATGCACTGATAATTACCTAAGCTCCGTTTGTAAAAAATCCCCTCACTTGGTTTCTGTTGATTTCCCAGGAATGTTTTTGGGTTTCACTACTCGTTAAAGCTTATTTTCTTTATCAAGGATAAGGAAAGTACAGTGACAATGAATTTAGGATTCTAGTGTATTCTTGTAATAGAGGCTTACTGAACCCTGCCCATTACAATCCAGAGTACAGAATTAGAAGCTGCTCTAGTATCATCAATAAAACATATTTTCACTGGTTTGTTGACATTTTCAACAACTGCTGCAGTCAAGTGATGAGTGATTGATGAAGTGTTCTGCACTTAATCTGGTCCTATACTGTTGCACAGTGTTGCACTGTGCTCTGAAATGACTTCTAAGGGCTAACATCAGGGCATCAGTATCCGCACAACGACTTTTACACATGCCTCAGGTTCCTCACAGGCCTGCCTCATGGTGCCTACTCTGTAGAAGTGCTCAAGGCAGAATAAGGATAAAGCTTCTAAGTATGGGGTGCCATTTTCACCACAACAAAATAAAAAATATTAATTGGACTCATGCTCTGAAGCGTTTTGAGCACATCTGAAGTCCCACTGTTTGTGCTCTTGCAGAGAGGATGAGGCAGACGCTCGATGAGGATGGTTATCTCTGGGCTCTGCACTGAAAACAGCGCTAGGAACTGTCTGGGGACAGGCTGCTACAGTGGCATGACTGCTCGCAATGCCTCTGAAAAAAACAAAATTATTAAAGACAGATTCCAAAGAATTTGCAGACCATCAGTGAAAGGCTTCAAGAAGCTGTGGCAACTAGTGCAGTTGTTGTTGGAGCAAGGGAGTATATACCAGACGTATTTACATATTAGCAAAGGAAAAGCAAGTCTCATTCCTTTTAAGAAGCCTTTTAGTCACATTTTTCTCATTGTATTTTGTCCAGTCTTCTTATACATCAATGAAGCATTACTTTTCTCTTCTTCCTTATGTGTTTTCAACTGCTCTAACAGTCTGGAATTTTAATCAAAACTAACAGAGAATGAATTCACAGATGACCATTTTTTCTTTCCTTCACAACTTCCCGGAAAGATATTCAGCAAAGCAAGAAGCTCTTCGTTGTAAGCTTTTTTGCCTCTGAAATATTCTTTTAAGAGGAAAGTGAGAAAGAGGATTTTTTTCTACGAAGAATGAACATTTGCCATCTGAGTTCTCCTTTCTGTTTTGTGTCACCTTGTTACATATATTTTGTTGTATTTCAAAGAATATGGTATGGGACTAAAGATCTGTGGCACACTTTGAAAATGTACAAGCCATACCTAGTGGCTTTGCTGAACAGTACATTGTAAAATAAACATAATTTCCTTGAGCAGAAATATGCAACTTCATAACAGGCACTCAGTTCAGAGGGTTGGATAAAATTCCAAATTTTCTCCCAGAATTTAGAAAGGATTGCTTATCTAGTTAGGGCTTTCACTAAAGCATCTTTTATTATAAATCATTCCCACAGACGTTCACATATTTAAGAAACGATTGGGTCCACATACACTTCTTTTTAGGTCAGTCTTATGGTGTCATCAATGAAAGTGGGAATAAACCTATTTCAAATTATGGTGTCAAGACTCATTAGCTGTAATGGTGTTTATGAGAAGGTGAGAATTTGGAAACTTGGAGCATGCAGGGTCTGTTGCATGGCTTAGTCATGTCCTTGTCTCGCACCACCAAGCCCTGGGTCCCCTGACCCTCCATTTGGTGCTCCTGGTGCTCTTGGGCATAATTATTACTTTTTCAGGGTTACTTTTTTCAGTTCAGTGTTTGTAACAACATGACCAACCAGCCGTAAACCATCACAGTGATGTTTTTCTACCAGGAAACTGAGATATGTATGCTAAGAGGACATATAAGGATGCAAAACCTTCTGTGGTGGTGTTAGATGGATGTGTTTTGCTTTTCAAGAAAGCTAGTGGATTCATTAAAATAAAATAAATAAATAAATAAACAACAAACACACATATCTCCAGGATTACATTGTAATATTTATGCACTGTGGAAATGCCAGGAACAGTGGCTGTGTCTGTGTCTGTGATAAAAGGACTAAGAAGGAGTATCTTTTTGCCTCAGACTATTGATAATGCTTTTTATTTTTGTCCTTTAAATCATTCACTGTCCATATGCTTTTGGAGCACAGTGTGTTTGGACAGCCTGCGATTTCACAAGGATAATTTTGTTATTAAACATAAATTCTCATCACTTCATATTACACATGCACTCTTAACCCACTTATATGTGGTTATTGCACATACCAGATTTGTTCCTGTAGTCAGTTGTTTCTTTGGCACAGCTGCCATATTACGGCAAACAATCAGCATTTTAACTATAACTTGAATTTTAGATTGACCTGGGTCTTTTAGATAATTCTGTCCTTTATCCATAAGAAGCTCATTTTTCCCCAGGCGCTATTGTTAGTTATTCAATTTCAGCATAGTTTAGGGAGTGTTTGCCCTGGATAAATTTAAATCACTCTAAATTCAAAACCTTCAAAGGTGTTTGGCTTCTGGCATACCTGCGTGCACTAGTATGTGGGTGACATGCTCAAATTATCTTAGATATCTGGGTCACCTGTTCTCAAGGATTTACTTACATTAGGGAAAAGTACCGCAGCACATTTCCAAAGGTTTTTAGCAATTGTGGTTGCTGTAATGTAAACAGCTCTCTGGGACTTGCCCACTAGTTAGTCAGCGCTGCTAATGTGCAAAGTGTATGTTTTTGCTTAACATGATGAATCAGACTATGATACATGCATACCTGTGGCTTTACCCTGAATATCTCTGCTTCGTATGCTTCTTCCTCTCATTTTAGTGGACAAGAGGTTCTGCCATTAGCAGAAAGTACAAAAAATTGCTCTAATGCTTCAGGAACACTTTGCAGTTGTCTTAACTATTTGTGTCCTTGGGATGTAATCCTTCCCAATAATTCAAAAGAGAAAAGCCTACCAGCTCACAAGCATCTTGTGTGGCAATTCATACAGATACATATGCCTCTCTGTGTGATGCCTCAGGTTCCACAAAGTGCTTGGTAATATGCAGAAATTAAAACTTGTCAGTGTGTTATTAAGTCAATCACACTGATGAGACAAAACCCAGATTGGGTGAGAGTATCCAAACTCATTATCTGTCCCTATCCTAAATCTTGGCTATTTGAATAACACAGGAGAAGTAAAGACAGGAGAGGACTAGTGGAGTAGGTTACCCTATGTTATAGAAGAACAAATTATTTCTGCCTTTCCTCCTCAACCTTTCCATCAGATTCTCCTAGAAACAGCAGTGGGATTTCTGAGCTTTTGCTTTTTTTTGACTCTCATGTTATTTTTCAGATAATTCAGACTGACTCAGTTACCCTGCTGTCAAGCCTGAGAAACTGCATTGACTGCACTAAATGTGCTTGGGTGGGTGTAAGCATAGCAGGAGAATTTGGCATCACGGCTGTGAAAAGCAAACAGGACTGCACATAACTTGGGTAACAGGGAATAAGGAGAGATGCACAAATCCACTCCAGCACGATGCTTTGACCACTAATTCATTCCCTCCAACTGGAGTTTTAATACTCCATATATAAAACCAAAGCACACTGGCGCCTTGATGCCATGATACAACATGATTTCTGCTCAGCTGGAGCATTGTCCCTACCCCTACCCAGAAAGCTGCAGTATTAGTAACCACTATCTCCTCAAATAGATAATATTTCTAAACATTCTATTTCCACCCTTAATCACAGCAAACACTAGAGTGTGTATTCCTCCAGGAATTGGTCACTGGGAGTGGTGATTGCCTGCATCCAAAGAGATCCTAAGGGTAAATGCCAGGTTCTTTTTCCTTATCAGTTTCTCAGCTCTAAAGAATTGGTGGCGTTCCACTTCCCTCCTCCTACATTCTTCCCACTCAGTGTCCACCCACTGTTGTCACGTTACTGGTCACCACAACCAAATCTCTGTTTTATCCCCAAGTTCTGAGAGATTTCTAGTCTAAATTCTGATCTGTTCCCATGTAAGCAGTGCAACAGTTCTCGGTGATGCAGGTAAAGAACATGCTATTATTTGTACCAAACCATTGACTTTTGGAGAATGAATCATATCCTTTTATAAACCTCTATAAATAAAGAGGTTTGCTTTTCTACAGCTCCAAGAAACTAAAAACATTACACATTACCGCTAGTTTGTAGAAAAAGAACCCTATGGAAAATATTCCCTTAATATGAAGACACTTTCCTCTACCTTAAAGTAAAAAAAAAAAAGAAAAAAAAAAGAAAAAAAAAGAAATAATTGTCTTTAACACAATATGATTCTAGAAATCTGCTTGCAAAAAAGCTTGTAAAATCATTTTAAATTAAGCATAGTATTCATCCTGTTGTCTTCACTATTCTTTCTGTGGCTACACAGCCTGCAAGAAAAAGGAGCAAATATGAGGCAGTGTGTCCGGAAAAGAAAGCTTTAAAATAGCACTTGGCATTTTCCAGTTTATTGCACTGAATGTTAATACACATTGGGAATTCATAAACACGGAGAAATGATTTAGACTCCCCTTCCTGTATAACAAACACAGCAGGACAGAGAAGTGCAAAAACTTATATTATGTTGTTTACTGCGAGGATCCAATTATGTGAAATACTATTTTAATCTCAGCTGGTTTCTTGCTCATACTCTAGGCTGTACCTAGATTCAGCCCACAGGGGAAGGCTGGGCAAAGCGCATACAGAACGGCTTCAGTTTAGCTTCTTCAGCAACTGGTACGCGTGGCCACCTGTACAGGTATTAATGGAGGTGAGTCCCCAGACCCGAGCACTGGCGTCTGCTTGCCCAGTCCGCTCCAGTCGCAGTCATGCTCCCAGTTCTGGCCAACGCCAGCCTGTGCTGTCCCGGGGAACAGGCTGGGGACAGCAAAGGCCAGCGATGGCTCCCAGTTGGCGCTGCCGCCCAGGCCTCTCTATTTTGGGACACGGGGAACAAGCAGCTGTGCAGACGTGAGCGGTCTTGACGTGACGTCACTTGCCCTCGGGGCCAGCACACAGGCACAGCCTGTCCTACTTCAGGCACAGGCGTAGCCCACGTAACCCGGTTTTAGCTACATGAGCAAGTCCGCAGGGTCCCTGGTGGGCTCCCTTCACGCCCCGTGCTTGCTGCGCTCCCTGCCCCAGTAGCCGAATCGCAGCGAGCTGGGCTCAGGGGCCGCTGCGTGCCCATTAATTAATTACAGCACAGCCTGCAGCAGCAGCAGGACGAGGAACAGTGACCTCCCCGCTGAGACTGCTGGCTGTGTTAGGGGCTCTGTTCCGTGATGGTTGAAAGGAGAAAGGTGCTAAAACACACTTTGCCTTTCCTTTGAACCAGCATCTTCATTTCCAGTAGAAAGGAAGTGTTACCGTTGTACTCTATTTATATTTGACAGTGCTGATCCCCAAGTTGTCTCACTCTGCCAAAGCTACCATGAATCATCTTGGTGGCACTTGTCAGGGAAATGTAAAAAATTTTCAAGAAAACAAATTCAATATGTACACAGACATACATATGCACATATATATATATGCATGTATGAATGTATGTATGTATAAAAACTTACTGATTACTCCTTAGTCCTTTTTGCTCATATAAAAACTTACTGATTACTCCTTAGTCCTTTTTGCTCCCTTTCTGTCCCAGGATTAGATAACATTCCCCATTGCTGGTTTTATTAGCACTTTTTAAGAAATGTCACCCAAAAACATTATTGGAGCAGTTTATTTGCCACGAAGGTAGCTGCCTATCAGCTTCCTTCTCTTTTGGCTTAACTTTGAATTTTTGGAAAAAAATGAAAACAGATTTTTTTAAGTACTAAAAAAATGTGTGTTTGCCTAATGAAAAAAAAATCCTGTGTCTGTATGCAGTGAATTGATTCCGTGTGCTTCTAGCTAACTTAACTTGAAAGACATCTCTGGTAGATGGGATGGAAAGTTAAGATATAAAGGGAAGCCAGTCCTCATTCAAATAAAAAAATATCACCTCTGCTATCCCTCTGGCAGGTTACATGCAGTCTAGACAAGTGAGTGAAATTCCTAAGTGAGTTGCTCCACATCTTCTGTTTCACAGACTGCCCAGCACAAAAATAACATTCTAGTGTAGCTTAAACCATGGATCTTTAATCAAGGCTTCCCAGGTGATGCAAAGGACTTGCACAAATGTTGTTATATAACTCTCAATGTATATTTTTTTTTTGCTGTCCATGACAGAACATTCTGAAAATGCTGATGATGTCTATGGGACATCCTGCAGTGCCGTCCAAAGAGATCCAGCCCTGGCAGGTCAGGACATCATTAGCCAGGGGGCTGAGCTAAGCGGTCTTGCTCACATCCAAGGTGTGCTGGCTGCTGCAAAATGCCCCAGTAATGGAACTGTGCTGCTTCCCAGCCGAAGCGGTTCCGCATGGCACAGCCTGGCACAATGTGGACATATCCCTAAGATAAATCTTCGGCCTCCTATAAACTAGCGAAGACCAAACTTAGTTGGCATCGTATGAAGATTTGAATTTTGTTTTGTCATTATAAGACATGTCTGGATGTGAGAATGAAACATAAGCACCCGGACAATTCTCCCCATTCCTGAACTGCAAACTTTGCCAGGTCCGTCCCATTTGGATTCTTACATGTATTGCCAAATTTTCAGTGGAAGTAAAGGAGGCTTTGTTTTCTTTTAGCATTTAGACACAGTACTCAGGTTATTTAGTTATTGAATCAGCATGACTTTTTGCTATACTGAAGGCTGAATGTATTAAAAACATGAGAGACTGAAGATGAGCTTTCTGTTTAATATTATCCTTCCATATAATATTTTTAAATATTTAAAAAATATTTTAAAATATTTTTAAAACATAGAATTTAAAGTCAAGTAATTCAGAAACCTCAGTGCTATGCTCAAGCAGTGTACAGGATTCCATGTTTGAACTGTTTTTTAACATGCTTTCCCTCACTTTAATCTGGCACCTAGCAGCAGCTGTGAAAATGTCCATGGTGTTCACTGGAGCAAAACCTAGGAAATAATAAAGAAGCTTTTGAAAACCCATTTGAAGTTTGAGACCTGTGAGAATTCACAGCTCTTCATTGATCTGTATAAACATGAAACAGAACCACCAACACTTTTTATGAAAAAGGAAAATCCAAAAATGCCACAGCCAACTAAACAATAGGCATATAAGTGACAGTAGATTATGAACCGGACCCTGGAATTCCCTAGTGATGGAGTTAGGTACTACTGTGAGTAGACAATCAATTCGTATGCTTTCAGTAGAAAAAAAAAAAAAAAAATTGTTTTGAAGAATTTACAACTTGAAGTAAAATAGCATTTTGGTAAAAAAACCCTACCTGTAACATTCAGTACTTTTTCCTTATTTCAGCATTAATAAATTCCAGAATCAGAAATATTAGAAATGTCCTCTCTTCCTTCTCAGTCTGTCACTGCCTTGATTACGTCATTTTTTTCTTATTCTATGTAATGGTGTATGACACTAAAATGGTTCAGAGTAGCTAGTATGTTTCTTGGTAGCAGTATCATTTTACATATGCTTACTGGACTTCTAATATATGGAATTGTGCTCCCTACTAAGGTAGGGCTGTGAAAAATACAGGCTGCTGTCAGGTGCTCTTGAAATTATTCACTTTTCATTGTGGCTATACCTTCTGTCACCTATTTTCCGTACAAAAGACTCATTATTAATAGGGTTTTGATGTAGCTTCTACTGCAAGCCTATTCTTCCCTTTCCATGAAAATGACAGGATAGTCTTCTTGGAATGTAAAGCGTGATTCGCCCCCATCACCACATATCTTATTCCTGTGGTCCCTTCTTCTCCCCACTGTATCAGTGAAGGGATGACCTGCTTCTTGCTGATCCCCTACAACGTTCAATTTCTACCTTTATCTCAGAGGAAGTTTTGACTATTCAGAATTAACATTACCACTGGCAAAAAAAAGCCTCGTGGTAATGATAACAACAACAGCAACTATAACAAAAACAACAGCAATAATAATGGTTTACTCAATACAGAATCATATGTAGAGAAAGATACACCGACTTGTAATCCAACGTTTTTACTGTTACATGTATCGTTGGTTAGTTTTTCCCTTAGCTGGCTCAGTAGCAAACATATTCTAGATATTACTGAGAAAGTGAAAGGTTTTAAATTCTATAATACTGTTCTGTAAGTTTTCTTTAACATAGATTTTAAGCCTTTTTGGAACAGAGGCTTCTTGAAACCCTGTGAACAGACCAACCGCCATTACACAAGCTTACATACACGACAGGCTACAAAGCCCTCTACCTCAAATGAGCTAATTAAATAATAGTATTGCAGCACTGGAGACTTGTAGCAAGTAGGAGTTTCTGGCTGCAAACAACCTCATCTGCGGCTGTGCTCATTTATCAGCTTTATGGACAGTGCTTCCGTAATATTTTTATGATAGTTGCATTCATCATACTCATTTACGCATTCAAAGATCAAATAACTTCTGAAGCCACTAAGCTTATAAAAAAATTTACGGTAGTTAATCTTATGCATACGCTTGAGATGTCTGCCAGAAAGAAGCCCATCAGATGCACCACATAAACAGATTTGTTCAGAGCCACCAAGGGGGGCAATTCAACAGCATCGTTTAAAACAATGGCTGAGATGCTGTGAGCACAGACGGCAGGAGCTGATCATTCAGTTCAATCTATTGGCTGGATATTGGGTACCAAAAGGGTACCCGAAGGGAAAAACGCCACCCAGGAAGAGTCCTTTTGGAGGAAAAGGAGGGATAAAGAGATGCTTCATCTCTCTCTGATGCATTACCCAGGACGGGCCAGCCTTGGGGCCGGATCAGGCTCTGGGAGCTGCCTAAGGCTCACATCTCACCGCCTGGACCATAATCCCACTTCAGAGGGAATGCGCAGGAATGATTTCTCAACCTCACACTCCTTTTTCCTGTTTTTTGTCTGGAAACCTTAGCTGGGGACAAATACTGACCTCAGTTAAACATTTACAGTTTTTTCCAAACTCAGGGTACATCAGATAGTACTAAATTCATATCATATTAGTCAAACCTTAACAGAGGTTTCTATTATTCTATAAAATTGCTTTATTATTATCCATTTACAATGGATTTTTAAATCAACTGAATCCTGCTCTGACAACTGTAAATAATTATCTCTGTAAAATAAGATGAGGCTAATGGTAATCCCGTGTCATGCCATCCAATTGTAGGGAGTAGGAAAGATTTCATCATAGTCCTGTCCTTCGTTCCTTGGTCCTGAAACTGATTTCTTGTTACAGGGCCATGGGCAGAACTGTAACAATGTCCACGTGGAGCAAATAAAACTGGGACAAGTTCACCGTACTGTTCAATCTATTTTAAACATAAATTTTTGACTCTGCCACAAGCAAGTAGTTCAGCCACAAGGAAACTCACCTGCATTGATTCTTGCAGGTTTTATTTTTTATTTATTTATTTATTGAAAGAGGCAAGAAAATATTAATGTTCAAAAAAAATCAACAAGACGTAATAGTTGTAGGAAATTCTTTAGGAGGTTAAAATTTTAGGTGAAGTCTCACTCATTTTATATATGATACAAAGTTGTACAGAAAAATACTATGTCTAAACCAGACTTACCCAACAATGTAAAACCCCAGTAATAAAATTTTCTGAGTTTTCAGTCCCTACATATTCCTGGTTTTAATTGCCATTTTAGTTTTCATTTGAATTTTCTTTTTCCAAGCACTTCAAAAAGATCATAAAAAGAGCATTTCAGCAAAACCAAAGTAAAATATAAACAAATCAGTCTAATGGGATACAGCAAGCCATAAACTTTGGAAATCCATGCTCAATTTTGTTTCCAATTTTTTGAAATAGAAATTCATCATTCTTAAAGAAATGTGGGGTTTGTAGATCTCACCTTGTTTAGATACTTTGAAAGTTCCTCTTTGCACTCTAACCCTGAAAGGCTTTTAAAATGAATTTCAATGATCAATTTCAATCATCTCTATTAAAAATTATCTCAAACTTTTCAAGAAAATAAAACATATAAGAAGGGTTGGAATTTTTTACCACTTTTACCAGTATTTATTAGTCTTTATCACTAGTAGCCCACAGATTATATATAGTGCTTTTTATCTTCAGGGAAAGAACTCAAAATTGCTAATTTGCAGACATTTCTTTTTAAGTTTTGCATACCTCCCTGACACATGATTATTCTGTGATATATTAAAATGTAAGTCCCTCCTCTTTTGCTTTTCTATAATTTAAATAATTACCTGAATAAAGCATGTGAATTACGGCTTTCACATTTCCCCGTTCAATCATGCTAACTTGTCTTCTGGCAGAGAATTTCAAACAAAATTACTGTCTTGTTCGGAGACATTATGTTAATAAAATATATTAATTACTTCTTATAAGGCGTATTTCTTTATCCAGACCACGAATTTTAAAAGAGATTTGCCAGAAAAGAACAAATTCTGCTTTAGATCTCCCTCCTCTGACAAGCACAGAATTTCTCTCACTCAGACTCACACAAAAGAGCCTTTTTTAATTCTTCTTATTGAAAACCTTCCCATCTATTTCTTCTGTGACACAGACCACTGGTGCCATCACTGTCTTTAATGCCATTTAGGATACATTTACTTTGAAAACTCATCTTCCTAGCTTTGAGAAGGTACATGAAGATCTCTGTTCTAATCAAAGCAAACAGAGAATATAGACTATATTCTACACTATTTTCCTTTCTACAAGAAAGGAAATCCTTCCCTGTTCAGTTTCACATACTGTACCCTGCTGATAAAGCAAGCAATTTTAACTAAAATTTTAATAGAAAAAGGGCACGCAATAAAAAATAATGAGCAAAAGTTCTGAATGGATGTCAAAGGTCTTACACAGCATGAATTGTTCACCATTTAGGAAGAAAATCTCTTCAGAATTAGTTATCTGTTGGTCGGTACATGCTGGAAAGCATGGCTGGGTCAGTTTCAAAAAGTGAAATATAAATCCAGAATACTTCATGAGGTTTACAAAATTGTTTCTGCGTTTCTATTGGAAGGGTGTGGCGGTGAGCTGTGATTTATTTTAGGATCATTTAGCCTCACATCACAGAATTTTCTGCATGTTAACTTGGAATCTTAATCTAAAACTATCCTTTCATACGAATTCTAGACTGTTCACTGCAGGTGTGGAAAAGAGTTTTTGAAACTTGCTACGTAGGAAACGCATTTTCATTGGAGGCTAACAAGGTTCGATTTCTATCAGTAATGCTGTAATGAGAGAAAAGACACATCAAAACTCCAGGTTTGAGGCAGATCTGTTACCCTCTCAGATGGAATTGGGGGGGATGTTCATTTATGCATCTCACAGGTGGAACCACTGCTTACTCTAGCCAGAATTATTAAGTTCCTAAACTCCATGTAAGAGATAAAGATCATTCCTTTGTTCTATTCCATGACTTGGAAAAAAATATAAAGAAAAAGTATGAGCTTTCAATGCAATACCAACGTTCTTCTCTAAAATTATGTTTTATAATGGAGATAAATAATCTGTTTGAAATGTATATTGAGATAATTGGCAGTGGAAGAGACAGGGCTATCATTTTTTGTTACCTCTCCGCTCAGTGGAATGTAGACAATAGACTACTCTAGCTGCAGATACTGCAGCAATGCAAAAGGGTTTCTCATGGAGGTGTTCTCTCAGCACAAACCACAATGGCAGGAGGGAACTAATTTACTTTTTCAAATAGTGGGGCCCAGAGATGCAAAGCAAGCAGCAAAGAGACAAATACACTGTGTTTTCAAATTACTCTGGAGCGAGCTATATTAGAGAAGAAACACGGAAATAAAACCCAGAAGGACCAGATGTTAAAATAGAGATCTCTAACTTTCCCTCCACTGTCACTGAACATGAAAGCATGATCTGTTCTCTTCTTGTTTGCTTGGAAACCATTTAATGTCTGCATTTTGCTTATTCACACTCCTCCCAAGCAAAGCAGGCACTGGACTAGACAGAAGCTTCTGTTTACGTCGCCCATATTTGTGTCGTATTTGACCTTTCTTCAGTCTCTCGCCGTACTTCTGTCCAAAAGCAACAGGAGCTGACGTGTTTCCTCCACTGCCTTTGCTCTTTTAGAAGAGTTTCACCTAACTCTGTGTCGAGTATGCCTTCCAAGTGCAAGTGACGATTGTGTTAGTATTCTCTCAGCTTTGTGCATGGATCCTAGACATAACGTGGACTTTCCACAAAGTGCTAACCACCTTCTCTTGGCGGTGTGGCTGACACCGTGACACCGTGACACCTAGCACGTGTGCAATTCCTGCAGCCGAGCTTGGCGCATCCTCACTCCTGCTGCAGCTTCAGTGTGGTGTGATGGCGTGTCTGGTGGCACACAGCCCCCAGCTCCTCCTTTCATACAACCACCTTTTTCTCGGAGAGAGAATTTCTGCTGAGGTACCCACCACCTGAGAACATCACTATTCTCTTACATTCCTTTACAACACCATAAACAGGCTGCTAATTCATTGACCTACCTACAGAAGCCTTATATATTTGCATTTTAAAATGGAGTCTATCTCAGTTTATGTTTATTTCTTAGTTTTTTCAAACATTGATTATACTCTTGACTTTTGCTCTTCAGAATGATCTTCATTTCTCTATTATCGTCAGCTTTGTTCACATTTCCTTCCGAAAGAGGAACATTAGGTCCTGAACCCAACACTGGGCCTGATCCTGCACTGAACAGTAAACCCAGAGTTAAGAACAATGTGGAAAAGTCTGATTATTGTACTTTATCCTGAGAGCGATGTAACTGAGGCAAAGGGAAGCAAGCAGAGCTCTCCAGTGTAAGCTCAAGTGAAGCTTATTTGCTCTTCGTATTAATTTTAATTTTAATTTAAATTCTTTACATTAACTGTAATTTTAATTCCTTTCTACTTTCTGAAGACTTGTTAAAGAGTTGTTTGTGAAAAAGAAAGGATGCCCTGCATGTTTCATTAATACATAGAGAGGAAGGCTCATGCATGCATCCACATATAAGAAAACAGACTCAGGCACAGGAGAGGGCAGAAGCAGACTTCACTGATAACATTTTGGCAGAAAATTAAGATGGGATTTTACTAAGCTCAACTCAAATGTTGATTTTAAAGGGCACATAATACAAAGGTCAAACTTATATGAGTGAGAAATAATTTTCAGAAGGCTGAAATTTTGCTCAGATATATACCTTTTTTTTTTTTTTTTTTTTTACAGGACACCTCAGAAGCACGTGTAGGAGCACTCCACATGAAAAATATGAGAGAACTATCTAGTGAAAGAACATCAGCCTTTAACTGACCCAAGCATCACACAGCCGGGCAATGTACAGAGAAGGCATTCAGCAGCCTTAGGTAATTGCTGGGGGGAAGCGGAGCCAACACGTTGCACATAGTAGGACAGACAGTATTTTAAAGTAAGCAGTGACTTCTAATGATGAGTGTGCTGGGTGTCAGATGTGTCAGTGGTGAAAATGCATGCCTGCGAGATGAACGCAATATCACATAGTCCATAAAATGAAATGGCCTTTTAAAACAAATCAAATTCTGTCCTAGGCAGAATGCTAAACAAAAAGGAAAGCTCCAAGCTGAGAGTAATCAATCTATTTCAGTGTTAGAAGGTCTATTTTTAATCTACTTTCTGAGCACCTTTGTAAATGCGCTAAAAGATAGTGCAGAGGAATCGAAAAAAAAATCCAACTCCCTTGGACCAACAACAGTGATCCAGTTTAAAAAGATTCCGAATGGCCCCCTAACCCAAGAGCAGGCTGGGAAAACTACTAAATGTATTCTAATCTCTAACTAGGGTCTCCACTGGAGCTGAGACCAAAATATGAAGGCTTAATTAGTCTTTTGGATCTCTGGGCTTTCTACTTTTTCCCCATTTTTCCCCACTCCTCTTTTTATTCACCTGTCAACACATGATACTGTGTTTTGATATTTGTTTTTTCCTTTTCATTGGCATTCCTGTGCCTGGAGTCTCCATGTACTGTAAAACTCTAAGGAGTTTTTAATTCACATTCAGAATATTGTCCTACATTTCCCACAGAAGCAGCTTTCTGCTTACAGCGCAAATTCCAAATGGGAAGCTATACGAGTAACTTTTGAATGCACCATCCTGCTTTCTTACGGCCCGGGCTTTCAGCTTTACCATGGAAATTAAACACAAAAAAATCAGCTCTTTATCCCCAGTACTTAGGAACACCAGCTGTAGGTGCTAAGGACAAAATCAGTAAAAGCCTCACCCTGATCCCAGGTATATTATGAAAATACGGATAAGCTCCATTGTTACGGATTTGCCCCATGGATTGTATAGATTTGCTCCATTTGCTCCAGCATAAGTGAGACAGTATATTCGCAAAAACTTTTTTCATATATCCATTTCCATTGTCAGTCATCAAGATGAAATGTTGTAACTCTGAAATCAGCCTTTCACTTATATAATTCGAAAACCTACTTGCTATAGAGCTTGCATGCATACTACTCCTACACACATGCACTCCTAGTCAAATTAACCTTCAAGTCAATGAATATTTAATTTTAACATTATTTTCAGCATCTCATCTCTCCACAGTAAGCGTGTACTGGATAATAACATAGCTGATACAGTGCTAAATTCCTTGAGGCACAAGAGATGAAGTAAAAAGGGCCACAGACCAGCTAACTACTGTCCTGAATACAGAAAGCCCAAGTCCAAAGATAAAAAGACTTTATCTTTGAGTATGTGGTCAAGTGGTGATATGTGGTCATGTGGTGAAATGCAGGCAGAAGGTAAGGACAGAGGAACTCAGGAAAGACATAAAGCATTTTCCACCTTGAGAGGAGCACTAAAATCAGGATAGTAAGGAAATTAAAACACTGGAGGCCACTATGATCCATGATAAACAGATCAATAGCATAAAATGTCACATGTATCTTCCTTCCAACATTTTCAATAACTAAACACTGGCCTTTATAAGAAGGTACAGAGCTGTGAGAAATAATCTGATTCATTTTGGCTAATGCTATAAACCTAAAAGCATCAAAAAGAAAAGTCAAGCCAAGAGACATTGCTTACATCTTAAATTAGCTAAAGGCTTTCCTTTACTAAAAATGCTGTCTTTTCAGAAGAGTATCAAAGACTCCAACAATCTACATCAGGCACTTAAATTTTCAATAGTATCACTTTTTTGAGAAAAGAAAAATAGAAAAAGAAAAACAAATCTGTGTCAAAAGTACTGTTCCAGCAATATCAAAGCATTTTATGAAAGTTTGTTGGTCTGATGAAAATTTCACTTATACGCTTCCTGACATCCACCTTCAAATTTTGACCAGAGCATGTGCCAGTCCTAACCAGGAATGTTCTTATAAAGTTCAAATTATTTCTATGTGTCAGGCAGAGTGGTTTGAGACTGTCTCATTTCTCAGCTGACTGGCCTACCCATCTCCTGGTTACACTGAACTGGGACAAATGGACTCCATGGGGTCCTCCCCAAAATTTCAAAACCTCAGATGATCAAATTGTTATTTTCTAAACAACCCCACTGCTATTTTAAATTAGGCTTAAGCATCCCGAGTAAACTGCTAGATTAAATGTAAACTGGTGTTTCCAGTAGTTTGATGTAAAAATATTTTTTTTTTAAATTAAAAGAGACTGAAAACACCGACGGCTTTAGCAGGGAACCATAGGATGTACTGCGTTGTTGGTATTAGTGGTGTCTAATGTCAGGTTCCCTACTGACATTATTTTCTGGGTTTCTCTAAAAGACTACGAACCACAGTAGGTAAGTGAGAAGAAGAAAAAAGGAGCGCCTCTTTATCTCCTTCTGATTGTAATGGTTGACTTATAAACTCACGCAGCTTTTTAAGAAAAGCATGTCTTGCAAATATCTGGTATATTTAAAGGATTTCTAAAAGAATTCAGAAATCTCCCTTTAATCAGGCATATTCCTGTTAGGTTTTGTGTTTGTTTTTATGTCTGATTGGGAGGAGGGTTATTTATATTGTTATTTTGAATCTATTATTCATGTATTAGCTGTCCATGTCATGAACAACATCTCAGGGAAGAGCTGATCCTGGGTCTAAAGAAGATATACAATGCTAGATATCTATCTGTGCAGAAATCTGATTGTTGGGAATTATAGCATCTTTCCTTACTAAATGTTTTCTGTGAGGCCATAATTCCATGTGTTATTGCACAGGACAGCAAGAGGAA